>NC_135507.1:78660009-78969590 GCF_052857255.1 Amblyomma americanum
TGCAACGCAAAGACTGCAGCGGGGTGTTCGAGGTTGTCAATGTACGGCCTTAAGTTGGCGCGTTTGGTCCTGTCTTTGAAACTCCGATAGTTCCACTGTACAAGGGAAAGAGCTTGCTGTGTTTGCCGGGGCCGGCGCCCTCTAGGGGGATGGTTGGGAGGGGACGGAGCCATGCTGATTTGAAGAGAGACTGCCTTGTAGAAGCGGAACAAATTCCGTCATCTGCAGGGGGAGCGGTTCCGGCTCCTCCTAGAGTTCGGTTAGATCAATGGGTCGGTTGAATCTTGATGAGCGGTTCGCGTCTTTGAGGGGTTCCATTCGAAAACCCGAGGGTTTGACTCTAGCCACGCCATAATGTTTGCTGTCACGGCGGCCGTAACTGTGGCCGTCACTGCCTTGAGCAGGTGGTCTTGAATTTGACCAAAATTGGATATTTGAGTTGTTAATTGGGCGAGGGCATTTTCGATGGCGCTGAAACGCTGGTCAGAGCTAGACGGTGTCGGGTCTGCCGGCAGTTCTTGCATCGGTTCGGGAGCTATCTGGGCAGTGTGCGAGGAGGACCGAACCGTTTTCAGCGCATGAATTTTGGCGTTGAGTTGAGCATTTTGTGCCCGGAGAGTCTCAAGCTCGCGGCGGAGGTCCGCGACGTCAGAGTTAAGAGGTGGGGGGGGGGGAGATTTGGTGCAGGAGAAGGTAGGGGAGGCGGAGGAGGCCAATCTCGGCTGCCTACCTTGGGCTGTGATGTCTTCAATGGCACACCAGGCGAAGGGCCCACGAGAGGTCGAAAATACCCGTTTTGGAATACGGGGCAACCTGGATCACGTGACGCCTTCTGATTAGTTGATCGTGGAGGCTTAGGGGCACGCCCGGGCAAGGCGCCCACCTTTGTCGTTTGTCCGATTGCGCCTTGCACTATCTTGTTGCTAGGCAGGGGACTATCAGAGAGGGGCCAGGACCCGGGCTCACTGCACTCTGGGGTTGTTTTCTATGACCGGTCGTGTTGTCCGGTTGTTGCAGCGGTCGGAATTTGGCTTTGCAGTCTTGCGAGCCCGTAAGATGGGCGTCACCGCAGACGATGCAGGAGGGATTGCACTCGTGGGACGCCATGTTGCCGCCTTCGAGGACTGCGACCGTTTGGCCGCAGTGTCTGCAGCGATTGTCTTCAGGATTCGGACATAATTCCACGCGGTGACCGATGGTGCCGTATCGGAAACACGCGGGAATAGTCCGCTTATATTCGCGCACCATAGTCACCGCACTCTTATAGCGCACGTAACGCGGTGAGGAGGGCAATCGTCGACTTCCCCAGCTTGCGGATGAAGGCTATCTTTCCCCGGCGTGGTGGAAGTTTCCTGCTCAAGGACCGTAATAATCCCCGTGCAGACTTCACCATTGACTTTGGTGTGGCCGACCATCGGAGTCGAGACATTGGAAGATTTAGGGGAAATTCGCGAGCAAGCGCGTTCGCCGCACTGACGTTTTTATTGGTGGCGATGATGATATTCTGGTCCCAGATGGGCCAGATACTAAGCGTGTCCACCGAAGAGGCCTTTACATAGGCTAAGAGCAAAGCACCACGCTCACCGTTCTGCAGGACCGTCTTCTGGGAGATCGTCTCTCTAGGCTTGATGACGATCGCGAAATCTTTTAGCGGAGTTGAGACATAGCGGTAGGCCGCCATTTCTTCGATACCACTGTTTGAGAGAGCTGAGGGTTGGAGCTTGCAGTATTCGGATGCACAGAAACAGCGGTCCTCACGGAGGGTCCGTTGACCGCCGAGGTGTTCAGGCGTTGCTGGCGTTTACGAAGTGCCACCAACGAGAAGAGATCTTCGTCTACTACCTCCTTAGTCGGAGTGGAAGTTTCACGCTGAGACAATGCGCCTGCGACGACTTATGTCCATGCTGAGCCCGCCGTGGCATCCGCGAAGAACGCTGGAGACTGGCTACTCGGCCTTCGGCCTAACTGGAACTTCCACAGGGTGAAAACATAAATGGGCGTAAAACGCCCAAAACTTGGTCCACTTGGTCGAGAGCGGCATCTTTGGCTGCCGGGAGATGTTATCCGTCTAGCAGAAGCAACATTTCCGCGTTCGTATGGAAATTTTCGGTAATCCGGACAGAATTTGCCGGAGCCGAAATCAGGCGCATCCGCTCGAGACGCGCTGCTGCAGCGTTCCTACCGGACGGCGCGCCGGATATGTGTGCCCTGTTTTAGGCTGACCGAGAAACTGTAGATTTCAGTGGTAGAGTAATGCCTCCAGTATACGGCTCACAATCAAATTCCGTTGTTTGATTACTTTTGGCACGGACAGCTCTTGTAGAGGTCAGAATACGGTTGCTTTTCCGTTAGAAGTCCTGACTATGGGTTGCTGTTATCAATGAAATTCGTTAGTTCGACTCTTCAATCGAAAGATCATAAAACAGTAGGACAATGCATCTTTATGCAGAAGAGCGCTTTTTACTAAGAGACCGGCTCGCCTCAACAGCACCGTAGGGAAGAGGGTGTAAAAGGGCGCAGGGATAATTTCGATCACGTGGGACCCGTATCTCATAGGGGATAGGTCCGCCTTATTCTGAATCTTCCTTTTCCTAAAAGCAAGGGGTTAAGGGTTCTCCCCACACAAGTCGTTCTCCCCAAGTGGCCAACCTATGTAAAATCCTGCCTAGGTTATATATGTTGCACAAAAGAAAGTGAAGTGGCGGTGTGTTCGCTGCTGGAGGGACTCCTGTGAGAGAAATACGCTGCTTCTTCCTCGTGTTGTACTCGAGTTTAGTGTCTCTATATAGCATATACAGCAACACTACACAACACGGGAGCTGAGAGCCGCCTCTTAAGAGCTGTTGTGAGGGCACGCAGGCGCCTGTACTCTCTGCTCGTTCTTCCCCCTCCTTGATTGGAAAGACTGGTTATCACAAAAGAGGAAGATTGCTCTGACATCTCGGTGGACACCTCAACTGCGCAGTAAGGGAAGGCAGAAGTGAAGGAAGGAAGAGATAAAGAGGTGCCATTCAAGAGTGCTCCAGAACCTTAAACCACCTAATTAATGAATTGGTCAACGTGGGGATCTTTAACAGTCACCGGCGTCACTCAGCACGCGTTCGCTGTTTGCGTTTCGCCTCGATTGAAACGCGGCTGCCGCAGCCGGATTCGGACCCGCGAACTCCACCTTAGCATCAGGGCGCTATAACCATGCACTGAGCCAGCGCGGCGAGTTTCTCGTTTGGGTCGCGGACGGAGGATAGCACGTCATGTGCACCGGACGACAGCGACTGTGCAAAACCGGGGGAACTCGGGTACAGATATCGTGATTGTGTGAAAAGTTTTCATTTGAAAGTCATATTACTTAGTTTATTAGTTCATGCGATACTTCTCTTTTCTGATGTCCTTACTATACAGGCATTACTGCGCCAATAAAAGGCATCTTTCCGCCACAGAAAACCGATTGTGAACAACTACTGTAGAATTCCGCTGCAAAGCTTTACTTTTGCACTTTCCCCGTGAATTTGTAAGGGCTGCCTCCAAATTGTTCCTGTCTGCTGTGCGTTCTGAGCTGAGTCATACCTTTGAAACATACCTGCGTTAAGCTTGTATTAGTCCCAGCTGTCTTGAATTTCGTGCTGTGGTCTATTTTTGCACTTAGACATCAAGCCGATTTCGCATTCGAGTGAAAGAATCCACTGCCTGAGTGTTTCAGTCACACAGTGCGACAGCATTCGCCCGTCATTTGGAGGTCCATGCAACAAGGCTGGCATTACATTTTCAGGGCGCGCAAGGGTAATGCTACGAGTTCACGGACAAAAAATCGAACGTCGTGTACGCAGGCAAAATCGTCTTCAAGAGCCATCTTAAATCGGAGATGAATCGGCAATGTGTGAGTTCATATATCACTGTTCTATATTTGATGAAATTTTCTTAATTGGACACTGAGGACAAAAAATTGCGTTTGTGGCTTTTAGAATGAGAGCTCTGCTCTCGAGAGAGAAATTGCTATTTCGATGTGCATCGGGCAATGACTTTCAATGCCTCACAGGTCAAACCGAACTTAACTCCGCGGTATTGTGCCGCTAACACTGATAGGATGACCACGGGATGATATGATTATGGCTATTGGGTACGCCACCTTCACCCTGACCTTTGATTTCAGACATTGGAGACCATGCTTAACAGCGGTTTCGCTCTTATAACAAGGTTCAAACCGCGTTCAACCCTAGCCATTTTTTCTGGCGACGCCGGCGCAGCGAGGCAGGCAGGCGCACCGAATTACATGGAGACGAAAGTAACGTGGGTTGAGCTACGGCATAGGATTCGTGCTCAAGTTCAGAATGAGTGGCACCCTCTAGCGAACGCAAAAGAAAGCAGGTGTGATCAGGATTGGCTATTGTCTCTCATTCGTACTCCCAGAAATCGCCCTGCCCACGAATACGTCAAAATAACGAGACGTCAAAGCCAGTCGGTTCGAAACACAAATGTTTCGTGGGTTTGGGCCCTGCGGTCGTATTCTGTTATGCTATAAAAGCCACTCTAGATTCCGAATCCGCTTAGAGTATTGCGTATAGGTGGCTGTTGTTCAGTCAACCGCTGCTGCTTTCAAGCGTCAGTGGGACGCAGCCGAACCGTCGGCTGTGATACGGTGAGAACCGGTCCCATATGATATGACATGTGAAGATTGCACTCTAGAGACCGATTACCTTTGTCATCATCATGGCTTTTGTCATTTCAGCGTACGTCTTTATTAATCTTAAGTACCACCATCTTAATCCACCACTGGACCTTGTTTTCTTCAATGCTTAGTACAGCCTTTTCCGAGATTACTAAGTAATTTTTTTGCCTACAGCTCGAAGATGAAATCAACATCCACCGAACCCTGCGCCACAAGCACGTCGTTCGCTTCCACAGCCACTTTGAGGATGCCAAGAACGTGTACATCATCTTGGAGCTTTGCACACGACAGGTGTGTTAACATTCCTGCTTTAAGTGGTATATATTTTCACTTAATTTCTTTGCGTTCATTCGAAAATGTGGCTAATATCATCAAAGTTCGTTTTCATTTCGTTTAATGGTGCTTAACTTCTCAAAACAACTGAGGCTGTAAGGGACGCTGTAGTGGAATAATTTCGGAATTATTTAGGTAACCTTGGATTCTCTAAATTTAACTGACTTCGCGCAATGCACGGGAATCTTGCATTGGCGCCACCATCGAAATGCGACCGCCGAGCACACTTTTGCGTAGGAGACGTTTTGTCTCTTACGCAACCGACGGCAATTTACAGTTATTTTTGAAGGCCTGATGAGAGGATATTTAAGGTTGTCTATGTTCCAAACTACTTCTATGAAATTAGCTTACGCGAATATGTGCTTGGTCATTTATTTGTTGCGGCAATTTTTGCGAGAATGGCCACATTGTGTTCTTGAATCAAACTTTAGGGCGCAGTCAAGAAATGAAAACTGCCTTCGTTGTTTTGAAAACTGTCATTTAATATTGTGTTGTGGACACTGTATTTTGTACAACGGAAAGCAATTACTTCAATCAAGCTTTCTTCAGACTGCCGTGATTTCAACAAATGTGCTGCATATGTGCCTAGCTAAATCCTGAGGGACCCCATTTTCTTTATCATGTTCTTAAGCGCGGCTAGCCTTCAAGGGTCTTCCCCAGGCTTCATTAGTACATTTATTCCGCGGGCTCTTGAGCAGCACAAGTGCCGTGAGACGCTGACGGAGCCAGAGGTGCGGCACCTCCTGCGCCAGCTGCTCCTCGCCTGCGAGTACCTGGTGCAGGAGCAGGTCATCCACCGAGACCTGAAGCCCGGAAACCTGCTCCTCACCGCAGGCTCGCAACTCAAGGTGGCCGACTTTGGACTCGCCACCTGCGTCTACTAACCGGGGCAACTCAAGAGGTCCATCTGCGGCACACCAACTACATGGCCCCCGAGACGCTGACCCAGAAGGGCTACAGCTACGAAGCGGACATCTGGGCCATCGGGTGCATCATGTGAGTCTCACCTGATTGCGCAGAACTGTTTGCAACTGGGTACTACGTTAATGCTTGCAACGACAGCTCGCAATACCTACCGTATATCGTATATCGTATATGTTTACCCGCCCGTAAATGTATTAAAGGGAGAGTATGCTTTTTGAAATGTGGATATAAAAACTGGCAAAACCTTGCCTGTCTTGCCTTGGGGTGACAATAACGAGGGAAGAAATCATGGCCATGGCATTTATATATGTATTCTGAGCTGGTGAAGGAAGTCGGGCTAGAGTTAACGGTGGTGATAAGTTGTTTTCAAATTTCGTAGTTCTGCTCGCAGTCGGGTTACGTCGAGTCAGATGGATGTGAATTTTACTAATGAATTAGGCGCAATATACAAATGGTTAATTTAATTACAGCAAATTGCGGGCGCCTTAAGTTTTTTATTTCAACTAGCACTTTCCAATATCTGTAATATATATCATGATCCTTATTTTTTATTCGTTTTGGGGACCAATGCTTTTCAACAAAAAATACAAATTGACTTCTCGCTCCTTTTTCTGTCTCCCTCGTGCCAAATGCTACGGGGAGAGAAGGTTTTGCGATCGCACTGAGGAGACTGCTATCCAGTGTCGCAGAAGGGATTCTGCAAGCACCTAGAGGCAGAAAATATGTCACAACCATATCAGAATAAAGGAAGCTGTACGCGGTCATCCCATGCATTAATGGCATTTCCCACAGTCTCAAAAGGGTAAGAGCAAGAGCTGGTATAAAGGTGCGGATGTCAGCGCACAACAAGTTAAGGAGCCTCTGCGCCAAAGTCAACAGCGAGCAAAAAAAAAATCAATGCAAGAAAAAACTCCTGAAAAAACATGTGAAAGCGTGAAAAGCGGGGTTTATCAAATAGTGCCTCAGTCATGCGGACACACATACATTAGGAAAACAGGGCGCTGTTTGAATAAACGGCTTCGAGAGCACAAAAGATCCCTAAAGGGCGCCATCAGCAGTGAATTAGCAAAACATTGCAGTGAGCATGAATGCGCTCCGAAGCTTATCAACACAATGTTCATCCCGTCGTATTTCGATCAACGGACAAGGGAGATTGAAGAAGCCTTGAACATCCGACCAAAAGCGACATCTGCGTCTGCATATCTTCAATAGCGCTTCGTGACAGAGAAATTGATTATCAGCGTGCGATGTCTTAATATTTCACCACGTGTACATCTTATGCGTTTTTCGTGCTTCTTTTTTTCCCTTGTTATACGAGCGAGATGTATATATTCGACGAACGTGCATTAAAAATCTGGTTGTTATTCAGCGTCGTGTCCCGCCTCTCTCTTTGTCTCGTGCTGCGCTGCTCCCGTCAAAATATCATGCACCAAAGCCCAAATTTTCACCTTGTTCAAGGACATTTCATGTAAACAGGTAAGTCTGAATTGCCTAGCCAGCAAGCACTCAAGTTTGCAGATGTATTACACCACTTGTAACGTAAGCATGTGCTTGAAATTTGGCACATATGTGCGCTTAGGTGCCTGAAGTCTGCTTGAAGAAGAAAAAAATAATTTTATTTAGCCAGAGCCGAGAAATCTAGCATTAACCTTTTCGGGCTGTCCCTGGGACGCACAACGTTTTGGACACGGCTAGTTGTGGGGACGTTTTTTGTACGTCTTCGGGAAAAATGAGAACCTCCTGGGGACGTTCCAAATGTCCTGATGGGATATTTTAGGGAGATTTTGAGGAGGTTTTGTGTTTGTTGGGAAGGCTCTTAGATAAATGCGAGCTTACAGTAATGGTTCTGGTAGAATTGCGAAGGAGGGCTAATTCAGTGGCAAAATTTGCTCTACATACCATAGTCGAGGCAAAGCTGACGTCAGCACCAATTCCTCCTGTAGTGGGCGGCGGAAAGCCAACTATAGCGTCGTAGTGTTGTCATGGCAACGGTATGCAGCTGAAATAATTTTATCACCGAAAACGACTCGAACCCGCGCCGGCGGCAAGAAAGCAGCTTCGTTACCCTGATGTCTCAGAAAATTCAGCCACCGACATTAACTTTTCACTCTGAGCGCTTGTTCATGAATAATTATTATTTTATTCTTGACATTAGGTCTCCTTCAGTCACCAGGTGCACTGAAGTAGTTGAAACCGAAACCAAATGAAGGTTCCTACACTTGGCGGAGTGACTTTTAGCGTTGTCGTGTCCTTCTCAAGGATGGGTTAGGAGCTCAAAATCTCTAACGCGACAGCGTTGAGTGTGCTGTTCAGAGGAAAACCGAGCCTACTAGTTGGTGTCGGCCGATTCTCATCACCCTGCTTGTGCAACAATCCCTGGAGTCAGTGGCAGATGAAAGAGGACAGTCCAGTCCCTGCATGGTAAGGGATGGTCGCCTCTGCATTGTGGCGCCGCTCCATGCATTGTCTCACATGCAGGATGATGAAAATGGACCGACGCCACTGGTCGGAAGGGGGCTTCTCTGACGGGGAAAACCTGCTTTTCTATTGACTTGTTTCCGACTATAACAGGTCCAGAGTTATCCGTCAAAGGCCAGATGGGGATAATCGGTGAAGGTGGAGAATCGCTCGATACCATTGACTGGAATGGGGCTCCTTTGAGTGGCATTTGTTTCTTTGTTCTATCTTTGTATCCGACTATACCACATGTGCTGAATCAGCGCCAATGAGCCGCTTTTTTGTGGGCACAGGCTTAATGAGTAAACTGAATTCTCCCCCGCCTTTCTTGTTTCTGTGTATGTGCAGAGGCTTGTGTGCGCTTATGCCTCGCGCACCTGACACTACGTCTACCCGTAACATGACGCACCGATCATTCTTAACTCTTGTGTAAGCAAATTCGCAAGAACACGAAATTATTTAACTGACTGCACTAGTTCGTGTCAAAATGAAACATTGTGTCTTCCTACGCGCCATTGCCAGAGCTATAAATTTCTCTTTTCGTGCGTAAGCTCTTACCCGACTGGTACCAACCCCGAGCAGAATGGTCCGTTCCCTGTTGCCTTGTCTGTTCCCAGCTGGCCTAGGGCGAGCGCTCCGTCTCTCTTGTAGTTGTTGTTGTTGTTCTTGTTGTTGACCTCACACAATGGCACATACCCACAAGGGGGATTGGCCATAACCAGGCGGTGACTATTTAAATGACCAGTTGCATGTGGCAAGCATGGGATGACCTACCAAAATTTGGATCGCACGGTTTTCGTAGCCGAGAAGGTTGCAGGAGGTTAGGGGGGTCATACAAACTAAAATTTAGGCAAAGAAGGGGAAGGGATTACTATAAGAGGTTGTAAAAACCGAAATACAGAAGCTGATAATGGGATGGGCAGGACGAAAGCTCATGAAGGTAGACGTCTTGATTCTAGTAGATAATTTTGAACGGCAGAGCAAACATTCCCATTGGTATGGCCAAGCATAGAAGCGCCAAGAGACAGAACAACCGCAGAAGACAGGCGCAAACTGAGATTCTGTATTGGAACTTCTATTAGTCGCCTCCTAATCGATGAGTAGCGACGGCAAAAAAGAAGAATGTGCTGTATTGTTCCCGGCTCCGCACAATACGGACACAATGGGGAGATCGCCAGACCAGGCCTGTATAGGTAAAAATTTAGTTGCGGCACTCGGCAACGAAGCCTCGTGAAGGAAACTTCAAGATTGCGCGATCGCCAGACTGAGCTTCTCCATGGGAACAGTAGGTGCTGGAAGCCGTCCAAGGAAGTAAGCGCTGATGGGCCCAATTCGTTCATTACAGTGTACCGTCAAAAGCGTGCCGCCGTGATGTAAGCAGTTGTTGGAAGCGGGTCAACAATCGGTCCACTCAGGGCTGCCTTCGCTAAAGCATCAGCTGATTCATTTATTAGAAGACCCCTGTGCCCAGGAACCCAAAGAAATCGAATTGATGCGATGTTTGGAGGGATCAGGAATTTTAGAATCCGAAAGAGCTGCGGTTCAGTGGACGCCGAGAGGGAAGTGCATAAAGATAACGAGTCCGTAATTATTATTACTGCTGATAAAGAAATTGGTACCTTGCGCAGAGCGAGAACTACTGCTAGAAACTCAGCCAGATAGGAGTGAAATCTTGGAGACGGAGAGAAAAAGACCTGTCAAGGGACTGGGAGTAAATACCTACACCTGCCTTTTCTGCACACACCGAGCCATCAGTCGCAATTGCAACATGTGATCTGAAGGTCGACAAATAATCCTGCAACATACCATTTAACCATGAGAAAGGCAGTAATTTTGCATTACGTGGATAAATGTCATCGTAGATGATAGACACATTTGCAGGGATGGACCGCACCGGAACAATTTCAGGTATTCGCACGTTGAGTGGGCCCAGCAAAGATTCAACGAAACAGATTTGGGGAGTTTGAAGGCGAGACCATCCGACACCCAAGAACTCCGCTCGCTGCCCTAGGAAGATCAACTCGGATGCATGCTGCTCCGAGTCGCAAAACTTTAAAAACGTTTGTACTGTAAAAAGGCGAAACCTTGCAGTAAGAGACGGCACCCGCGCTTCCAGATACAAAACATTGTTTGCCACGTATTCAGGGAGACCCAAACACAGGCGCAGAGCTTCTCGCTCTAAGAGCAGAAGTGGGCGCAGTTTGTATGCAGCTGCTCCAGAAAACAAAACGCAATCGAATTCCAAGATTGGCCGGATATACATTTTGTAAATAAGCAGAAGAGCATGTCTGCGCATACCGCAGCGAGGGCTACTCATCCTTCGCAGAAGGCCTACCGCCCGAATCCCTTTCGCAGCAACCTGACCTATATGTGACCGCCAAGAGAGAGAGGAGTCATAAGTTACCCCGAGATACTTTTAGGAACATACCTGAGGAATGACATGATGACGATAAGACAATGAAATGTGTACCTGTTGAGTAACCGGGAAAGGTAACAAAGCGCACTTGTTTAAATTAAGACTTAAGTGTAATTCAGATAACCATCGGTCAAGGGAATTTAAATAGGACTGTAAAATCATATACACAGAATGTAAATCACTCGCAGCAGCAAAGAAAACTATGTCGTCAGCATACACGTATGTAGTCACGTCAGGGGAAGTCGGAATCGAACTGAGTAAGAGGTTGAATAGAACAGGGGAGAGAACTGCACCTTGAGGCACACCTCTAGATTGATGAAATTTCCTTGTAGAAACTCCGCGTTAACAACAATAAAATTCTCTGTCAGCCAGGAAAGCTGACACCCATTCCACAAAATAACTTGGCAAGCCCAGAGCACGTAGTCTGTACATCAGAGGCCCATGTTCGACACTGTCATATGCTTTCGAGATGTCTAGAGTTACCAGCGCAGCATACTGTCGACGCCGGCGCGCTAGTCGGACACGGCTTTCGAGGACCAGTATGCGCACACCATATAGAGCACCCAGGCTTGAAACCAATCTGACAGGAGTTAAGTAGTCCCTTTTCAGCAATAATGGGCATGACTCGTCCATACATCACGCGTTCAACCAATTTCACCAGATTCGATGTCAATGAAATTGGTCGAATGTTGTCTAAGACCAACCCTTCGCCTGGCTTTTTAAGCACCGGGATAATTTTGGAAACACGCCATACATCCGGGATCCACGGGGTTCTAATAGAGTAATTTACCATCGCCAATATAGCATTTGGGGATTCGTCGAACAGTATTTTAATCATCGCAGAGGTGACACGGTCAGGACCAGGAGCTGCAGAAGGTAACCGATTTATCACCTGGGAGAGCTCAGAAACCGAGACATTAAGGAAATCATCATAGTGATTCCCAAGCAGTTGTGGGCGAGAGAGCGCAGCCGATAAACGGTGTTCCAAGCCTTTGCCAATTTATTCTAATGACCTGGCAAGCTCTACTGGAGTCAGCACATTAGAGGGAATGTTGTTAGGCGGTGGCAGCCTGTTCCTTGACCTCAGAAAGCGAAACAAGGCTTGTCTGTTATTAGATTTTGATAGATGGTCATAATTATCTTCATCATATTTTTTTTGCCCTAGCGACTGTGTGCTTGAAGGTAGCTGCAAGAAACTTATAATCGATCCAATTCCGGGGACATTGATTATGGATAAGTTTCTTCCAGGCTGCCTTGCGCCGCCTATAATCCTTTGAACATTCTGCATTCCACCAAGGGCTCTGAGAAGTGCCTATGCTATCGCACACTGTAAACTCTGATTGCCTCCGTACCCGATCTAAAATAGAGCATAAGCCTAACACCCCGCTCTCCTGAGACAAATTCGGCAAAGAGTGTAGTTCTGAACTGAGTGAACTTTTGAACTTGTTGTAATCGACTAGGGTGCAACTGAATCCGCCGATAGAAGTCATCGGACACACAATGTCAAAAGTGAGTGGGAGATGGTCACTGTTTGTTGCAGAGTCAACCGGAGTCCAGGAGGAAACTGCTACCCCTGGGGTTGAAAACGTTAAATCCAATGCTGATCGGGAGTGCCCACGGAGAAAGGTCGGAAAACCCGAGTTATGACAGTTTAGGTTATTCACACAAGCCCAATCCCATAAACGCAAACCGCACTGGTCTGTTCGAAAACCCCAAGTCAAGTGATGCGAATTGAAATCCCCAACAAGCAACACATGTGATCTGCTGACAGAGAGTAAGGAATCTAATGGCCGTGTGTCATGAACCCCAGATGGAAAATATACATCTGCGACAGTAATGGGATGGAAACCAGGAACTGAAAGATCCACTGCCTGAATTTCGCAATGAGCGTCCACCCGCTGAAACACCAATCGTGCCTTGTGACAGAATCTGGATGAAACCAGCAGAAGCAAACCGCCCCCCCCCCCCCCTTGATGGGCGGTCCATTCTAAAAATTCGATAATGTTCCATTTGAAATGAAAACTCTTTCGACAACCAGGTTTCTTGAAGCGCAATGACGTGAGGAGAAAATCGATTTGAAAGAGTTACTAAATCAGTGAAAGCTGATTGAATGGAACGGCAGTTCCACTGCAGTACTAAAATCTAAAAATTTACCTACTAGTATACTACCTACTACCTAAAGCTAAAAATCGGCCTACTAGTATAATAAATGAGCTTATTGATGAGTACCTTGATAATTTTCCTAACCATTCTGCCGTTTATACAGACGCCTCCCACAAAATGAAAAGGCAGCCATTGGCATTTACCCAATGGCTCTTGATTGGAGTTATTTATTTCCTGCCCCTGACTATACCCCTATTTCTGTCGCCGAGTTTCTGGCCATTGAGTTGGCCTTAATAAAGATTCCCTGCAGTCTCTTTCAGGTTATTACACTTTCGGACAGCCTTTCCGTCTGGATAGCGCTCGAGAAATCGTGGGATACTCCTATGAGCCGTTCCCTTAGATTTTTTATTCCACCACATATAACAGAAGTACGTTTCCACTGGGTCCCCGGGCACTTTGGCATTGCTTCTAATGAGAAGGCTGATTTTTTTATTAAGTTCGCCCTTCGGGGACCTATAGTCCCGTTGGTTCCTAATACCGTATTCTTGACTGCAGCACGCTTCCAACGGTTCCTGCGCTTTCAGTACTTGAGCCACTAGCCTCTCCTTGCTGTAGTGGATTTTAAACACCTGGCATTTCCTTGTAGTGTGCAGATGTGCAGTTATAGGAAATGTGAGGTGTCCATGACCCTCCTGCGCTGCAGAATACCGCGACTAAATGTGTATGTCAATCAGGCTTATCGCTATCCAACCTCTGTGAGTTTTTGACGAAATTGAGTCAATAGATCAATTTTTCGTCTTTTGCCGGCGGTTCGCTTCTCTCCGTAGAACATACTTGGAGATCCCCCTCGCTCAACTGCCGCTACCTCTGTCTATTCCGATCCTCCTCTCCTTTGAGGCAAGTGCCAAGGGATATGCCTTGAAACCAGTGTGCGATTTTATTCAAAGATATATAATTGCATCAGATAGACTTTTACGCTAGAATGTTAATTCACAGCTTTTTCATTTCCCTTTTTTATCGCCTTCTTTAATCAAAATTCGTGTCTTCGTCACAAAATTATTCATTTACTCCTTTCCTTACCCATGTGTGCGTTTGTATCAGAATTGCAGCCTGGCCAATCACACGCCGTGGATACGTGCCATTCAGCCTGAGGACGTCATCAACATCATCATCATCATCATCTATCACACGTCGGCAAGAAGAGATGCATGATCAGAGTTGAGTTACAAATAAGAAACAGTGAGGCCTTGGTGGAGCGGCTTAAATATATATTCAACACAAAGAGTCAATGCGAGAAAATTATAAGACAAGTAGTAACAATATCAAAAATGAAAAGAACTTTAAAATTTGTACAAACTTGCTTTCTATTTTGTTAGGTAGTTTTAACGTGACATCTTGGGCGCCGTCTTTGGGCGCAGAATTCAGGTTCCGCTCTCTATATCCGGATCACCTGGAAATATAGGCGGATCAAAAAAACGACCACGTTTTCCGCACGCTTTCTGGTCCCATATATGGCGGCAGCCTTGACGCCACGCAAATTATGGGTAAACTGCGTAGATAGTCATTTCCTCTCTCTATCTCAAGGCCTTGCATTATCACGCTTGTCGGATTATGAGAATCTGCCGAGGGCATTAGCTGGAAGCGGGTTCTTTGAAGGAGATAAGCCGGTTTGTTCTCGAACGAAGGGGGCAAATTCCACTCAAAGCAGATTCTCCAACCAGCCGCGTCGACCGATTCTCCCTTTTCTCAACCTTGACAGATTCGTTTGCACCTGCTAGCCTGAAATCGCAGGAGTGGCGGCAGACATACAAGATTGAAGGCAACAGCCACCGAAACCAAGGTGCATAGGCGATGTTTTTTCTTTGTTGAAGACCATCACAAAACATTACAAATTAAAAAATAGAGACGTCACCTATGTACCTTGGTTGCAGTGGCTGTTGGCTTCCGTGATTATCATCATCGTCAGCTGGACATTGCCGACTGTTGGCCAAGGCCTCTGCCATCTCTCGCCAATTAACTCTGCTCTTTGCCAGCTGAGCCCACTGTATATCCGCAAACTTCTTAATCTCATACACACACCTAACTTTCAGCCACCCGCCGCTACGCTTACCTTCTCTTGGAATCCACTCCGCTACCCTTAAGGACCAGAAGGTATCGTTCCTTCGCATAACATGGCCTGCGCGAGCCGATTTCTTTCTCTTGATTTCGACTAGGATGTCATTAAGCCGCGTTTGTTCCCTACCCACTCCGCCGGCTTCCAGTCTTTCAAGATTACACCTGTCGTTTTTCTTTCCATGGCTTGTTCCGTTGCCTTTAACTTAAGCCGAACCCTTTTCGTTAACCTCCACGTTACTGCCCCGTAGGTGAGTACCAGTAAGATACATCTGTTCTCTTGATGGATATTGGTAAACTGCCATTAATGATCTGAGGAATCTGCTATATGCGCTCCACCTCATTCTTATTCTAGCTATTTCCCTCTCATGATCCGGATGAGCGGTCATTACGTGCCCGAAGTAGGCATGTTCCGTTACCACTTCCAGCACCTCACTACCAATTGTGAACCGCTGTTCCCTTGCTAGACTGTCGAACATTACTTTGGTTTTCTGCATGTTAATTTTTAGACCGACCGTACTGCTCTGCCTGTCTAACTTATTGATCATGATTTGCAGTTCACCTCCTGAGTGACTCAGCAAGGCAATGTCATCAGCGAATCGCAGATTATTTAGGTATTCTCCATTAGCTCTTATCCCCAGCTGTTCCCAATTCAGGCCTCGGAATACCTTCTGTAAACTGGTGGTGAACTGCTTTAGCAAGATCGTGTCTCCCTGCCTGACGCCCTTCCTTAGTGAATTTTTTTTTCTGACTTTAAGCAGGACTATGGTAGCTGTGCAGTTGCTATATATGTCTTCCAGCATTTTGAAATAGGGTTCTTCTACACCCTGATTCCGCAAAGTCTGTATCACTGCTGAAGTTTCAACTGAGTCGAATGCTTTCTCGTGATCAACGAAGACTATATAGTGGTGTTTATATTCTGCGCAGTTCATTATCACCTTATTGATAGCGTGAATATTATCTATTCATACGGCTTAACCGGATCAACCACGTCATGATAAGCAGTCGACGCCATTGGCAGGAGGGGCTCTTTTAAAAGACATCTGCCGCTTTGTTCTTAGTTTATATCGGACTACAGCGTGAGATCGCAGGGGATAGAAGGGTGAGTGGGGAATAACAACACCTTAATCGGATTAATACAGTATTACGGAAATCTGTCAACGCCATTCTCTGGAAGGTCTGCTTAGAGAGACATCTGCCACTTTGTTCTTAAGTTTTATCTGACTACAGTGTCACATTGCGAAAAGGTGTGCGTATGCCTGTAGAAGCACCGCCCCTAGGCCACGTCCCCACCGCACCCACATACAGCTATGAGGAGTTGCCCACCTTCCACCAGCCTCTATCACTCGCCACAACCCCGCCTATCTTCACCCTCTAAAAGCCCCATCGATCAACCATCCACCTCTACCCTCGATAAGGAACACTCACCACCAAGCCAACAACGACCTACTTTTGCCCATTAGGGGCCCGTGCAGCAGAGGAACGACAAAGCTGCCGCGAAATGAAATTGAAGGGCCATTTCACCTCCCCAACTAGCTATGGCGTTACCCAACCGCCCATCGCCACTTTCGACGTCCTTCAACCTTCAGCTCTATAGTCGTGTACAACTCAATAAAGAAGCGGCTGTCCCCGACAAAAGACGCCCTTTCAGCTAATGGCGTCGGGTTCTTCCCACGAGCCATTAGCCTGACAATGTAGGGAGCGGCGCCATTGGCTAGAATTGGAATTGGAGAGACATGGGAGAGGAATTTGCCCTGCAGTGGGCATAGTCAGGTTGATAATGATGATGATGATGATGATAATAATAATGGTGATGATGCCACGCGACTAACCGAGCCTTGCCGCAGCTTCGCGTTGACCAGAGGGCACTCCCTCACCTGGCACGTATCGAATCACGTGACGCTGGGGTGCGGAGCCGACCGCACTCTCGCAACTGCCGGAAATTGCGTGACGCGCCATTCGCTATATGAAAACGTGAGGCGTGTGATTCCGTCATGTGATTACCTTAACTGAGCTTTCGCCCGGCTTGCTAGGTTCAGCCGGGTTGAACCGCAGCTAACTTTCTGGAGCGAAAATCTCCACTTATCGATTGCAAACCTGAAGATCAAATGACGCATGGCTTTGAGTTCTGGCTCGCCGCACGTGTGGCTGAGACGTCATAACACGTGACTAGTACCGTTCGTTCCACCGCTGCGCTGACCGCGGTTCAGGCCAATCGCTCTCACAAGTTACGCAACGTGACTAACCACGTAATTCGCTCTTGCTGATTAAAGGCCAGAGCTCACCGCCTAGACACCCCCCCCCCCCCCCCAACCACAAGTGTGAGCCCGTAAAGCCTGCACTAGCAACAGTCGCAACAACAACAGACACCACAGAAGGCGAGGTGGCTTCCTGGCCCTACGGGAAGGGAATCTATAGGAGCTCTCACCAATCTGGCGAGGGCTCCTTGTGACCGGGTGCATCTGATGCTAAATCGTCGTCGTCGCTTCAGATGACGCGGTTGTTGCGACTGCCGACGTTTCTTTCAATCTTTCCTCTCACATATCACCAAAACTTGTTGGGCTAGTTGGTCAGCCATTATTTCAGAAGAACCAGCGCCAACCAATCGTCCTCTTTCTTTCTTGTTCGTTGTCCTTGATTGCGTTGGGTGTTCTGAACTCTCACATCTCTTTTACCTCTCCTACTGCCTGCACGTGGCAGCAATTGTTGCTCAGCTTGAGCCACTGGGAAGTCCCGTGCACTTTCCTTTCTATTCTTCCAGAAGTCGCTACAACAGACTAAACACCGCGGTGGGGATTGGGGTGGTGGTGGTTACAACTTTGTTGCCACGAAATCAAATGGATTCGTAGGGGCTGGGGCGAGTCCAGGCTCACCTCAGTCGGGGGCGACCTGTTGAGCTCGCGTGATGAGGGCCAACTGCGTTGTTTTTCTCGAACTGGCCAAGATCTTGTCCCATTCCCATTGCTCTGCCGAGAGCGCTGGCAAGAGTGTCGCCGCGGTGAGTTTGCGAGCGCATTCACGTATTTTATGGTGTTGCGGGGCGTCCGTCCCGTCACCATAGCGCGGGCATGCATGGTCGTATTTACCGTTTGTCAATAATCGGCAGGGGCTAAGAATGACCTTTGTAGACGTCTGAGTGATCTGGCTTACACCCTGTCCAGGTCTGCGTGAGGTGTGGGATAGTGCATCTTAGCTCCCCCGCCGCGGTGGCTCAGTGGTTAGGGCACTAAACTACTGATCCGGAGTTCCTGGGTTCAAACCCGACCGCGGTGGCTGCGTTTTTATGGACGAAAAACGCTAAGGCGCCCGTGTGTTGTGCGATGTCAGTCCACGTTAAAGATCCCCAGGTGGTCGAAATTATTCCGGAGCCCTCCACTACGGCACCTCTTTCTTCCTTTCTTCTTTCACTCCCTCTTTTATCTCTTCCCTTACGGCGCGGTTCAGGTGTCCAACAATATATGAGACATACTGCGCCATTTCCTTTCCCCAAAACCAATTATTATATTATTATTATATTTATCGTGCACTGACATTGCACAGCACACGGGCGCCTTAGCGTTTTTCCTCCATAAAAATGCAGCCGCCACAGTCGGGTTCGAACCCGGCATCTTCAAATCCTCGGACTTAAAAATTTCATGCCGAAGGCATGTGGTAGCAGACCCTAGGAAATCGAGAAACGTGATCAATAAGAGTTAACGCTCTTACAACTTTACACATCTTTCAAAAATTTTGAAGGGACACCTTTACACTTTGCCTGTCTGGGTACTCGATTTTGCTTTGCTATTAGTCCCCTAAGCTACTTACCAAGGCAGTGTGGTCAGCCAATCGCGAATTGCCTGGCTATTACCGATCAGGTTTTACCGCTAACTCTCCTCAGTCCACGGTCCTGAATACATAATTTTAACGCGCGGTGAGTAGTACTGAATAGACACTGTCGCTCTGGACTGACGTTGATTCTGACTTGAATTTTATCACTTTCCTTATCTTACCTATAAGATAGCTATAGTTGTACTTTTCACCACCTTTGCATATTTATCGTCTGAACACTGGAAAAGCAATGCCCACGGATCTGCTGTGGATTCAGATAAGTGCAACGTTTTCTCCTACTATACGCAAGCAATATCGGGGTTGCTTATATTCTTCGTGTATCTTTATCACCTGGTTCAAGGTGAAAATAGGGGCCACAAGCACCCGTCGTTAAGAAGGCCAGGCACCTTCATTGGTCAACGAAAGTCAAAGATTCCTCAAAGTTTTCAACGATTACCTTAGGGAATACCTTGCATAATCATGGTATGTTTGCTGATGCAAGCTGTGCTACTCTTGCACCGAGAAACCGAGAAATTGTTTTGTTCAGCTCATCCCGCTGTCTGTGGTATAGGAAATTCATCTTGAACTCTTTTATTACCTGTAGATTATTTTCAGCACTCAGCCCTAATTTCGCGCTTTTTAAGGCATGGGAGGTGTTGCAGTGAAAGAGCACACGCGGCTACGTGGCCGCAGTAGCCATTTTCTATTAAATTGCAATTTTTATTATTTTTAACAATAAACCACTACTAGCAACTTTGTCCAGAACAGTTGGTAGTCGCTTGTGCAATGACGAAATTCGCGTTCGAAGTCACCACGAATAACAACAGGACGATCTCGGTGCTTTCGCAAACCACACATCTCACCCTTTTACCCAAGTCTGATTTCTTTCGTGGTGAAATTATCAACAGCGAAGGAGACATGAAACGAAGTATTTCAGCAGTAATTTAATTACTGAAGTTACTATCGCCCATAAATAAACTGAAAAATTCGGCGACGCCGACAGCAACAAACATGATCGGTGGTCATCGAAGAGGAACCTTCAAGATAAGGGGCTAAAATCCCACTACAACAACCCAAAATATTGTCGAAATAGTTGCACCTGGCTGCATTCCAATTAGATAAAGCTGATCGCATCTCGCATAACAAAGTGACATTCCCGCGCGCCAACGGTTTTGAACTCGAACAAACAAGTAGTACAACAGATTCGCGGCATTGCTTTTGTCAAAGAAGCATCGGCTGGATGCGTAAACAAAAAGTGATCTCAACAGCAGCAAATGCATTGTTAAATAAACACTGGCAGCGTAAACAATGAGAGCGCAAAAAGCTTTTCACAGAGTCCACGTCGTCGAATTGGCGTCCACACTCGTACACGGCCGCCAGGCTTGTATTGCGTGTGGCGACGGAGGAATACGCGGAATACGGAATAGCCGGCTGAAGTGCGGAAGGGGAGGTGTTCCCAGGGTGTGTCAAAAGATGACTTGCCTATTCTGGTTAGGCGAATCCAACACTGCTTCTAACTACAGTCTGTATAATCAACCCTACCATTGTAAATGGTTTATGGGGGTTTAACGTCCCAAAGCGACTCAGGCTATGATGGACGCCGTAGTGAAGGGCTCCTGAAATTTCGACCGCCTGGGGTTCTTTAACGTGCACTGACATCGCACAGTAGACGGGCCTCTAGAATTTCGCCTCCATCGAAATTCGACCGCCGCGGCCGGGATCGAACCCGCGTCTTTTGGGCCGGCAGCCAAGCGCCATAACCACTCAGCCACCGCGGCGGCACAGTAAATTAGGTGTCGCGGTAAAATTTACCCACCTGGAGGGGAAACAGAAGTTCCCTCCTTTTTGTGGTACTTAAGTGCTGCCATCTATCGACCGAAAAAAACGGCCGTGGCTTAGCTTGGTTAAGCCTGGTGATTGCGAAGCAATAGTGTGTTATTCTCGGATCTGCTGGGGTGTTTCTTCAGCACGCTGTTTTCTTCGCTTTTCGTTTTCCTTCTCTCGAAACGCACGTTCCTTCTCGAGCCGCTGCTGCCGCTGTTCCGGGGTTTCTTGGACACGCCTCTGCCGTTTAGTCGCGTTCCAGCGTTCTGAACTAGTAGAAGGAGACTCACTGTCGGAAAAACTCATAATTTCTTCCTTTGCTTCTGCTGTTTCCACAGAGGAGGTTGCACGTTGTCGCCGAGCTGCATACTGGGCACGCCGCGTAGAAAGTAGTTCTTCTCGTTCTTCTTCCGTCTCAGTAGCTCGCTGATGCTTCCTCTTTGCATTCTGCCGAACTGCCTTGTTCGTAGGCACCATCGTAACATCTGGCTGTATGACTGCCTTGGCGAGAGGAGCGGAGCTGTTTTATACAGCTGGTGTGAGGTCACTCTGACCGTAGCGCCTCTGGAGAGAGGAGCGGGAGTTAGGCCGCCGTTGGTGGCTACCGCCTCGCCTGGCGACGGCGTGAGATGGGGCTCCGTTTTTACACAGCTGGTGTGACGTCACACCGACCGTAGCGCCCCTGGTGAGAGGGGCGGGAGTTAGGCTGCCGTTGGTGGCTACCGCCTCGCCTCGCGACGGCGTGAGATGGGGCCCCGTTTTTACACAGCTGGTGCGACGTCACCCTAGGTTAGGTGGTGTGACGTCACGCAGCAAGGTCACGCTAAAGGTCAATGGTGCCTACCACCGCCTCGCCACGGAACTGGCTGAAGTGCGACCTAAAGTAGTATTGCTTCGCAATAAAAGTTCAAATCTGAGTTGCCTCGTAGCTGATGAGCCCTCTTAAGGTGTGATGAGATCACCCAAAACAGCTCGATTCCCAGGAAAACACAGCAGCCTGGATGACCCGAGGCATCCAGAAAGCTTGCTCCCGAAGCAGTATAAGGGAAGGGATTTCTAGGGCGTCTGCAATAGACTACAATAGGTCGTCTACAATAGGAGGACAACGCCCGACCTAGGTGCGGCCACTGCATGCATCTCCTCGACCAGTGGCGCCAACCAACAGCATGCCTTCCTCTCATGCACGTGGTGCTATGAAGCTATATTTTCAAAACCGTCGCGCACCGGTCAGCAACGGCACTGCCGAGACCAGTCGCTGGTGCTTGTGTGGTAGTGTGCATTGCAGCTGTGGAAAGCGTGGAATTGAGATAGCGTTTTATCTTCTTGATGATGGCTGCTGGCGGAGAGATTTTGACTAGCACTGTGACGACCAACGACGAATTTCCCGATGTCGTCATCGACACGAATTCCCAGACAGAATACACCCGCGGCAAGATCCTCGGCAAGGTATGTCACCTTATGACAACGGGCATGGTACTGTCTACACCGCATAACTTGCAGGTACCCTTTTGGCATAGCCTGATTATAACAGCAACTCGTGATAGAAATCAGAATATTAATTGCTGCTGTCGCTTCGTGCGTTGGGTAAAACGCAAATAAGGCTTGAGGGATCATACGCTGTGCGAGTAGGTTAATGTACAGCTTTTGGCAAACGTAGCCAGGCCCCGGAAGTTATCAGCGCGCAGCAAGAATGGCGCCCCATAAGCTCTATATAAAGGGTGTTCTATGATTTCAGACAATTTTTTAAAATAGGCTTTTTCATTTAGAAGACCGCCTTTGCGGCATAGCATTGCGAGCGCCGGAGTACTCCAGAATACAGCTAAAATGGGCGAATTAGCAGGCGGGTTAACCAATACTTAATAGTTTACTTTTAGCTATCGCTGTCAGGTTCTATAATTATTGACAGACGTGTAGCCCACTGTTAGCAATATTCATAGTATTTTTCAGAATTTCAAAAACGCGGTTACCATCTACGCTCTGGCCGAAAAAATTTTGTATAGATTGCGCCTAAACAAACACATTTTAAAGAAGCCTGCAGGCAAAGCAACTCCTCCAGTTCACGTAACTCATAGAAAAAGCCGAAATTTGCTGGGCACGGTGGTAAAGGCATTTTCGAAATTATAAAAAACTGATAAGAACATTACTTACGGTGGGCTACACACCTCTCGTAATTAAAGAGTCTTACGATAATAGGTAAAAGGTTAACCATTTTTATCAGTTAACCAGCCTGCTTGTTTGCACCTCTCAGCTGTTTTCGGATGTAGTAAAACATTAAAAAAAACGACTTCCTAAAAATTCTTCAAAAAGCGGTCTTCTAACTCAAAATGCATACTTTTAAAATTTTTGTGAAGTTGTAGGTCCAACACCTTGGATGTGTAAGGTGACGGCAACCCTCAAGGCGGGGTCACATGTCCGGCGAGTACCGGATGCTTCAAACCGCGATGATATGCCTGGCGCACCGCGTCCGCCGTGCCCGCTCTGGCCGGAAGCGGCACCCAATGCCAACGCGGAGAGCGCCAACGTCATGATGACGCAGGGGTGCTCTTCTCGGGGCCTGCCTGCCAGCGTGCAATGCCGGCCGCCGGCGCCTGAAAAGTGCGCTAGTATTGTTGGTTCACGTTCATAACACGCCGTGGGAGAGAGGAATGTCAAAAATAATTTACTCTAGACAATCATTGGTTAATGCCGAGGCCGGTGGAAGTTATGACAGCGATACAAGCAAATTTCTTCCTATAGCCGCTTTGCTGCTGCGGCTCGCCTTGCCTACTGCTAGCTCCTCTGCTGAAGGCGGCGCGGAAATCGAGAATATCGTTATTTAATTACCAGACCAAGTTCACAATAAAGCGGCGATGATAGTAATGCCTTTTAGTACAGCGCTGGCCATTTCCGAAACATCTTCAGCGGCGGCATCGATGCGAAACTGGCTAGGCTTAGCAACGACCAGGCAGCAGACAAGTTTGTCGCCCGCGAGAGGGGTCGTTGCCGAAAGCTCGGCTCTTGTGCAGGGCATGCTGCCGTTGCTAGAACATAGCTGTCAGTCACTGTGAGTTCTTTCTTTCCTTCCGCCATGAGTGCGACTGAAGCAACTTTGGTGCCACAACAGCTTTGCAGCAGCCGCTGCCCGCCATGGCGGTGCGGCTCGCCTAGCGTTCGCTAGGTCCGCTACTCATAGCCAGCCATATTTTAATTTTATTATGAGATATTGCTGCGAAGAGCTAAAGCGATGTCACGAGTAAGCCGTTTATTGTAGCACACGCGAATCCCGAAGCGCCGTCAGGGGCTTAGCGACGATCAGGCCTAGCGACGACCAGGGCAAGCAGGCAGCAGCGCCGTTTGTTGCCCGACGACCCCGCGGGTGGCGCTTTTGCCGAAACCTCGCTACTTGCGCAGACATGATTTGTCGCTGCTCGAATATAGCAGTCTTTCTAATAGCAGGGCTGTTTTGTCTTTCATGGGCGGACGTGAAGCGTATACACCGAGGCACCGCTGTGCGATGGCAAGCTGACACCGGCTGTGGTAAGAGTTTGAGAGAAGCGGCGCGCCGGCGCTCGCAGTTCCGTGTGTCCCTGCTTGCAGTGGGGCGGCAGTTCGTTAGCGGCGACCGAAGAGGCGCGCCGGACATGTGTCCCCTGCTTTCGACTCACCTTTCGAGACGTTACAGATTTTAGTGGTACAGTATTGTCTCCACTATAGAGCTGAGAATCAAATCGCATTGTTTAATTACTTTTGGCACAGACGGCTCTTGTAGTGGTCAGAATATGGTTGCTTTTCCGTTAGAAGCCCTGACTATGAGTTGCGGTTATCAATGAAACAGGTTAGTTACGCTCTTCAATCGATCGATCATGAAACAGTTGCACAATGCATCTTTACGCAAAGGAGCGTTTTGTACTAAGAGACCGGCTCGCCTCAACCACGCCGAGGAGGAGAGGGTGTAAAAGGGCACAGGAATAATTTCGACCACGTAGGACACGTATTGGTTAGAGGGTAGGTTCACCTTATTCTCATAAACCCTTTTCTTAAAAGCAAGGGGGTTAAGGATTCTCCACAAAGAAGGTGAACGGCTCCTTCAGGAGAATGCCGCAAGTCGTCCTGCCCAAGTGGCCAACCGAAATATAATCCTGCCTGGGGCATGTATATATGTTGCTCGAAATAAAGTGAAGTGACGAAGTGTTCGCCGCTGTAGGGCCTCCTGTGAGGGAATTACGTTGCTTCTTCCTCGAGTTGTAATCGAGTTTAGTGTCTCTGTATAGCATATAGAGGAACACTGCACAAAACTGGAGCGGAGAGCCGCCTCTTGAGAGCTGTTGTGTGGGTACGCAAAGGCGCCTGTACTCTCTACTCGGCCTTCCCCCTCCTCGTTTGGGACGATTGGATATCCCAAAAGAGGAAGATTGCTCTGACATCTAGGTGGACACCTCAACCGCGCAATAAAGGTAGGCAGGAGTGAAGAAAGGAAAAGATAAAGATGCGCCATTGAAGAGTGCTCCAGAAATTTACACCACCTAATTAATTAATTATTCAACGTGTGGATCTTTAACAGGCACCGATGTCGCTCAGCACATGTTCGCTGTTTGCGTTTCGCCTCGATTGAAACGTGGCTGCTGCAGCCGGATTCGAACCCGCGAACTCCATCTTAGCAGCAGGGCGCTATACCCATGCGCTCAGCCAGTGCGGCGGGTTCCTCCTTTGGGAGACGGACAGAGGGTAGCTCGTCATGTAGACCGGACGACCGCGACTGTGCAAAACCAGGGGAATTCGCTTACAGACATGGTGATTTTGTGAACAGCTCTAATTTGAAAGTCATATTACTCAGTTTATTATTTAATGCAATTCTCCTGTTTTCTGACGTCCTTACTATACAGGCATTACTGGGCCAATAAAAGGCATCTTAACGCCCCAGAGGGCTTATTGTGAACAACTACTGGAGAATTCCGCTGAAAAACTTCACTTTTGCACTTTTCCCGTGAATTTGTAAGGGCTGCCTCCAAATTATTCCTATCCGCTATGCTTTGTGAACTGAATCATAACTATTTTTATTTATTTTATTTTGCATTTATTTCAGTCATGTACAATGGCTGAGGAGAAAGGAAAAAAAGCCGCGCACGCGGCTTGACAAAGCTCCCATCTCCCGTAGCGGCTTGGCACAGCGATGACAGGCAGCAGTAAAACAATAACAAGAGAATGCATGAAATAACAAATATGTACAATATCTTCATAACAGATCACCAGAATAGTCTCGGTACTGTTACACACACGCAAATGATAGTTTATTCACAGCACATGGATACCCAGTCAAAACGCACTACAGGATTCTAAGACAGAAAATTTCTGTAGTCTGTAGTCTTGTCGTATTTTGGGCATGTCTTGTGTAGTCTGTCTTGTCTTTTGTAGTCCTGTCTTCTGTAGTCTGTCTTGTCTTTTATAGTCTGTCTTCTGTAGTTTGTCCTCTCTTTTGTAGTCTGTCTTGACTTCTGTAGTCTGTCTTGTCTTCTGTAGTCTGTCTTGTCTTCTGAAGTTTGCCTTGTCTTCTGTAGTGTGTCTTGTGTAGTGCTCGTACACTGTGTAACAGTCGTTACTGTCACCTGTCAATTAACACAGGATTTGTGTTCTGGAGTAGGCTATGCACAAAAATGCACAGCTTGTTAATGGTCGCCTGTCCATTAACACAAGCTTTGTGCATTCCAGAGTAATTCGTGCACAAAACCACTAGAATTGAAATGAAAATGATCAATATTTATTTACTGTTTCGTGCTTTTTTTTCGAGCTTGCTGATGCATGCTGTCCAGCGTGGTCCTGGCCGCAGGTTCCTAGATACATCGCCCATGAGCCAAGAAAAATGGTTTTTGTCTTGGCTGAAAAAAACAAAAAATAGAGATCACCGCTGCTACCTGCACAAAAAAAATGTGAAAGCGTTGATGCTTCCTCGACACTGGTCGCCTTTCAAATTTGGCACCATGGTTGTTTTCTCGTTGACTTGATTAGTTATCAATTAACTCTTATTTTACCCTCATTTCATTCCAGCAACGATTTCGATTGTTAAAATTTCCCTCCACGTATTGTTCCTGCCCACTCACTGAATACCCGCCCAGTCTGATCACGCGTTCATTGCCTTTCGCATCTCAATAATTACCTAATTGCCTCTAATTTATCATTATTTTTCCTATCTCCTGGTTAAGTATAGGACACTTATCACTGGTCACGTGATTGCTCATTTCGAGTTTTCAAACTTGGCGCCAAGCTTTGGCTTTGTCCACACTTCCAATTTTTCAAACTTGGCACTACGCTGTAGCTCCACCTACTTTCAGCGTTTTCAAATTTCGCGGCACTTTTTCTCTGGCCCAGCCACTTTGTGGACATTTTTGGCTGTAAATAATTATCCGATTATGAAATTTTCTTTTCGAGCAGCATCCTCACATCATCCTCTGCCAATTACACAACCAATCGTATGACGCTATCTCTTCTGAGTTGCCCACAACTGCTGCGGACACGATCCCCGGCAACATAGCCTAGTAAACTTCTCACTTTATTCAAAATGTTGTAATACTGAACAAGGCTTATGACTGGCCGAGTTGGTACTGACTCACCTTAAAACCAGCCAGAACACACAAGAAGACATGAGCTCAAGAGGCGGGACTAACAAAAATTTAATTGAAGATTTTGAGTATTTGATTTGTGATGGTTTAATGTCCCAAAGCGACTCGGGCTATGAGGGACGCCGTAGTGGAGGGCTCCAGAAATTTCGACCACCTGGGGTTCATTAGCGTGCACTTACAACGCACAGTACACGGGCCTCTAAAATTTCGCCTCAATTGAAATTTGACTGGTGTGGCCAGGATCGAACCTGCGTCTTTTGGGACAGCAGCCGAGCGCCATAACCACTGAGCCACTGCGGCGGCATCATTGAAGGAAAGCCGCAAAAGGAGACCCGCGAAGAGATACAAGCGCACAATAACCCAAAGCAGTGAAAGGGTGAAGTGCAATCAAAGGTCACTGGCATAGTAATGAATCATCTAAAAAAGCAAATTCCTTACGGTGAAGGTTTTCCGATGGCTTAGCCACATGTGTCCTTAGCCTTACCGATGTAGTAAGCCTCAACTATCTACCGACAGATTTATCCGTTCCATAAACCACTGATGTGTCGTGGAAATTAGGCGTGCAAAGAGACATGTCATCCTCAGATTTGCATTCACAAGATTAAGCATACAGTGCCAGATTAGAATTTGCCTTCCCCCTATAGAGTGAAAGTGCTCAGTCAAGTGCAAATTCAAATATCTGCCTGTCTGCCCATATTAGTTGCAGCCATAAGGCAGTGGAACGCAATAAACTCCATTACTTTTGCAAGTGGTGAACCTTTTTTGTGACACTGTCCATTGTGGAGAAGTACCCTGTTTTATCAAGCCTTTTTAATGGCGGCGCAAAGGCCTCCTGTTTTGCACTTCACTGTTAAGACAACAGCAGCATTACGCTTTCCCGCCACTTTCTTGAGACTGTGAAATACTGTGGAGGTAAGGTGTATCAGCATCATCGGAGTATGTGCTCCTTACCCTCGAGCGAGTGAAAACATACGACAGGTTGTTGAGATGGGCAAGTGGGAACCCAGCTGCTGGGAAACCTGCTACAAGAATGCGTCCTCAGCAGTGATGGCATGACTTATCTAAAGCTGATGTCATGCACACGATTGCACACCCATCAAGTGTTTCCATCTTTACTGACCTTAACCAGCGACAAATACACCTCTTCACCATCCTTCCTCAACAACGAGTGGTCCGACTCGTAGCTAAAAAGAGCCTTCCCCGATCTTTAGCTGTAGCCCCGACAAACATATTCGTCCACAAAGCGCAAGTCTGCATCAAGAAACTGCTAACGGTTCTGCTTAGACAATTCTGATGTAAAAGACAGGCCTTGACCGCATGCCTTAAAGACTCCTAAAACATCTTGTGCCAACTTATCTGAGCCTTCTATGTCCAGAAAAATTACAGTCATGAACATAACGAAATGCTACTATGCCAAGGTCTTCCAAACAGGGCTCTAATGCCTTATTGACTTTAGACAAAAAAATGTTGCTGAGCAAAGGTACGACTGCGTGTAAATACCGCCCTGCCAACTGACAAATGCGGATTTGCAGTAAAAGGACAACAGCCCCAAGAAGCCAGCAACCGAAATCACGCAATCATCTGTAAAAGCATGTACATTGTTCACCCTGATGCCGTGCTGCACATACCTCAGAGGTCTATCATGTGACAATGAATAGTGCAGGCCCGCCATGTCGATGCTCACTGCAGAGCACCTGCCCAGGTTGCTGTCCACAAGAAACTAGAACTCCACAGAACTCCACTTTTGTGAGTTGGCAAGGCGGTATTTACATCAGAAATCAGGCATATGCAGAGGGTCCCATGTTGCACTGTTCCTCCGCGACATTCTTCTGTCCAGAGTCGATACCGCATCAAAGCCCTGTTTGGAAGGCCTCAGCATAGTAGCATTTCGTTATGTTGATAGCTACCTAATTTTTTTGCACAAGGAGGGCTCAGATAAGTTGGCACAAGACGTTTTAGAAATCTTTAGGCATGTGGTCAAAGCCTATCTTTTAGGTCTTAATTTCACTAAGCATAACCGTTTGTAGCTTCTTGACTTAGACCTGCGCTTTGCGGACGACCACATATGTTGGCGCCAAAGCCCAAGATCAGGAAGCCTCTTAGCTACGAGTTGAACCACTCGAGGCTGGTGAAGGACAGGTTGGCAATCACATGCATTACGACTGCTTTATGGAAGTCATGCCATCACTGTGTTTAGAATGCATTCTCAGAGCAGGTTTCCAAGCCAATGGCACCTGGGTTCCCACTTGCCCATCTTGCGCACCTGTCAGTGTGTGTTTTTACTCTCTCGAGGGAACGGAACACCGTTCGCATGATGCTGACGTAGTTGAGCAGCACAAAAAGACGGGCTCTATACCTTACCTCCACGCCATTTCGCACCATCCCAAGAAAGTTGCACCAAAGTATGATGTTGCTGTTGTCTTGACTGCTAAAAGTAAGGTATGAGCCCTTTGCTTCTTCGTTCAAAGTAGGCTTGATACAACTACGGGTAATCGTCCGCTATGCACAGTGGCAGATAAAAATGTTCACCACTTGCAAAAGTAAACCGGTTTTTTGCATTCCACTGCCTCGTAGCTGAAACTACTATGGGCAAACAAGCAGATATCTGAATGTGCGCCTGGCTGAGAGCACTTTCACTGTATAGAGAGGAAGGCGAATTTTCACCTGACACTGCACGTTCAATCTCGTGAATGCAATCGGAGAACGACCTTTCTCTTTGCACGCCTGATTTCTGCGGCACATCAGTGGTTTAGGGAAGTGATAAATCTGTCCTGATATAGTTGAGGCTTACTACATCAGTAAGGCTAGAAACAAGTGCCTGGCTAAACCGTCGGTGAACCTTCACTGTAAGGAATTAGTTTTTTAGATGGTTTACTAGTATGTCAGTGCCTTTCGGTTATTTATTGCCTTCTCACTGCTTTGGTGTCTTGCGTGCTTGAATCTCTTTGCAGGTCTTCTTTTGCCACTTTCCTTCAATAAAATTTCAGTTGTTAGACCAGCCTCATCTTGTGCTCATCTCTTCTCCTGTTTTGTGTCTTCCGGCTGGTTTTAAGATGTAATACTGAATGCCGAAAGAAAGCCATTTTAGAGTCAAGTGCACTTATAATGGCCACAGCTATAATGAATGTTCATTTATTACAAAAAATAGTGCTTACTTCATTAATTTATGCATGAAGTATATGACACTGCATCAAAATAAAAAAAGGACTAAGCCTCTAACCCTCATGGCCAAACTGCAGTTACAGCAAACAAAAGGACACCATAAACCTGCCCCACATGCAAAAGCTTGCACTACAGGCCAATGCAGAAATAAGATCAGATTACTTCCCAAACTGCATGACACTGCCACGCAAAGTAAAGATTGTGACAGGCAATAAAGGAGCAACAAAAAAGCAAACTGTAGGTAGCAGCCAATCTCATGCAGACAAGCTACAAGGTCAGGCCAACATAGACGTGGAAGAAATTTGAAAAAAAGGCCACAACAAGCACATATATTTTTTAAGGTTTTCACAGCCCTATAAATGGCAAATACTTTCCTGGAAAAACATAACAGAAGCGGCAATTTTTTTTCGGCAATCAATTTTTTTCATGTACTTCATTATTCTTGAAGCATGGGCGGGCATAGAGTAGTCAGATTAGTGCATGCGTTCCTAAGCAATGCCATGCCAAAAACTGTACTTACAGAAAAAGCTTGCCTTACTGAGTGAATACCACTGGCCATCCACTAATTTCCCAGCCTGCTCCAGGTCCCTGGCAAAAATCACACGCAACTTGGTGGCTTGCACAACTTCCATGCAACTCTTGGTCTTTAGCTGGAAAAAAATTGAGGGATCAGTGAGATATAAAATTTTACATGCATTGCTTTGTTTCAATGACCAACTAAGAAAGAAACAGCGGTTTCTGTGAGCGCAACTGTTTCTTCACACTAGCTTTCTACAGTAAACCATGTTTATCGCGATCTAATTCACACTGACTTGCTGCACGGCCCCAGAACTACTGTGTATAGCTCTATGGTTTCAAATGCTTGTTAGCTCTGAGCCCTTGGGCTTGCACTCGTTAATGCAGAAAACCTCGGAAAGGGCAACCAGAGCTTCGAGCTTTAAGCCATAGGTATTCAGAAGCTCTGTGGACTGTGGGAGAACTTTTGGCTGGGTGACACAGTAGCAAATGCTGCTCCAGCTACTTTCACTCCATTGCAAAAAACTCGCACAGCAGAGACCTGTCTTCCATTTTGCATTGCAGAAAGAATAACTGAAATTCAAAGCACGCATACTAAATGCACACCAACCTTCCAACACAGCTTCATAATAATGGGTATAATTATTGGAATGAAATACCAGTCAGTACAAGTAGCTTTCAGTTTATCCAAAAATTATAAGCAACCGACAAACATTAAACATTAAAAGAGAAATAAAATAACCAGAATTGTTTAAAAAATCTGTCAGAAGAATTATGTGACATCCACAACACTCCAGCAGTTCTTCGGCTTTGTGCACCTTCAAACAACACTTTCTTACAGGCACATTTGCACAGAAATTGGGTTGAACCTGATCTTTAGGAATCTTTTTTGGTGCAAGAGTAGGAAGAAACCAGGTTTTACCCAAAAACGAAGCACCCTACACATTGCATCACAAGCCCAGATGGTGCACTTGAGTAGCCTCTTATGCTTATGCAAGAAACAGGAACAGAGATATCTTGACTAAATCAAAAAAAGAGGAAGTGCAGTGCATGTGTAATGCAGAGAAGATATAAGCAATACCACACTAAAACACTGGGAGGATTCCAAGAGTAGGTGAATGCATGAATGGGTGGCAATCAGGTTGCTAAATGAGATTAGGAAATTTGAGGAAAAGGGTGGTGGCATGTGGCACAGGAGACAGTTACCTAAAATGAACTAGAGAACCATTGTTCTGTACTAATTTTAACAGCACATTCACACGACAGACAAAATCACTAACTCCAGGAACAGACTCAGCATCATGCAACTCAATGTCAATCACCATTGCAAATGGCACCAGCACCGCAGACTGCACATGAGGAAAAGTAGACATATTTTTGCTCTCAACTTTGAGCAGCAGTCAGCTGCGCTTTTAGGAGCAAAGCTCTAAAGTACGGCAACATTGGCACTTTGTTTTACTGACATGAGGGTGCTTGTGAGCGTGCAAGTCCCATGTTTGTTTTGCACCAAATGTGTTAATTGCGAAGTATGTTTAACTAAAGAGGGGCATCTAACATGGGCATCAGCTCTTCATTACTTCCCTTCTATATCCCTCCCTTATATCATGGTTCAAGTGTCCACCAAAATGTGAGAGAGTTACTGTTACATTTCCTTGAATTTTCCTTCAACTAATTTTAAATTTTTCAAGTATACAGCTTTAAAAAGGTAGAGGTACAAACTGTGCAGTATAACCATATGCTATGGCAATAAACCAGCAATAAATCTGTGCTGACAGCAGCTTGCCCAGTGCATTGCAAGGATGCTATACCATACAAGGATTGGTGTCATCGTGCAATGTTACATTACTGACTGACAATTTGGTCTCTGTGTCAGAAATACTGGTAAACCATCATTGTAGAGCACAATGTTTTTAAAGGGATAAATGAACATATAGGTCCTTTTCGAGGACACATATGCATACCAGGCAACAGGTGTGCAATGTCAAGGCACGTTTATGTTAACAGCAGCTGCGTCAAGAGCTACATCAGCGACTATATTTTGTACAAGTCTACAGTTCCGGTAATTATAAGCTAAGGTACTGCTGTGAAGTGCATGTAGAGTTTCATGCATTTCTAAACCTAGCTGCAAGCCTATATTGAAAATAATTTTCTAAATAGGCAGCTAAGATATGCATCACTGAAAAAGAATAACTACCATGAACGGATCAGTACGGATGACGCAGCCGAAGGCAGGAAGCACACATGGCCCAATAGATGCTGGCCGCTGGCAACTGCAAATTAATACATCCAGAGCAACAGCTGTCAGTGGCTGTAGCCATGTCATGAATGACAAGAGAGGAAATCGTCTACTGGTTTAAAAACTAAACTTAGACGTTATATAAGTAAATAAAAAACCAATGAGCTAGCCCATGACAAAACAAATGAACAGATTTTATGTAATGCACCCATATACATTCTTTGAGAAGAGTCACAATGACTGTTATAACCACACTGAAAGATGAGCTGGCTGAAATACCGCACACCAATTTGAATATAGGATGTGCAGGTTTTCATTAATTCCTATCATGGTGCCTTGCACCAATGTCTAGGTATTAAATTGAAAGTTGCAACCAGTCTGCCTTGGTTAAATGAGAAGAGAGAATGGAAAAAAGCATGGCTTCACTAGCAAGAAGCTTGATATCTCACAGCACAGCTTGGCATCATAGAAAAATTGCTAGCGCATTTAACAAATCTGCATACAATTAAAAGCTGCACAAATTTGTCGACTGGCAATGCAAGTAAAGGCAAGAGAAACAAAAAAATACCGATGAACACTCGTGAGTGCGGCGAAGGGAGGTCTGTGGGTAGGATCCCGTGCCTGGGAAGAGTTCCGAGCTCGGAGAATCGCCGGCACCACAGCTGATGGCACGCAACCAAGAATAAATAACAAAGTGAAAATAAGTAAAAAAAACCATCCACAATGGCGAACGACTTGAATGCGGGCCACAAAAGCGAGGCATATAGCAAAAAGGTAGAAATCCTAAATAATTGTGCAGTTGCATATCCGACAGCTCGCAGTGCTCAGAAGGAGAGGAAGCATCAACGTTTACAGCTCAGGAGACGCAAGATTGATCTAACTTTGACATAACACTGCCTCAAATCCTGTTCCACTGGGGAAGCACTGACAAGTTTACAAATGACAAGGCGATGAATATGAACTAGCCTTTCGCATGCGATCACTGTCTCAAAATTTAGCATGACGCATATTAAGGCACAAGCACTAATCCGATGAGTACTAACCCTGAGCAAAAATAGTGCGGTGTCCGATCGCAGCTGGCCTAGCGCGAGCGCTCCGCCGCGCGGCACTTCTCGCTCATCGTCTTCTACGCAGTGCAAATCCATGCTTTTGCACCGAGTGTCGAAGCGCTAGCAAGCGAAAGCGTAACTCTGTTGTGATATCTGGTGCCATTTTTATTTAACACGGCACGCGAGTAATAAATGCACATAAAGACAATGAGAACAACACTTGTCATGCAGGATATAGGCCCTGCTTTTTTGGCGACGCATTATAGCTGCGGCAACCGCAGGCGGACTGCCTCCACTCACATCCCTATATAGCCGCATACAAATAGCGCGTGTGAATACAAATCATCAGCAAAGAAACGCGGAGCGGGACTCACCGGCCATGCGATTCATCCAGGCTTAGTAAAACGGCGCAGGAGTCTTCGTTCCCCTAACAGATGAAAAGACGTCGCAGCACTCTTCATGGCTTACCCGTTGAAACTCGCCAATGTTGACAGGCCGAAATCCTGGTCGTTGGCTTCCAAAACACACTCCTGCTCACCTTCCTATTGAATGAGTTCTTCACACGTGTCCGCCGTACAAGTACTCAAGCAATGCCTCACAGAGGCAAATAATACAAAACACGCGTTGTCGGTTGCGCTGCAATGGCGCCGACGGCTGCGCTTTCGTGTCGGTGAAAAATTACAACCGACAAAAAAATTTGTTTTTTAAACCATGAATACGTATATTATCTTCACAACAAAGACACTGCATTTATTTTAAATTAATTTTAGATTATTTAAGAATACTAAAGCGCTTTCAGTTACTTTTTCTGGCATGTCGTTAGTAGAAGCTGCGATCCTGTGATCCCCTGAAGTGACCCGGATGCACTAGCAGACGACGGAGCAGACGACGGTGTTGACAGAATGCAATTTCGTTTGATGCCAGATAAAATCACTAAGTTGCGACAAAAACAGCGAAGAAAAGCGCCGTATATCAAGCTGCCGAATATCGTGGATAAGTTGAACGCAATTGGCACGATGGAGAGTAGCTGCGATGCATTAATTTGCGCGACACTGGCACGCTCACCGGAGATCATGAAACTTAACAGCTTAATCGGTGACCAGTACAAGAGGAGTGCTTTGATATCAACTGCGTTACGAAACTACGTCGATACTTGCGTCTCACTTTAGGTAATATGCAACAGTGGCTAGCACTCGCCGCATCCTGATCGCGTGTAGTTTAACAAGCAAGAGCCCACTAGCGCATCGAAGCAGGCGTGTTTTCGAGCTCGTATCGTTACGAAAAATACGAGTTGTTTCGGCACGTACTGGAATTGAAGTTCTCAGCCTGTGCGTCACGGACGGTGACGATGTCGTCGCGGACGATCTTAACTAAGACTCGCCGCAAAGCAGCCGATAACCCAAGCATATGTGCGTTAAAGGTTGCTCACCAGTAGTGCAAGCGTGGGCATAAAGTATCGCTTAGTCGCAGCGCTAGTCGCTCGCTTCTCGATTTTCCAGCCTTCCGAGTGAAGGTCGCAAGCTGTTGAGCCAATCAGTGAGCCAGCGGGAGTGAGCGAGGCGAGCTTTCGGGAACGACGCCGTCCGCGGGCGCACCGGGCAATGAACTACGCGCTACCCCCTGGCTGCCCTAGTCGTCGCTAAGCCTAGCCGGTTTCGCATCGATGCAGCAGCTGAGTGCACTTCGAAACTGGCTAGCGCTGAGGTGCTGCTCTCGTCATCGTTTTACTGTGAACCTCGTCTCATAGTAAAACAAAGATATGCTCGGTTTCCGCGACACCTTCAGGAGCGGAGCCAGCTGAGGCCAGGACAGCCGCGATTGAGCAGCAGCAATTAAAGGCGCCGTGGGGAGACATTTGTTTGTATTCCTGTTATCGCTTCTACCAACGACTCGATATTGGCCAACGATACTCCATCCGACGGCTTAGTATGGACTTGAACAAACATTACTGTCGCATTTTTCTGACGCTGGCGGCCGGTATTCAGGCTGGCATGCCGCGCCCATACGTTATCATGTCGCTCAACTGTATGGCCGTGGTGCACATCAAAACCCCCAGACATCCTCCTTTTCGCTCAGATTGTCATAGCACACAGTCACACTGGGACCAGAGTAGTTTAGAGGACCGAGCGCGGGTGCACAGGAGCTAGACTGTGTCAAAGCAGGCAAAACTCTTTAAAGCGCGCGGTTGATGTCAGTCCCAAGACTTTATTCTCATTTCGACCGAGAATCAAATCGGTTCAAACTCGCCGGCCACCGCATTTCACCTTCGGCTGCATACGCTGCTGTCTATATTTAGCGACATTTTCGTGTCACCGTCATGAAATTTTCAGTGAAGGCAATGAACGACATCGTAAAGTATTTTTTTTTGCTATTTTATGATAAGCACCACGTCACTGCCGCTAAAAAAATTTCTCCGCCAACACTGCATCAGCGTTGGACTTAAGAGCGTTAGCTACGAGAGCTTCAAGTGTTTAGATCGGGGTGCTAGATCGGGGTGCTCAGCAAACGTGGAGAAGACAAAATACAAACATCTGAGGGCATTTCGTTTCGGAAACATTCGTTCTAAGATACAGGCAGCGTCATCTACTTCTAAGATTTTGCACTACTATTGCGATTTACAGCCACCTTCGCTATATCCGGTATGTTTCCTCCTTATATATCAGTTAACGAATTTTATAAACGTGTGCATTACAACAAGATGAATTGTTTGACTGCATCCGGAACTCTCTGCGACAAACGATTAGGCCTTATGGCTGTCTGGAAGTCCCCGGAATGCACGGTTTGGGGGCGAAAAGGTCGTCGGTGCGAATCCCACACATAATTTGGGCTTCATCTAAATATTTATTTTATCCTCAGGAACATGACAAGTCAAAGGACACCACTTCGATCGTTATGCGTCAAACGGGCGGCCCCCAAATTTGATGCAAATGGGGGTCCCCGGGGTTCCACTTCGATAGCCGCTATACTGGCATATGTAAAACGGATCGAAGGTATCTGTGACAACTGAGGCTCTACGCGCCCGCAGTTGCTATGTGATATAGTGTGGTAACTGTCTTGGCTAATTTGACCTTCCCTGCAGACAGACGTGTCCTTGACAAACGTAAGTAGTAAGAGCTGACGCTCTTAAAACTGAAACGCGCGGAAAAATGATATCGGGGTTGCTTTGAACATTTATACAGAGAACTGCGTGCATGTACACACATGCTGCCTTTGTGTAGCCGGATGGTTATGGCGAGTAATTTTCCCTGATTGACGATTAACGACATTCTTTTCCGCGACGCATAGAAGTGTCCTTGGTTTTTTCTGCGCATATAGTAGTAGCGGTACATTATGTTACATGGCTTGAACATGTCACAGAAGCCAAGGGGACACTGACTTTCAGTAGCGCCATTCGACTTGCGCACACCGACTGGTGTGCAGGCGCTGTCGTGGCTGCAGCTACATGCCACCACCTCAAGAGCGTGCGGATACGAAGACACCGCTGGCTTCGCCGCTTCTGCATACAGCTTTTTGGGCTTTCAAAGCCGCATTATACTCTTGAGCATGCACTACTTTCGTCACATTGTCATGTGGGAACAGAAGGGAATTAGGTGAGTGCTCGAGCAGTGCCTCTCCTCTAAGCCAATTCTCGTTCGGTGAGAGAGCCAGGTCGCGGGAAGCGAGTTGAAAACTCGATTCGCCAATGTGAATGAGCACTTCATTTCGCTCGGTGCCCGTCACCAACAGACCAGAGCCCCTCGCATCCTCTTCGCGACTCGCCACAGTGAACGCGCTTTGAAGCATCTTTGGTCAATTTGATCCTATCGCTGTCACACGACCGCGCGACAGTATTTCTAGAATTCTGCAGTAAAATAATTACCCTCACCAGGAATCTGTCGTATGACACATCCCACGATAGGTATCTATCGCGCGGCACATTCCAAGACAGGTATCTGTCGCGTGACTCATCCCACGACAGGTATCTGACGCGCGGCATATCCCACGACAAGCTGTTGTGTCGCGCGACAGGCCGCACTACAGGTACTTTTGTCGCGTGAAAAGAGGCGCGCTAGAAGTCGGTCGCGCGACTGAACCCACGACAGGCAACTTTGCTGAGGCACGCAATCTCTGTCGCGCGGCACGACTCCCACTGTCGCGCGACAGTACCTGCGACAGAAACCTGTCGCGCGACAAATGTTGCGACAGGGACCTTCTTCGCACGACAAAATGCAGGAAAGATGTCTGTCGTGCGGCAGAACCTACTACAAACAACTTTGTCGCGCGAAAGAACCCACGACACGAAGCTTGTCGCACGACACAAGGCACGACAAGACAGCTTGTCTTGCGACACAAAAATGTGTCGCGCGACAGATGCGCGACAAAAAAATTCTGTCGTGCGTTTCGATCGGGTACTTAGTTTATTTTACAGTTGGATATGATTCATTGTTTTGTAAGAACATATTTCTGACAGCGTTATATGAAACGGAAAGAATGGATTGATTAGTGAAAGCATTTCTATTAAGGAAAGATGGCAACACATACCTGAGTGTTTGAAAACCGCAATTTGTGCGTGGACAAGGTACATACCAATATTCGTAGTGTCTTGTGTTGTGAACAGCGGTATTTTCCCGTAGATTAGCAAGGTCAGAAAAAAATGTGGTGTCACTATGTACCTGAGATTTGTACTGCTGAATTACACGGTACTGATGAATAACCCTTGCATCCATAATGCGGTATTTTGCGAATAGAGCACTCGAATGTGCTAAGTATGTGGCACCCGCAATTGCTCTGACTGCATTTTTTTGTAATGTCAAAACCTTTTGAATATTAGTTTGCGTCGTTGTACCCCAAACCAAATGACAATATTTAACATGAGAGTCAAAGAGGGCATGGTAAATAACAAGTTTTGTCCTAGTAGGTATCATGCACTTTAACCTTCTGAGTATGCCGACAACGCGAGCTAGCTTACTCTCCATTTGCTCGATGTGGTAGTCCCATAACATAAATTCATTAAGTGAACGCCAAGTGCTTTTACAACATTAGTTATTTCTATTATATTACCACCCAATACTAAATCTGTATGTAGAACCCATTTGACATTTTTAGCTCTAAAAAATATCGCCTTCGTTTTCCGTGTGTTCATTAGTAGGGAATTTTTTTCATACCATGAGTTAAGTTTTCCCAACACGCTATTAGCCTTTTCTACTATATCATTCGCGTTGGTGCCGGTCAGAAATAAAGTAGTGTCGTCAGCGTAAATTACGTATTCTGTTTCGGAGTCAATCTGTACTAAATCATAATATATACATTAAATAATAAGGAACCAAGGATACTACCTCGAGGTACACCATGCTTTATTTTATTGTAAGTAGAGCGATGATTATATATAGAAACGTACTGATATCGGTCAGGTAAATAGCTGGTGATAAGAGATAGTGCTTTGTTCCGGACACCGTATGCAGAAAGTTTAAGAAGAGTTTCGTGATGAATCCTATCGAAGGCTTTGGAGAAATCTATGTATATTCCAAGGGTTATTTGTTTACATTCAATGTTATTTAAGATTATTTCTTTTTGCTTCAAGAGAGCCATTTCAGTAGAGGACTTAGGTCTAAATCCAAACTGTCTTGGAGTTATCACGTTGTATTTTTCAAGAAAATTGGAAAGTCGTAAATATATTGTTTTTTCCAAGCCCTTGGAAAAAATACGCAATATAAACACTGGTCTATAATTACCAAGATCGTTTCTCGAACCACCTTTATAAAGAACAACTACTTTTGCTATTTTCATGTCCGAAGGGAAAACGCCGGTAGTCAAAGACAAGTTATAAATATAAGTTAAAATTGGGCAGATAATGTCCAAGACGTACATAACAGGTTTCATTTTCAGTCCAAAAGCATCTTCACTGTTTGTATTGTTCATGCCTTTATATATATTAAGCACCTACTTTTCGTCACATGTTATAAAAATACTGTTACTTGTATGATTCGTAATGTAATCCAATGCCATATTGTTGTGTTCACTATCAATAAGTCCACTGAAATAGCTATTAAACTTATTTGCGAGTGCGAGTCCACTATAACTAATGCCTTCCATTGTAATACTGTCAATTGTATTTGTAGAGTTAGGGTTCAGGACTCGATTCAACCTATTCCAAACTTTCTTTTGATCGGTCAGACCAGCGAACTTGTTAATGGTGATACGCATTCCTCGCTTTTCTTAAAGTTCAGTTTGTTTCGGTACCTCTTGAACGTTGCCCACGATTCTGGACTGCGACTTTGTAAGAATTTCTGATAGAGGGAATTTTTCCTGGCAATCATTCGAAGAATATGCGAGGTAATCCAGGGTTTACGAGCTCGTTTTGGTTTCTTTACATCTTTGTACGGAAAACTGTTACGATATATACAAGCGAATATCTTCAGAAAACAACTAAACGCTATGTCAGCAGTCAATGCAGCAAAAACTGGTTTCCAGTTGACGTTCATTATTTTGCGTCGAAATGTTTCTAACGTGGTTGGGGTGATCTGCTGTATTTTTACATTTGTTTGTTTACAGGTTGATTTTAATACAGGCACACTATTACATACGATGTAAACAGGCAGGTGGTCACTAATAGCATAAATAACCCCGGTTGAGAGCACATTTGTTGCGTTATTTGTAATCAGCAAATCAAGAAGTGTTGCCGTAGTGGGTGTTATGCGTGTAGGTAATGCCACAACGTTTACAAGATAATATGATTCCATTAGTAATGATAGTCGTGACTTTCTGGGTGTATTTTCATGCATATCGACATTGAAATCACCACCTATATATACAGTGTAATTATATTCAGTGGCAAATTGAAAAACATGCTCCATATAGTGAAAAAAGTTCTCAACACAACCATTCGGGGGGCGATACACAACAGTGAAGAGGTTCTTATTGCTACAAACTGAGAGCACCTCATAATCAGGTGTAACCGAAGTAATCTCATCAACCCTTTCACACTGAACACTATCAAGCACAAACAAAGAAACGCCTCCACTTCTTCTGCTTGTTCTGTTTAGGAAGTAAGGCTGATAGTTGAGCAGCTCAGGACAACCAACTTTGTCTTTGACCCATGTCTCAGTAAGCATTACCACAGAGAACATGAATTTAAACTGTTCAAGGAATGCGCGTAAAATGTCATGTTTATCGCGAACAGACTGAATATTCAAACATAGCACTGAAAAATGGTTAGACTGACCCTGATCCTCATTATTAATATCATTCGGAGAGAGGAAATATCACCCATCTAGAAGGAACTAATTACAATCAAGAGCAGTGACTCACTGCAACAGCCCCCTCAAATCGTCATCGCATCGAATCACGTGTGCCAGTTCCCCGTTGGCCTTTTGTACAAGCACTTTGTTGTTCCGGTGCCAGGCATACTTGCAGGCATTCGCATCAGCCCATTTCTTTGCAGAATCGAGAAGCGTTCTGTTCAACCGAGTCAGGTTTTCTACGATTGAGACCTCAGAGTCAGACGTTCTGAGTGATTTGCCTTTCAAAAACCATTGATCTCTGAGCTTCTGGGAAGTGAAACGAACTAGCACACCTGGAACTTTGCCTTGTTTCGCGGGAAGCCTGTGTACGGCATCCACATCGCCTTCGCACAGCTCAGGAAGCTCAATTGAGTGGGCCACATCATTCACTTTTTCAAGCAAATTCTCACCATCTGACTCCGAAATGCCATGGAATACCAAATTTTGCCGTCTACTCCTCCACTCCAAATCATTCACAGTGACCTTCAGATGATTCACTTCCTCATTGTTACTACAACTTTCAAGGACAACAACTCGCTTTCGCAGTTCCTTATTCTCTGCCTCTTGTCTAGCCATTGTTTTTAACACTTCATCATATTTCTGTGACATTATATTGATCGACTTGTCAATATTGTCAACTTTTTCTGGAAGATGTTCAAGTTTCTCAAGTCTCGCAAGGATAGCACTGAGAATGTCAGGTATATTGACTTCGTCTCCCTCCTTGCCGCCTCCCGCCCCTCTCAGGCGTGATGAATAGCATGTGCCACATTTCCAGACCTCGAAAAAAGCCTCAGCCTTTCCCTTCGCAGCAGCCTCAGACACCCCAGAACATTTTCCTAGGTGGAACAAGTTGCTACATTCAGAGCATTCCATTACACGGCCTTTGGCTGGAATTGCTTTCGAACATGCCGCACATATTTTATCGCGGCCAGCCATGTCTTATCTAACACGGGCCAACAAGTCAAAAAGGCACAGCACAAAGCAAGACACTTTCGGCAGCGGTGGCAGCAGGGTAAGACCAAGACTGAAAATGTAAAGGCGAAAGCACCAACCTGCAACCAGTTGTACGGAGCAACTAGGCTGCGAACCGCTGTCTGCCACCACCGCAGCCGAAGTGACGAGCAGTGGGCGTGACAGGAGCGGCACAAATCATTCCGGTGATAGCAGCTTGGTGACGCAAGCAGCAGTAGTTGCTTGAGAAAACGAAATGCCGTGCATCCACAGCCGATCAGTTCAAAGAAGGTTACTGCAGGTCCCACAGTCTTGGGAATTCTAGGCGAAGGAGAAATCCGTCGCGCAGTCTGCAACCTGCAACCAGTTGTACGGAGCAATTAGGCTGCGAACCGCTGTCTGCCACCACCGCAGCCGAAGTGACGAGCAGTGGGCGTGACAGGAGCGGCACAAATCATTCCGGTGATAGCAGCTTGGTGACGCTAGCAGCAGTAGTTGCTTGAGGAAACGAAATGCCGTGCATCCACAGCCGATCAGTTCAAAGAAGGTTACTGCAGGTCCCACAGTCTTGGGAATTCCAGGCGAAGGAGAAATCCGTCGCGCAGTCTGCAACCTGCAACCAGTTGTACGGAGCAATTAGGCTGCGAACCGCTGTCTGCCACCTCCGCAGCCGAAGTGACGAGCAGTGGGCGTGACAGGAGCGGCACAAATCATTCCGGCGATAGCAGCTTGGTGACGCTAGCAGCAGTAGTTGCTTGAGGAAACGAAATACCGTGCATCCACAGCCGATCAGTTCAAAGAAGGTTACTGCAGGTCCCACAGTCTTGGGGATTCCAGGCGAAGGAGAAATCCGTCGCGCAGTCTGCAACCTGCAGCCAGTTGTACGGAGCAATTAGGCTGCGAACCGCTGTCTGCCACCACCGCAGCCGAAGTGACGAGCAGTGGGCGTGACAGGAGCGGCACAAATCATTCCGGTCATAGCAGCTTGGTGACGCTAGCAGCAGTAGTTGCTTGAGGAAACGAAATGCCGTGCATCCACAGCCGATCAGTTCAAAGAAGGTTAATGCAGGTCCCACAGTCTTGGGAATTCCAGGCGAAGGAGAAATCCGTCGCGCAGTCTGCAACCTGCAACCAGTTGTACGGAGCAATTAGGCTGCGAACCGCTGTCTGCCACCACCGCAGCCACCACCGCATACCTCGTTAAGCTTGTATTAGTACCAGCTGTTTTGAATTTCGTGATGTGGTATATTTTAGCACTTAGGCATCAAGCCGATTTCGCATTCGAGTGAAGGAATCCACTGCCTGAGTGTTTCAGTCACACAGTGCGAAAGCATTCAGCCGTCATTTGGATGTCCTTGCAACAAGGCTGGCATTTCTTTTTCAGGGCGGATGTGCGCAGTGTTACCGGTTTGTGGTCAAAAAAGCGAACGTGGTGTACGCGGGCAAAATCGTCTCCAAGAGCCATCTTAAATCGGAGATGCATCGGCAATATGTGAGTTCCTATATCATGCTGTCTCTTCTCTGTTTGAAGAAATTTTCCTTATTAGAAACTGAGGACAAAAAAATTACTTTTGTGGCTTTCAGATTGAGAGCTGTTCTCTTGGGGGTACAACTTCCGACTTCGATGTGCACCAGGCAATCACTTTCAATGCCTCACACGGCCAAACCGAACTTAATTCCGCGGTAGTATGCCCCAAACTATGGTAGTATTACCACGGGATTATAAGAGTATGGCCATTTGGTACCTCACCTTGACCCTGACACTTGGTTTGACACCACGTTGAACCGCAGCCTTTTTTTTCTGGCGACGCCGGCACAGCGAGGCGGGCAGACGCACCAAATCATATGAAAACGCAAGTAATGAAGGGCGAGCTACGGCATAGGATTCGCGCGCAGGTTCAAGATGAGTAGCGCCCTCTATCGAATGAAAAAGAAAGATTGCGTGATCGCGGCTCGGCTGTTGTCTCCCTCTCGCCTACCTAAAATGCTCGCCCTACCGACGCATACGTCAAAATAACGAGACATCAAAGCCAGCCGGTTCGAAACACAAACGTTTCGTGGATTTGGGCCCTGCGGCCGTATTCTATTATGCTACAGTATCCACTCTAGATTTCGAATCCGCTTAGACCTATCGCGTATAGGTTACTGTTCTTTAGTCATGCTCTGCGGCTTTCAAGCGTCAATGGGAAGCAACCGAACCATTGCCTGTGATTCGGTGAGATCCGGTCCCATATGATACGATATGTCAGGCTTACACGCTGGTGACCGATTACCTTTGCCATCATCATGGCTTTTATCATTTCAGCGTACGTCTTTATTAATCATAAGTACCAGCATCTTAGCCCACCACTTTACCTTCTTTTCTTCGCGCTTAGTACAACCTTCTGCGAGATTACTAATTAATTTATCTACAGCTCGGAGAGGAAATCAACATCCACCGAACCCTGGGCCACAAGCACGTCGTTAGCTTCCACAGCCACTTTGACGACGCTAAGAACGTGTACGTCATCTTGGAGCTATGTACAAGACAGGTATGTTCATTTCGTTCAATCGTGCTTTAAGGGACACAGAAAGGGGTCTTTGATCTTGGCTTTAAATGTTTGCATTATGTAGAGTACAGTCCCCCGACCGTACATGCCACGTATACGAGACCTCGAAAGCGAGCGGGAAATTTACAATAAATTGTTATAATTTCCCACTTTCGCACCTCGCGTAAACGGGCGGTGCCGAGCTATTGCGCGGAAATCTGGCAGACAACGGCATGCCTTGCAAATGACGACTGCCGCCGAGGGTAATCATTGGTTCACAGCGCCAAATTCTTTCATACGTCACGCGCTACTGCGGCCGTGGCCACTCGGTGCGCTCCGCAGCCGGCGGAGGTAGGGGAGTGGCCGAGTGAGTGGGGCCGACGGAGGAGCGCCGCCGTTGTGGCGTGCGAGAGGAGAGGGAAAGGCGCGAAGACGCGGAAGTTCAATTTTTGTCTGCATATAACTCGGCTTCCACAAAAACGCATTAAAATAATTCTTGCTGGGGGATAATTATGAACCGTCGTCTTTTAACAACCCAAGCAGATAGCACCTTTATTGAGACCCCCTTTCTGGGTCCCTTTAACTTCTCAAAACAACACAGGTTCTAAGGGACGCTGTAGTGGAATAATTTCGGAATTATTTAGGCCACCTTGGAATCTCTAAGATTCACTGACTTCGCACAATACACGGGCCTCCTGCATTTTACCTCCACCGAAATGCGACCGCCGGGCGCACTCTTGCGTTAGAGACGTTTTGTATCTTACGCAACTGACGGCACTTCACTTATCTATTTTTCAAGGCCTGATGAGAGGATATTTAAGGCTGTCTGTGTTCCACACTGCTTGTATGAATTTGGGTTATGCGAATATGTATTTGGTTAGTTATTTGTTTCGTCAATATTTACGAGAACGGCCACATTGTGTTCTTGAATCATAATTTAGGGCGTAGCCGAGAAATGAAAACTGCCTTCGTTGTTTCGAAAACTGCCATTTAATATTTTGGAGTGGGCACTGTATTTTGTACAACGGAAAGCAATTACTTCAATCAAGCTTTCTCCAGACCGCCGTGATTTGAACAAATGTGCTGCATGTGCCTAGCTAAATCCTGAGGGACCCCATTTTCTTTATCATGTTCTATAAGCACGGCTAGCCTTCAAGGGTCTTCCCCAGGCTTCATTAGCGCATTTACTCCGAAGTCTCTTGAGGAGCTGCACAAGTGCCGTGAGACGCTGACGGAGCCAGAGGTGCGCACCTCCTGCGCCAGCTGCTCCTCGCCTGCGAGTATCTGGTGCAGGAGCAGGTCATCCACCGAGACCTGAAGCTCGGAAACCTGCTCCTCACCAAAGGCTCGCAACTCAAGGTGGCCGACTTCGGACTCGACACCCGCGTCCACTACCTGGGGCAACTCAAGAGGTCCATCTGCGGCACCACCAAATACATGGCCCCCGAGGTGCTGACCCAGAAGGGCTACAGCTACGAAGCGCACATCTAGGCCTTCGGGTGCATCATGTGAGTCTCACCTGATGATTGCGCAGAACTGTTTGCAACTGGTTACACGTTAATGATTGCAACGACAGTTCGCAATACCTATCGTATAGGTATATTCGCCCGCAAAAGTATTAAAGGAAGAGTCTACTTAATGAAATGTGGATATAAGAAATGGCAAAACCTTGCCTATCTTCCCTTGTGGTGACAATAACGACGGAAGAAATCATGGCCGTGGCATTTATTTGTAATTTGAGCTGGTGAAGGAAGTCGGGCCAGAGGTACGGTTGTGATGGGTGGTGTTCAAACTTCGGAGTTCTGCTAGCAGTCGGGTTACGTCGAGTCAAATAGATGTGAATTTTACGAATGAACTAGACGCTATATATAAAAGGTTGATTAAGTTATAGCAAATTGCGGGCGCCTTAAGTTTTCGTATTTCAACTAGTCACCCTATCCCACAGGTATGAATTTTGCTTGTTCAATCCAAAATGTTGACAGGCGCGCTTTTATAGAGACAAAACACTTGCGGATATTTGTGATAGATATCATGACCCTTATTTTTTACTGTTTTTGAACACTCATGGTGCTTTACTTTTCGGTTCCGAGAAAACCTAATAATCAATAAATTGGGCGCTCACTAAAATTGTTCCATAAAACAGCGCAAACTTGACGCGACAAAGAATTAAAAAAGACTGCAAATGTGCTTCTTCCTTCTTCTCTGTATCATCCAGTTCAGGCCGTTTCTCAGAACAATCAAATTACTCCGCTAACCCAAACTATTCTTTGCAACCCTCATTGCCACTAACTTGGCGGGCAGTCGTCTGCAAAGTCCTTCCGCTGACACCTCTTATGCTGGGATTCGGAGACGCCGGCCACCAGTCGGGAAGTGCGTTAATTCACTTGGCGAGAAAGTACGGTTGATCACCTGTTGGCGTGATAATCAGGTGCGCAACCGGGCATACGTATCTTCCAGCAAGGAAGTAACAATTGCTGCAGAGAAAATATCCACAGAAATCGCTATAAGATTCGTCTTCATCTTAAAAAAATCAGACCATGCTCTTCACGTTCAAAACCGGGCACTTCCGTGCATCACGAGCGTCGTTTGCCCGCAGTTACGTTACCGTTTCGTGGTGATTGGCCGGTAAGGGTGTCGTATCTTGGCTGTGCCTGCACTCCTTCAAGCTGTGATTGTTTGTGTTTGCGATGTCGGCTACAGTATAGTGTGCGGATTCCCGCGCACACTGACCGGCCGAAAACTGCCTTCCGCAGGTACAAGCTGCAAGTGGGGCGTGCCCCCTTCAAGTCACCAACGAGGAAAAAGACTTTGGCCAGAATCAATAGTAACGAATTCAGGATCCCCTCGACAGTCTCCCCCGCCGCGAGCGCCCTCATCCGGTGGATTCTACAACTGGAGCCCGCTATGAGGCCGAGCGTCGGAGCAATCGTGCACCACGAGTTCATGACAAGAGGTAGGCTTCAACTTGTAACTCTGCAGCTGTGTGACTGCGTGCTGTACTGCTTCAATCGTGGTTTATTTTCCTCTTGAACGCATGAGCGTTATATCTGACGTTCGGAGAAAAAGCTGTGCTCGTCGCCGCATATAATTTGTTACTGTTCGGCAGAGGTCGTGACGTCAGACCAAGTCAACCAATGAGAGTGAGGCATGAATTCTGACACGGAGAACCGTGGGCTTGAAGGGTTGTAAACTGCACAGCACTCAGAGCGTTTGGCCAGTTTCCGCTGCTATGTGGTTGGCGCGTCGAGTCACGTGACAGGGTGCAATCACATGGCTGTGGAGGCAGAGGAGCAACAAAGCAGCATTCCTAAGAAGAAAAAGGCTCCGAGATAAATGCATGCTTACAGTAATGGTTCTTGTAGATTACGAAGGAGGGGTAATTCGGGGGCAAGAAACTTGCTCTACATATCGTAGCCCAGGCAATGCTGACGTCCGCGCCGATTCCTCCTGCAGCGGGCGACAGAAAGACAACTGGAGCGTCGTAGTGTTGTCATGTCAACGGAATGCAGCTGAAATAACTTTATCCCCGAAAACGGCTTGAACCTGCGACGGCGCTAAGAAAGCAGCTTCGTTCCCCGATGGCTCAGACAATTCAGGCACCGACATTAACTTGTCATGCTGCGTGGATGTCCACGATTTGTTCTGTTTCTTTGTTTCTTTGTTTTTTTTACATCACGTCTCCTTCAGTCACCATGTGCGCTGTAGTAGTTGAAACTGAAAGCAAATGGAGTTTCCTACACTTGGTGATGAGGCCTTTAGCTTTGTCGTGTCCTTCTCAATGGTCGGTTAGGAGTTCAAAATCTTTTTAACGCGACAGCGTCAAGGGTGCGGTTCGGAGGAAAACCCAGCCTACTTGTTGGTGTCGGCCGATTCTCATCACTCTGCTAGTGCAACAATCCCTGTAGTCAGCGGCAGATGAAAAGGATTGTCCAGTCCCTACAGCTCCAGGGTCCGGGATAGTCGCCTATGCATTGTGGCGCCGCTCCCTCCGTTGTCTCATATACAGGCTGAAGAGAATCGACTTACTCCACTGGCTGAAAGGGGTGTCCTCTGACGGGGAAAACCTGCATTTTTGTTGACTTGTTTCCGACTATAACAGGTCCAGAGGTATCGCTCAAAGGCCAGATGGGGATAATCGATGAAGGTGGAGAATCACTCGATACCACTGTCTGGAATGGGGATCCTTTGAGTGGCATTTGCCACTTCGTTCTTGAGTTGTATAGTACATCAGTTGTATAGTACATCACTATAGTACATCAGCTGAATCAGCACCAATGAGTTGCTTTTTTGTGGGAACACGTTTTATTAGTAAACTGAATTCTTCCCCGGCTTTCTTGTTTCTGTGCACGTGTGGAAGTTTGCGCGTGCTTATGCCTCGGGCACCTGACACTACGTCTAAGCGTAACTTTACGCACAGATAATTCTTTACTCTTGTGTAAGCGAATTCGCAAGAACACGAAATTATTTTGCTGACTGCAATAGTTGGTGTCAAAACGAAACATTGTGTCTTCCTACGCGCCATTGCCAGAGCTACCAATTTCTCTTTTCGTGCGTAAGCAATAATACGACTGGTACCAACCCGGAGCAAAATCGTCCGTTCCCTGTTGCCTTGTCTGTTCCCAGCTGGCCTAGCGCGAGCGCTCCGTCTCCCAGCTCTGCCTGCTCATCGGCTTTCACGTAGCACGAATTGTGCTTTCCCACTGCTTTGAGTGTATTAAACAATTTTTTTAAATGAGGTTGGTCGCGACGACAGGAAAGTCAGCCATAGTAGATAAAATAATGTTGATATGAAAACATCTCCCATGATAAGAAAGTTTGTTGTAGGCTTAGGCAGCAATTTTTATTCGCGGAACAAACTTTTATGGCTATGACTCGCAAGAACAAAATCTTCGCAAAAAAACATTGAGCCGTTCCTCTATGTCCATGATATAGTTCACGTTTGGAAAGACTGCTGTGCATATCAGCGGCACACAAGACTAATAATGTCAACGAAAGCAGAAGGTAGACCTCTAACAGTCGAAATCGAAGAATCGAAATGGGTTTCTCGTGGTGACATCAAAAAACGGGTTCAGCACGGTTTAACGTTCATTACATAACTAATCCTTAGTGCAGCCGGCCTGTATATACTAAATGTTCCGATTTCTAAGACGCACGACGCGGTAATTCGCATCCTGCGATGCTGGCTCTGCACTGTGTTCAACATGGATTCCTGATACAGGCGGATTTTAAACCGTTTAGAATGGGGCCAGCTGAGCTGCATATCAGAAACATTTATGTGAATTCTACTACCACTCGTTATACATCGATGTGGCCTTTCAGGCATGTGTACAACTTCTTTGCACTTGGCCCTGTGGAACAGAACTCTCACTGTTGAGAAGCATCAGCTATTGGTTCGCGTGGAAGACTGTTCTAGAAGCGCGCACATTCCCAAGCTTCCTTGATTTTTTTTTTATACTCGTACCTATTGTTTACATCGTTCTCTTCTTTGAGTACGAGCAGCAACTTGCGAATCTCGACAGGTCCTCGACATCTTTTTTCCAGAAGTGCTAATCACCCCTCCTAGTTTATGGCATTGATCCATCTCCACAGGCCCTGAATGTGTTTCGCCCTCTCCTTCCAGGGCGGCTTCCTCCACACCTGCCTGCCTCACATAGAGGCACTCGGCATCGCCCAGGACTCAACCTACCGGAGACACGCGTCGGAGAAAAACGAAGGCTGAGCTGAATCGGACTGCGTCTCGTATTGAAAAGGCACACACGGGAACGGCTGCACGTAATTAGTGCTTTAGGTGTTTCGGATTTTTGTTTTTCTGCTTTTGTTACTGTTATTGTAACCGCTGTTTTATTTGCACTAACCAAAATGTAGGACGCCTTTGTTTTCATTCAATCTTAAGGCATTTTTTTTCGTGTTAACATGCACTGTTAATTGTTTGTCATTGGAGCACATGTACAGATCATATTTTTGAAAATGCCTGTGCCGTTACTGCCAAGGCTGCGATAGGACTCCAAATGCGATTGCAGTGAATCAGTTCTCATCTGTGCAACGGCTGTAATGCAATTTTAAATTTTAACAGTGGGCTTTTGAATAAACATTTTATTATTCTTTGTTTTGTGTACCTATTTGCACCCACTGCAGCTGTTGGAAGAACAATCTTTGTCGTCTCACAAAGAGAAAAAAATTGAGGCACTTTGTTGACCTAAAGTGCGGTGAGGCGAAAGCCTTCAGGGCGGTATTGCTGCTTGTGTCACTGATGTGTGGGTCAGATTTTAATTAAGTGCTTGCGTTTGTCCGCATTCTGAGACTCCATTGAAGGGAGCGCTAGGAGGGAGGTTGCGCGGCACTCGGCTTGGTCGGCAGCTGCGAGGCGTCTGGCGCGGACGCAGCGCTTGCGCTGTTGCGCCACCTCGCGCATGCGTAGTGAACTACCAGTGTCGAAACATGGCCCCCGAGGTTATCCGCGTGCGCTAGCGCACACTGGTGATCTCGAAGGCCGTGGGCGCAAGAGAGTAACGGATGGACGCAACATGAGCCATTAAAGGCTTTCGCCTTAAAAATGATAGTAGGTGGCAGAGATTTTCAACAACACCAACTGCGGAATCTCAAATCGAAACTTTGCTTTCTCACGTGGCTACTTCGTGGAGGTTCCCAGATGGTAGGGCCAATAGACCATATGCGAAATGCGCAGCGACATCTCGTTTACAAGTTGCGAGTTAGGTCCGCCATCTTGGTAACGGCGAGGAAGCAGCATAACCGCCATTACTCTATGGGAAGCGGACACTGTATGCGCCATGCCCGCGCGGCTTCACAAGCCGCAGATCGACCCATATCGTATAAAGAAAATGGCGACGCACTGCTGTGTCCCCTGGTGTAAACAGCGATGACCCACGGATCCTGGCGGTAACAATGTGCGTGGTATTTACTTTGACACCCGTGTAATCCGTGCCCGAGCAATAGAGAAACATCGGACGTACCCGGTAGCCCTTATTAATAGTCGTCTCGGTGAAAAAAAGATATATAACCTGGAGTTGACTACAAATGACAATACTGGTTAGAGAAGTACCGTGTTGTACCTTAACCGATGTTAGTGAAAGTTGTGAAAGGCTTCCTTTCATTCTCGCGCCAAACCCGCGGTGTGCCCGTGTTATCTGCATGTACAGCAGCACGACTTTTTTTTTACCCAACAGCCGTGACAACAGCCGTGTCGTTAGAGCAAATTCAGATGCTGTGAATGTTCAAAGGCTGTAAATATTAGGGGCATGGCGCTCGCTCTTGTAAGCCCGTGGTCAAAAGGGGCGTGCATTTATGCCGAGCTTTGCTCAGGTACAGGCTAACATTCGCGCCGTGATTGAGATGCTGGATAGTGCGGATAAAGCGGTGGACGCACATTCTCGCGCCGGTGGCACATGGGGACTTACGATAGTGATCAATTATCCCTCTTACGCGGTCCAACTAACCGAACCGCACTGAGTTTGCCGAGCTCTAGCGCACAACACGATCGCCTACGGTTGCGGCCGATCGCAATTTGTTTAATAATCCGCATCGCGAAAAATCGCGATCGAAAGTGCCCGCTGAACAAATATGCATATTGACCACAACAGCCTTTTAAAAAACACTTGCACCGTTGCGGTTCAGCTATGTTTATTATCAGGCGGAGTATTTTTAAATGTCGCGCGCTGGTCAAATTATTCATGTATGGCAAATATAGGCTAGTGATAAATTATTTGTTGATACAGGTTTTAACTACATGTACCACTCTTGAAACCTGCATGTTTCTTATCATCGCTTCGAAAAAAGATGCCACATTATACAAAAAGTGAATGATCGCCATCAAGCGCGACGAAGGGAAATACTTCAAGGCGACAAAATGCACAAGAGTATGTTCTAGGCATTTCCTGCCATCAGACTTTATTCCTGGTGTATCATGCGGCAACAACTTACTGCGACAAACAGCCTGCCCCAGTGTGTTCATCTTTGGCAAAAAGCAACAGCTTCGCAAATCATCCAAGAAGCGAACATTGAGCGCCTGTCCACAAGCACATCAGATTTCAGATCAAGCTATTGCTCAAGTACTGACTGTAGAAGACAGTGCAGCAGAGTTTTTTGGTGACCAGTCTAGTGATCGATCGTCTGCAGCAGCTCTAGTGTCCGAAGCACCTGAAAGAGAGAGAGAGACACCGTCAGCTGTTCACCTGCTTCTGGTACAACCCCTTTATTAGGTATACAATTGCTACCACAAACACATGGCAAACCTTCAAAAGCACCCGATAAATGCAGTGAACGAAAGCAACAACTAATGTGCTAACCATCAGAATTTGTTGTTCTTCAGCTGTGAAGACAGCAGGAAATGTGTGAGGCACTGCACCAGTAAACAGTTCCAGTCGTGGGACAGCACAATTGGTGCCTGCTCCAGGGGCTATGGTGGAGGATATCCAGGTCTTAAAATCGTGTGGACTGTCCGACTGCTGGTATGTCAGTGGAGAGTCAACTAGAGCAAGGCCTGCCTTTATCTTTACCAGAGGAACCTGCACGCCCCGCAACACAGCGACAAAAGGAAGGTCACCCAGTGCGTCCAGCTCAGCACGAAGTGACTGGATTGCGGCTACTTGGCTAGATTCATCCTGGTAGTCCAGGCTTGCACCTGAAAGGCGAGCAGTCACTGGCAACAGCGCACCGCCTTCTCGTGGGGCTCGCCAGTCCACGTCGAGAACACTTGCAGGCTTGATGCCTTTCTGTCTTGGGCGTCTCCACTGCTGAGGAAGCTCCGTGCAGGCAAGCTCTGGTGGCAAGCTCTGCTCCTTCAACAGGGCTAGCAGGCGTACTGCTGCAAGGACGTGTCTGCAGGCTCCACTCTTTCCTGCTGGGCATTCGCAGGCAGTGGTACGAGGCACGCCGGTGGTAATGTGAAAAGACATCTGCACATTGTAGGGACGGCCACTCTTCTTCTGACTGCGGAAACATGTGCAATGCACGTGGACGATACAAAGTCTGAAGAGAAAATCCAAAACAATCCTGTGGTACTCATGAAGTTCAAAATTTATCCTCTAATTAGACTCTTTTCCATCATATCTTGCGTTGAAAATTTGACGGAGCACGTAATTCAAACCAGACTGAATACAGATTCATGGAAGATAATCTTTATCCTGATATCTTGATATGCTTCAGATCAAACCTATCGGCATGCGATGTCATGCTTGAGCTGAAGAGCAGGTAATCGATGGACTGTTGATACTAGGGTCATTGTAGGACTGGACGTCTCCAAAGCTTTTGATAGTGTCAAACACGTGGCCATACTTGAGAACCTTAGCGCGCTAAATGTTGGAGTCAAGTCATATAACAACATAAGGAACTTCCTCTCAAATCGGACTGCGAGCATTCGGCTGTACGTACCGTCACTCGGAAACATAACATTTGGCAATAGAGGGACGCCACAAGGGTCCGTTCTCTCTCCGACCGTGTTTAATGTAGCGAAGATTGGCCTTCCAGGGTAGTTGGACGGAATCATAAATCTCCTTGACACCATATATGCTGACGATTTGACGCTGTGGGTGCGCTGGGGTAGCGACGGACAGATTGAAAGCACACTTCAGAGAGCCATAGATGTAATAGAGAAATACCTGGAGCGGAATGGGTTAAAATCGCCGGCAGAAAAATCAGAGGCTCTTTTTCTGTCATCTCAAAAAGGAAAATTTCGCCAAAATCTCGGTAAACGTGCTCGCACAGCGATCAGTGCGCAAGCGAACTCTCGATCACAACATCAATTACGTATGGGTTCCGGCTCACGCGGGTAACTCCGGAAACGAGAAGGAAGACCATCTAGCGCGATTTTTAACCCACAGTGGTATAGGAGACCACTCGGGAACAGACGCCAACGCCGAGGCGCATCGCCCTAACGCGGAGATTACACATTTTTATTGCGAGCTAAGATGCACGTATCTCGCCCCTCACCCCGACATGGACAAGGTGCAAGCCACGACGCTCAGACGCCTACAAACAAATGTGATTCTTACCCACTACCGAATATTTAAAGACAAACGGTGAATACGACTCTGCATGCCCGCACTACGGTGACGGGACGCGCGCCCCGCAAGACCATATAATATGTGAATGCGCTGGCAATCTCACAGCGACGATACTCTAGCCAGTTCCCTCGGCAGAGGAATCTGGAACGGGAGATCTTGGCCAGTTCGAGAAAAAGAACGCAGTTGGCCCTAATCACGCGAGCTCAACAGGTCGCCCCCGACTGGGGCCACTCTGGACTCGCCCTAGCTTTAACAAATTCATTTCATTTCGTGGCAACAAAGTTGTAACCCCCCCCTCTCCGCCGCGGTCTGGAGGCTGTTGTTTTTTCGACTTCTGGAAGAATGAAAAGTAAAGTGCACGGACCTGCCCACTGGCTCAAGCTGAGCCACAATCGCTGCCACGTGCAGACAGTAGGAGAGGTAAAAGAGATGTGGGGTTGTGGTGGAAACTTTATTAGGCACAGGGGAGTTTAGGACACGTAGGTCTTTGGGCCCCCGCACGGCCGTTTTGTACAGCCTGGACAGAAATTGGATAACACGATGTGGTCTATGACGAGCCCGGTAAACATCCCAATAATAAATCCTGCCGCAACATGCAAACTGTGGCTGCGCGTTAGCCAGGTTCCGTCAAAAATCACATCAATGTTCCCAGGTGGGTTAGCCAAGTCTCTGTGAAGCTCCTTAACCCGGGCCACACTTGTGACTTCGCTATCTGTTGTAGCACCGGAGGCTCATGACGCTGGCAGCCCGGCCTGTGGCGGTGGCTTGCTTGGCCGGGTCCTCGGAGCGCAGTATTGTCTCCCAGCCCTCCTATTTGGTGAGGTGCTCGAGGCCCCGCGGGGGAGGATCCGCCGGGGCAGTTTCTGGTTGTGGGGCGGAGTATGAGGAGCTAAGGCTTCTCCGGAAAGCATGAGAGTCCGATACTCCGCGCATATGTTTGGGTGAGGGTAGCTGCCGACTGCAGAGCATTCTATGTGTCTCCATCACTGCCATGTGTGGTCCATAACGTGATATCATCAGAATAGAGTGCATGTCGAAGGTCAGGGATGGTTTGTAGTTTGCGGGAAAGGGGTACGAGAATGACATTGAAGAGAAAATGGGCGAGGACAGATCCCTGGGGGGTGCAAACCCTACTAAGGGTTTATGGGCAGAATGTGTGGGTACCGAAGTGAAATTCGGCAGTGCAGTTAGTAAGGAATGCATGAATATATCTGTACATACGCTCACCTATGTTCAAGGGGGAGAGCGCCGCCATGATGGCTTGATGGTCTAGACGATCAAAGGCCTTGGAAAGATCCAAGGCGAGGACAGCTTTTGTGTGGCCCGGTATTAGGGGGTCGAAAATATCCTGTGAGCTGGAACATGGCGTCCTGTGCCGACAGGTGGGGACGGAAGCCCATCATGCTGTGTGGATACAGGTCCTGCTCCGTCATGTGTCGGGTCAGTCGGGGGAGTGCGACATGCTCCAAAAGCTTGCCCAGGCATGATGTTAGTGAGATGGGACGAAGATTTGCTGGTGTGAGGGGTTTGTGCGGCTTGGGTATGAATAAGAATTTGGCGTGACGCCAGGATTTCGGAAGCGTGTCCTCGTGCCAGCATGTGTTGAAGTACCCCGTGAGCTGGGCAATCGACAGATCCTCCAAACTTCGAAGCATGCTATTGGAGATACGGGCAACTCCTGAAGTGTAGTTAGAGCGGAGAGTCAGGAGGGGCGCTCTGACTTCTGCTTCCGATATCTCCGCGTCGATACTGGCATTCGGGGTGCCTGCATAGGGGGCAGGGATTTTGATGTACCGGGAGTTGTGTGTATAAAGCGTGTGACGTGGTGTTGTGTGGCTGTTTTAGATTGCGTGGGGTCAATTAAGTGACGGAGGAGTTGCCATCTACATTTAGAGGACAGATTTCTAGCCATACTATCGCAAATCTGTACCCAGTTTGATCGGCAAAGCTCCTCAAAGTGCTCAGTAATTTGTGATTGCAGTGCGGCTAGCCGCTTATGAAGGGTCCGATTGATCTTTTGCACTTTCCAGCGCTCTAGGATGCCATGGTGGGCCTCTCATAGGTGAGCCAGGTGAGTGTCGAGGGAAGAGGTGTGAGAGCTCAGGAGAACCGGGCCAAAAAATAACTACGGACAAGAAAGAAGGAGGACGACTAGTTGGAGCTGGTGCTTCTGAGATCATGGCTGACCAACTAGCCCAATAACAAGTTTTTCTTATATGTGAGAGGAAAGATTGAAAGAAACGAAGGGCGTCGCAACAACCGCGTCATCTGAAGCCAGGACGATGGTATAGCAACAGATACCCCCGAAGACAAGGAGCCCTTCGCACATGGTCGTAGCCTCCTGGCCTTGAAGTGCTGGGAGCCAGGGGCTCTCGCGGTTCCTAGCTGTTGTTGTATTGCGACTGAAGGAAAAATGGCGGGATGCCCCATTGCTCTGCACTACTGTCTCTACCATTAACGTTCTTATTACATTGACTACTTTATATATTTCTGTAGAACTTTCCGGCTACAATAACGATCTTATCCATATTGCTAATGGCATTGCCCTCCTTGTCTCTTAACGCACACATCTGGTTTCTACCTATGCCTAGCTTCCTAGGAAGCATACTCCCTTTTACTCTAATATAGGCGTATACGTGCTTAGAGTGTGGCGCAGGTAGGCAGTGACGTCGGGGTTGTCCACATCGGTGACGTCCTGCAACATTTCGTCGAGCGCTGTCATGTGCCTCCCTGCCATTTACGAGGTATTGGTTCCACGGGGTTGCCTCCTTAATAGTGATTTGTAGGCGAAGAAAACGTAGAGCAAGATCACGTCAAATCATCTGTGTTCAGTGTCAACGTAGACGGAGTGTACTTACATGCAGTTGTTTTCCACTTTACACCATTCAAGGTGCCTTTGAGATCTTTATGGCAAGCGAGAGGTACAGCCGTCTAATTGGGTTTTATAGAGTCAGCGTACGTTATCTCAGAAGAGTGGATTGCAAACGTTGTTAGAACTTGTAAGGAGCATTAAGAATGTAAAATAAATACATTTACGCGTGTCAACTGGCATCAAATATGACCGATATCAATCCTTCTTGATTTTACAAGACATCAAGGCGCTGACTAACAACGCATTTCATTTTCATTCCATTTCATTTTATTTCCTTAAAGGCCCCATGCTAGGGTAATAAATAGGGGTGGAAACTAATAATAAATGGGCATTCTTACAATTGCACATAATTTGCTACATTTTCAATGAACTTGGATGAACAGGTGATGGTGGCAATGTCGCCTGGAAGGCCGTTCCAGACAGCAGTTGTGCGGGGAAAAAAGGAATTGACAAAGGTGACAGTGCGCAAGAGTGGACGGGCCTCATGAAAATGATGGCAGGTGAGGAGTGACATGCGTGCTGGGGGAGGAAAAGAGTAAGGAGCGGTGCGCATAGGGCTATTGATGAATTGATGAAATAAAGATAAGCTGGAAGTGCGACGACGGAGTGATAAGGACGGTAAACCGGATGCCGTTTTCAAGGCGGAAACGCTAATGTCATAAGCATAGGATGCGTGAATAAACCTGGCCGCGCGATTTTGAATGGACTCAAGAGAATTAATGAGATAAGTTTCATGGGGATTCCAAACTGGTGATGCGAATTCCAACTTTGACCTAACGAATGATTTAGATGCTAGTAGCTTTACATGTTGAGGTGCGTGATCAAGATGGCGTTTTAAGAGAGAGAGAGAGAGAGAGGGAGACGGAAAGGCAGAGAGGTTAACAAGGCAGCGCCCAGTATGCTACCCTACACGTGGGAAGAAGAGCGGATGGAGAGATACAAAGGGAAGAGAGCAAAGAGAGATGATCACTTTTGCACATGTCCGTTGGCCGTTACTTGCAGAGTACACAGGGCACACACGGATAGTTCACAATCTTGCACTCAGTCCTGAGTCCTTCAAGAACTTGAAAAGTGCCTTGAAAGCTGTCCTCTGCGATGAAGGCTTACTCCAAGGACCCAAAATCTTGGCTTCAGTTAAGGGTCGAGGATCTAAACGGCGGAGTGTTGCAGCGAGGAGTGCACGCTCATGCTGAAAGCGAGGGCAGTTACAAAGAAGGTGTTCTATAGTTTCGTCGCACCCACAGATCTCACACGCAGGAGAGTCTGCCATTGCGATTAAGTTGGAGCAGGCATTTGTGAACGCCACTCCCAGCCACAGACGACACAACAGCGTAGCATCGCAGCGGGAGAGTCCGGACGGAGGACTGAGTTGGAGTAAGGGGTCTAGGCGGTGCAGACGGCATGTGGAGTTGCTAGTAGAGGACCATGACGCTAAAAGCTCTCTTCGGCCGAGCATTCGCAGATGTCTTGCTGCGTCGGCTCTTGTCAACAGTATCTGGACAATGTTGGCAGTGCCGTGAGCCGCTCGAGCTGCAGCGTCAGCAGCGCCGTTTCCAACAATTCCAGAGTGTCCCAGTATCCACTGGAAGACGATGTCATGAGCCTCTTCCTGCGCCTGGTGTTGAAGATGTCTTAATTCAGCTACGAGTTGATGGTGATCGCCATGGCGTAAATCAGAATTAAGACACTATAAGGCTGCTTTTGAGTCACAGAACACAGCCCATTTTCGGGGTGTTTGTGCACCGATGTACTGCACAGCCGCACGAAGAGCGGTCAATTCTGACCCGGTGGAGGTTGTCCGATGCGAAGTTTGCTGAATAATACTGGTCTGTCTCGCAGGAATGACCATGGCGTAGGTTTAACTTGTACCTGAGACCAAACCATCTGTATACTGATGAGTGTGGTGACAGTATGCGGCGTGGAGTAGGCAGAGTGTCAGCTGTTTAGTGGCCGGTGTCGATAAGTTCTATTTTTTCGTTATGCCCGGATTTGTAAGGCGCACGCATGGCTCCCGCAGACACCACAGCGCAGAGGAAAGCCGTGCTGTCGGGGTGAACTGTGATCGGATGGACGACTGGTGGGCTGCTATAACCTTTTAAAACGCTGCGTGTGGTGTTTGATTCGCCACTGACACAAGGTGGTGCTGCGGAATCCTTGCTAGATGCCGTATGTGGATCCGCAGGGTGTCAAGGGTTATATACGTCGAGAGTGGGCAATCCTGGGCGATTGCAATGGTAGCAACTGTTGATGTGCTTCGAGGGAGACCCAGGCATGTGCGAAGCGCCTGACCTTGTATAGATTGGAGGGCACGCAAATTCGTCCTGCATGTGCTTGAAAGCACTGGTGCACTATACGCAAAAATCCCAAAAAGAGTGCTCTGTAGAGTTGCAGCACTGATAGAATCGACAATCCCTATGATTTTCCGCCAAGGAATCTGAGCAGGTGTGTGTTAGAGATTAGCTTTTCCTTTACAATGTTGCAATGTGGGCTCCGTGATAAATTCTGATCTATAAAAACTCCTAAAAAACGATGAGATACACGATAGGCAATGACATGGCGTCAATAGTTAGCGGATAACGAGTCATACTTTTGCGCGTAAATGCCACTACAGCGCACTTCTCGGCTTACACGCTCAGACCTTCCTCTTGGAGATAGGAGGAAGTTAAGGTTGCTGCCCTCTGAAGTCTTGCTCGCACCTGGAGACGCGTCACAGAGGAGGCCCAGATGCAGATGTCATCGGCGTACATAGAGATATTGACGGTATTAGGTAGGTTCTCCTGGAGTCTTATAAGTGTTAGATTAAATAAAGTAGGACTGATTACTCCACCCTGGGGCACGCCCCAGTAGGTGTAATGCACGGGTGTGGAGCCATCTTCACACGTAATAAAAAACGTCCTTTTGGTCAGATAGCTTTGGATCCACCTATACATCCGTCCACCGATTCCAACTGCCTCTAGCGCATCAAGGATGGCCTCATGTGTCACGTTATTGTACGCACCTTTGATATCAAGAAAAAGTGCCGCGCACATGCGCTTCTGGCGTTTCTGTTGCTGTACTGTGGACACGATATCAATGACGTTGTTTATAGAGGAGTGACCCCGTGAAAAACCCGTCATGGCATTAGGATACACGTTACAGTGCACAAGGTACCGCTCAAGACGCGCCAGAAGCATTTTTTCCATGACTTTTCCCACACAACAGGCCAAAGCTATTGGCCTGTATAATGACAGGTCGAGCGGGCATTTCCCTGGTTTTAGTAATGGTATTATGCGACTGGATTTCCACTGGGGGGAGCAACTCCCTCTTGTCACGAGTGGTTGTAAAGGCTGAGTAGCTCTCTACGCGCGTCGTGGCCAAGGTGGCACAGCGCAGCATATGTAGCGCGGTCTGGACCTGGTGCAGACGAATGCTTACATTCTGCATGGGCAGCATCAAGTTCCTAACGAGTAAAGACCACATCCATCGCTGAATCTCGTGATGCAGGAGGAACACGCTGGGAATACGAAGTAGTCACTGCACCCACGATCGTCCTGCAGAAGTCAGTTGCAACGTCAATCTGATGACGGTTTTGATGTAGAGCCAACGCATAGAAAGGCTTTCTTTGCTGTGGAAGCGTTCGAAACCCCCACACTGTCCTCCAAATGAGAGACATGGGCTTTCGAGGATCCAAAGATTGACAGAAGGACTTCCAGCGCTGTCCCGCCAGCGTGTTCATTCGTCGCTTGATTTTTCTCTGCACACGACGCGCCTCTGTATGGTCCCTTACGCAATTGGTCCGTCTGTAACGTCTTTCTTCACGCCGACGAATAGCACGTAGGCGGCCTAATTCGACATCAAATTCGGTGCGCATTCTAGTTGACGTGAGGAAGCCTCTGACAGCCTTCATTGCTATTGCTATAATTTCCTCCATACTGGAAGTGGGGGCTTCTTCGCAAGCCTCTTCCATTCGAGATTTAAATGCCGTCCAATCGATGTGCGCGTGTTTAGCTAGGCCGGGCGCCCCAAGACCTAGAATCTTGAGGTAGGTGGGTATGTGGTCACTCCCGTGGGTGTCCACATCACAAAACCACTGAACACGCCGGCGCAGAGACCACGAAACTAGCGTCAGGTCTAGGCAACTGCTGTATAAACTGCCTCGCAGGTATGTCGGGCTGCCTTCATTCATTACGTAAAGTTCATTTTCTGAAGCAAATAATGCCAGATTCCTCCCCCTGGCGTTGACTGTAGGACTTCCCCACAGTTGGTGGTGGGCGTTGATATCTCCGCTAATAATCCATAGAGGCCGGGTTGCCTCCATAATTGTCTTCAACCTCTCGCTGTCTGATTGAAAGGAGGGGGAGACATACGCCGCAATTAGTGTAAACTTTATGGATCCTTTTTTGACTGTGAACCACACGTACTGATTGTCATTGTGGGGTTAAACTGGACCGCAAACGTACGTTAGGTCGGTGCGCAAGTAAACCAGAACTTTGCTGCGCTCCCCGCATGTCGGAGCAGAGGAGGGCTCGTACCCGGAAAGCCTGATTGCTTGAGATAAGTTCGGTTCACAGATAACTAATATCGGGAAGTGGTTGTTGAAAACATATTGCCGAAAACTTGCGATTCATGACTTTAGGCCTCTTGCGTTCCATTGGAAGACCGCAATGCACCTGACTTCCTCACGAAACATGGGAAGCTGGCCAGCCATTCTGTTTTAAAGATATTGTAGTGCTGGAACCAGGCATGCTCGTTTTTTAAGCGCAGACAATTCTTAGATGAGGCGTCATGAGGTCCGTTGCAGTTGGAACACTTAAGCACTTGTGCATTACAGGAATCATCGCTGTGAGCTCCGGCACAACGAGAGCATGCTCCCTTGTTGTCGCAGACCCCGCTGACATGACCCAGTTTCAAACATTTGTGACATTGCAGGGGTTTGGGAAAAAATGGCCGCACGGCATGACAGAAATGGCCCACCTTCACGTGTGATGGAAGGCTGTCGCCTTGGAACACAATCTTCACACAACGGGAATTGCCCAGAAGTGATACGCGTAGAATTACGGTGCCTTCATTTGCCGGCTTCACGAGTATGGGCAAATCATCTCTCGTGATAGCCTTGTCGACATCATAGATCACGCCGGTAGAGGACTCATTCCCGCCGAGCGGGATAACAGTACGTACTGTTAAACCACCGAGCTGAGTTATGGCCTGCAGTGGTTTCAGCGCAGCCGCATGGTGCACATCAACGGCTACAATGTTCTTCTGCGCATTCACTCGAACGTCTTTGACTTCGTTAGGCACGAGGGCCTCGAGCTCTACAGAGATGACTTGCCTGTTAAGCCGCTTCATGTTGTCGGTTGGCTGCACACGAAAGACGAGGATGGTGTGTTTCGGTGTGTTGCCACTTGTTTTTACAGTGGACTTACTGGATGACAACCCGGTTCTTAGAAGTCTTCTCTTGGTCCTCCAGCTGAGGTAAGTCTCAAATCCGCCCTCACTGCTGGCCACGTTGTGTCTTGAGCGTTCTTCTCTTCGTCCCTCGTCGTTTTGCGCGGTTACTATATGCACTCCCCTGTTAACCACCAACTAGCCCGCCTTTGCCTTTTAAATGTACTCGATGGTGCCATCGCTGTCGGCGTCGCTCGGACGGCTGCACTGCTTCCTCGACGAGCTCGAGGAGAAGGCCGCCAGGCCATTCGGATGCCCCGGAGGGTTCAGGTCCATCGCCGTATGGTGGGGGACGGCGTCCCAGCAGTATACACGCAAAAACACAGAAAAAAAGCTGGAGACTGACTGAAAACGTTCTACAAGGATGCACTTCGTCGTCTTCTTCTAAAAGAATCCTAACATTATGTTAGCTGATGATATTGTGTTAGTGACATGCAAACCCCAGGAAAGATCACTAGAAAGTGTTACGCCTAAATAATTGTACGACTGAACTTGTTCTATGAACGCATCAGAGATTACATAGGAACGAATAAGAGGGTAATGACGGCGGTGGACAGATAAAAGCTTTCACCTATGAGGGTTGAGTTCTACTAGCTAATGGTTACACCAGTTCTGGACAGCATTAAGATAACTTTGAAGAGATGCTTGCTTAGCGGGTTTAGTAACTCCATGATAAATTACACAGTCGTCAGCAAACATGTGTATATTAGAGGTGACTTGTTACGGCAAATTATTAACGTATATTAGGAAAAGTAGCGGGCCGAGTACAGAACCCTGAGGAACACCTGGCGTTACCAGAAGAGTTATAGTTTTTATTGTTAACAGAAACAAATTGGGAGCGATTAGACAGGAAGGCTTCAATCCATTTCATTATGTAAGGGTGCAAATTTAATCTGGAAGGTTTTGTCAGTAAGCGTTTATGGGGTACTTTATCGAAGGTTTTAGCGAATTCCGAAGATATGACGTCTATGTTTGGTTGGAATCGATATTTATGTGCAGATCATGCAAGAAAGCTGCCAGTTGGGTCTCGCAGGAGCAGCCCCTGCGAAAACCATGCTGTGCCGGGTGAAAAAAGTTGTTAAAGTCAAGGAATGCTATGATATGGGTATAGATGACGTGCTTCATGATTTTCCCTCAGCGGCCCCGTGTTCCCAATCATCCCGGCTACAGCCTATATTACAGCATCTAGATTTCGGCGACGTGCGTTTTTAAGCACGCAAGACACAACACATTTAACGTCGGCGGATTATGAGCACCTTAAATATTATTGGAACAGGAGAATTTGTTACTCTCGGCAGCTTGAAGTATCACTGACGAGGCTGCGCTGCCGCATCCCCCCTCTAAATTTCTATTTGCACAAGTCGGGTTTGGCGCTCTCTCCCCTTTGTTCATTTTGCCGTGAGCCTGAATCTATAGAGCATCTTTGGCTGAATTGTCGCCGATTCAACTCTCCGAGAAAAAGGTTGCTGGAGGAGCCCTTGCAGCATCTTGGCCTTAGTTTGAGCAGCCCGCTCTTGCTATCATTTGGCGCCACCACATTTGGGTTCAGCCACAGATCTGTTTGTACCGCTGTTCTAAATTTCGTGACAGAATCTCACCGACTGCCTTGTTAAGTGTTCCAAACTTTTCTTATCTATCAATTATTACATTTTGACTTAATCATTATTATTTAGTCCCTCTCTTTATTATTATTCTTATAATTTTGAAATCAAAACTCTGATCCCTTTTCTGTTCATGAGGAAGAATTCACCTGTGTTGCGCTCCCACGTGCTTTTCATTTTTATTAACTGCGTTCATGTGAATAGCCACCCGATTCTTGGCCGATCCCCCAGTGTTGGTATGTGCCATCTTTTGATAGGCTAACAACAACAACAACAACAACAACAACAACAACAACAACAACAACAACAACAACAACAACAACAACAACAACAACAACAACAACAACAACAACAACAACAACAACAACAACAACAACAACAACAACAACAACAACAACAACAACAACAACAAAATGGTTTTGCAGGGTATGCTGGTTAGGGAAATGGGGCGGTAAATTAAGGGCGAATTTTTGTTACCTGATTCGCTGACTGGAGCGACCTTCTCAAGTTTCCAATCTTGGGCAGTTGGTCAGTGAGGAGTGACTACGTGAATAACAACGACAAGAAAGACGCAGATGTATCTTTTGCGTTTTTTAGTATTTTGGTGTTGATGTTGCCTATGCCGACGGAGGATGAAAGCTTCCCTTTTTCTGTTAATGATGACATTCCTGTTGGAGAGAATATAAGCGGAGGCATAGGTTCCATAATAGATGTCGGTGTTGATTTTTTGTTGATTTTGGTGTTGATGTTGCCTATGCCGACGGAGTATGAAAGCTTCCCTTTTTCTGTTAATGATGACATTCCTGTTGGAGAGAATATAAGCGGAGGCATAGGTTCCATAATAGATGTCGGCTCTGAAGGAAGTGACATGTTAGCTTCTTTCGAAAACAGAAAAAAAAGGTCTCATTAAATAGATTGCCGCAATATGTTTCTCAGATAAGTTCACCTGATGCATCGGCAAGGGAAATGTTACGCGTGTGCTTTTGGTTGATGACTTGCCAGAATTTACGGGGGTTAGTTGTCAGCATTTCAGGCAAATCGGACTGAAAAAAAAGCACGCTTGGTTTCAGGAGTTTTTTTTAGGTACGTTTTTTCTCTCACATAGTCTGATGCAAGCGTTCGCACTGGGATGCGATTTCGCTGAGCGGAAGAGGTGTTTCTTTTTGTTTTCCAGACGTTTTAGACAACTGTTGAAACATGGATTTGCGGACTGTTTCGTATGACTACTTTTGGAATAAGTTTGTCTACCAATCCTTGAATTTTCTTTTTGAATATTACCCAGTTTTCATGAATTTTTCTTTGATGAAAGATGGGTTTAACAAGGGCTAGGAAGGCGCGAAGTTCGTTACTTGTAGCAGCATAATTTACCTGACCACATAATCGGATGGTTTGTCTATTGGTTGCGCGGGGCAACGGTTTAATGAGGAGGCATGCATGTATTATTTTGGGATCGCTAACACCTGGAGGATACGAGATGGAATGAACACATTACGGATGATCGGTAAATATTAGATCAAAAATATTAGCGCTGTCTACTGTTACACGCGTTGGCTCTGATATTGCTTGCACCAGATTGAAATTAAGGCAGGCTTCAAGAAATTCATTAGCTTCACTGCCACCTGTAGCGGTTAGGTTCTGCCAGACAATGCTAGGAAAGTTGAAGTCACCGAATAAGAAAATGCCGGCGTTAGGATGCTTAGATTTGATTTCATTTAATAATAATAATAATTGGTTTTTTGGGGAAAGGAAATGGCGCAGTATCTGTCTCATATATCTTTGGACACCTGAACCGCGCCGTAAGGGAAGAGATAAAGGAGGGAGTGAAAGAAGAAAGGAAGAATAGGTGCCGTAGTGGAGGGCTCCGGCATAATTTCGACCACCTGGGGATCTTTAACGTGCACTGACATCGCACAGCACACGGGCGCCTTACCGTTTTTCCTCCATAAAAACGCAGCCGCCGCGGTCGGGTTCGAACCCGGGAACTCCGGATCAGTAATTTCATTTATTGCATTATTAAAATTGCGCGGAAAATTTGGCCTGTTATTAGGGGGTTTATAGCAAATGCCAACGACAACTGACTGTGGTGAAGAGTGGAATAGGATCCGCAATATTGCGATGTCTGATGAAAGGTTTATGGGCGTGCATGACAGTTCTTGCCTGGTTGCAATAAGTACGCCTCCTCCCCTTCTATCTTTGCGGTCATTGCGGTAAACACGAAAATTTCGCAAGTCAGCGAGGACTTCGCTATTAGATATGTCAGCGTTGAGCCATGCTTCATTCAGGATTAGCAAGTTACTGGAACTCGATGAGACGAGATTAGAAACGATGTCCTGCTTTAAAGAAAACAATGCGAACATTCGTGAAGATCGCTGACAAGAAAAAAGCGCGTTGCGGTGAATGTTTCAAACGCTTTGACGAAATTTGATGCCGAGGTGATTGCTACTGCTTTTTTTTTACGGTTTCCGATGTCTCGTAGAAGATGTAATGGTTCGGACCGATGTGTAGTGTTTTGAAAAGCAAGGCGAATTTACCTGTTATTGACCGCGCATAGGCAACTAGCTGTTTGCGAACATGACGAACAAGAAGGGAAAAGTCTTCGACAATGTTGTAGTTTGTCCCTTTCAGTTTTTTTTTGCATTAGAGAGGATGCTGTCTTTAGTTTTGAAAGACGTGAATATTACGATGATTGGCCGGTTGCGACCTGTCGAGTGGCGCCCAAGGCGATGAGGGCGCTCGTTTTGATTAGGAAGAATGGTGAAATCTATATGCGTAGAGCAATGGCTAATGACTGTTTCCACTGAATCTGCAAAACTTTAAGAAGGATTAGTGTTGCGAATATTGCAAAATATTAGGTTATTACTGCGAGAGCGGTTCCCTTGCCTAAAAAAACAATTTCAATACATGCGGCAATTTTTGTTCCGCAGAAAATGTTACATTCGAATCCAGGGTAACAAACATGGTCCCTTTCATTTAGGAGCCAGGGGTACACCACTGGGCGCGGTGCACTCTTACCTGTTATTCTATCTGTTTATAAGATGCACCTACCGGCCGAGCATGGCGCTGTCGCCAGTGTGCAGCACGCACTGTATATATGCCGATGACCCCACACTGTGGGCAACGCAGGGCTCCCTCGGACACATTGAGGCAAACCTGCTGGAGGCGGCGACCATAGCGGACCGTTATGCTTGGCGCTGTGGCCTCCAATGCTTTCTCAAAAAGTCTGAATTGTGCACATTTGTGCACAATTAAGATTTCAGCGCAAGCGCCCTGTCACATGGTATTTTTTCATATTCTTGGGCTTTCTTTAAAACGCGGCAAAAGGACCACGATGCGATGTATTGCCACCTGATTAGGCTACTTTTCCATACATCACGGCGAGCGGGAGCCTTCCGCCTTGAGGTCGGATATTTTGTGACCAATTTGGGCCGAAAAAATGTTTTTCGACTCTTTGAAGGGCCATTATTCCTTACCACACGACTGTAGGTGTCATGAATGAATGAATGAATGAATGAATGAATGAATGAATGAATGAATGAATGAATGAATGAATGAATGAATGAATGAATGAATGAATGAATTAATTAATTAATTAATGGTGGCGGGTGGCTTGCTGCTGGATGGCGGGGTCCTCGCTTCTCAGCGAAACTTGTCAGGCTTCTGTAGTGTTTATGTTTAAGCCGGCGCCCGGGGAATCGGCGCATTCCAAAATTATGTGACGAAGAGTGCCCTTTCACCACAATTCGCCCTGAGGTACGAAATTGTGACCTACCGAGTGCTAACGTCCCGGCCGCCAATTTAAGCCTGATCATAACAAAATATGAACGTAATTGGCCGATACTGGTGTCTTACATGTTGCACTCATCGAGCCCGTTACTAAAGCCATTAGTGAGATAATGACGTCATCGGTCAAATTAGATCAGAACGACTCCAGATCAGAAGGTTGCGTGTTCGAATCACTTCCGGGTCACCAATGTAGGCTTAACGCCTCAGGAGCGAAGGAAACGAGACCACTGCTACGAGCCGACACCAGAACAGAACGGCCAGCCGTGGCTGCACAAGCCACGAACAGGTGCCGTCTTTATTCTCTTCGCAGGGTGGCGCGCGCTAATAATAATAATAGTAATAATAATAATAATAATTGGTTTTTTTGGGGAAATGAAATGGCGCAGTATCTGTCTCATATATCGTTGGACACCTGAACGGCGCCGTAAGGGAAGGGATAAAGGAGGGAGTGAAAGAAGAAAGGAAGAAAGATGTGCCGTAGTGGAGGGCTCCGGAATAATTTCGACCACCTGGGGATCTTTAACGTGCACTGACATCGCACAGCACACGGTCGCCTTAGCGTTTTTCGTCCATAAAAACGCAGCCGCCGCGGTCGGGTTCGAACCCGGGAACTCCGGATCAGTAGTCGAGCGCCCTAACCACTGAGCCACCGCGGCGCTAGCCGGGTTGTCGGCGCCGCCCAAGACAGGGTGCTACAAATTAAAGCCTAACTACACTAAATATTAACTTCATTAGCTAATTTTGGTGTCAAACGAGTAATACTCATCTAGACGATTCCATATATCTAATATGTTTTAGGATGGCCTCATTATTTATTTAGTATATATAACCGAGTGACCATAGCCACTTGACTCGTAATTTTGACGTCACAAAATCAGTGGCTTCACCAATCATTCACCAATTCGATATACTAATGACGTCACCAATCAATCCCCAACTGGGTTGCTATATTTATTTGTTAAGGGTGGCCGCCAACTTCAGTTGCTCTGTTTCACGCTGAAGGGAGGTGGTAGAAGACCCCACAAAATCGAAAAACGTCATGAATATGAGCTAAAGCTCTTGAAAAATATACATCGTTGAAATATTTTTAAAGGCCATCTTTATACTTTGCCTGTCTTGGTTCTCGATTTTGCTTTCCTATTAGTCTCCTAAGGTACTTATCAAGGCAGCTGTAATCAGCGAATTGCGAATTGCGAGGCTAATAATAATAATAATAATTGGTTTTGGGGGAAAGGAAATGGCGCAGTATCTGTCTCATATATCGTTGGACACCTGAACCGCGCCGTAAGGGAAGGCATAAAGGAGGGGGTGAAAGAAGAAGGGAAGAAGGAGGTGCCGTAGTGGAGGGCTCCGGAATAATTTCGACCACCTAGGGATCTTTAACGTGCACTGACATCGCACAGCACACGGGCGCTATTACCGATCAGCTTTTACCGCTTACTCTTCTCAGTCCGCGGTCCTGAATACATAATTTTAACGCGCAGTGAACAGTACTGAATAGACATTGTCGCACAGGGCGCACGTACTTTCTGACTTGGATTTTATCAATTTCCTTACGGATGTATATTATATCTGTAAGGCCGCTATAGTTGCATTTTTCAGGAGCTTTGCATATTTATCTTCTAAACACTGGAAAGGCAATGCCCACCTTCGTTGGTCAACGAAAGTCTAAGATACCTCAAACTTTTCAATGATTGCCTTAGGGAATACCTTGCATAATCATATCATGTTTGCTGATGTAAGCTGTGCCACTCTGGTATCGAGAAATTATTTTGTTCAGCTTATCGCGCTGTCTGTGGTATAGGAAATCCATCTTGAACTGTTTTATTAGCTGCAGAATATTTTCAGCACTCAGCGCTTATTTCGCGCTCCTCAATGCGCGGGAGGCGTTGCAGTTCATAGCAAAGACTAGGTGCCCGTGTTCTGTGCTATTAAAGATCCACGGGTGGTCTAAATTATTCCGGAGCCCTCCACTATGGCAACTTTTTATTTCTTATTTCACTACCCCTTTCCTTCTTTCTCTTTCGGTGCAGTTGGGGCGTCCACCGAGATTACACAATTCTTGCACCGTTTTCTTTCCTGAAACAACTTATTTTTCAAAGGCCAATTTTAATTGAACAGCACACAACTGTTTATTATTTTAATTTGCTGTGTGTCGTCAACAGGGCAAAGCAACATGAAGAGTAACATTAATATCTTCGCTTCGCCTAAATCTCAGATTCTAATGTGACATTGGTTAAAACTTCGATGTAATGCCGACAGTGCACAAACAGCGTTGAAAGCAAGCAAGCGTTTCATTTAGACGTTGAATTTGTTGAGCAGAAACCTCCTACTGGACCACTGATTTCTTGTGCGCTGAATTTATAGCTAGCTGCACCTAATCAAGTAATCTTCGTCTTCATTCGCGGTTGTATTCTACGATCAGTTTCAGGGACACGAGCTAAAAGCTCGTGTTGATGTTCGGCAACACTTGGTTTTGTAATTGTCCCGACCAGATATACTATGTGTTCCCATGTACAATTGTTCGTACACACATTGATTGTTGGTCTGACGTTGAACCTTATCTTTTGTATTAAATATGCGTGTGTAGCTATGGGGAGGCAGCCTGTCTTCGTAAACTTCATTCTTTAAGTTTGCCTTGCATATATGGCGAATCCCTCCATTACGGGACCTCTTTTTTTCTTTTCTTAGTTCCGCCTTTGTCCCTTTCTTACGGCGCAGTTCGGGTGTCCACCCAGACATGCGAGACAGCTACTGCGTCACTTCCTTTCAAAAATTTAACAATTATAAAATTGTTGTTGAGGAAGCGATATGGCGCAGTCTCACATCTAGGCGGACACCTAAACCGCTCCTTAAGAGAACGGATAAAGGAGGAACTGACAGAAGGAAGGAAGAAAGAGGTGCCATAGTGGAGGGCTCCGGAATAATTTCGAGCACCTGGAGATCTCTAGCGTGCACTGACCAATTTTTGTTTTCGGTTTTGCCGTGTTCTTGTAGTATAATGAAAATAATAGTTTATAGGAAAGACAAGGCGCCCGTGTTCTGGGCTATTAAAGATCCACAGGTGGTCTAAAATATTCCGGAGCCCTCCACTGCGGCAGCTCTTTATTTCTTCTTTCAATACCACTTTCCTTTTTCTAACGGTCCGGTTAGGGTGCCCACCGACATTACGCAATTATTGCACCGTTTCCTTTCCTCTAACAACCTATTTTTCAAAGGCCAGTTTTCATTGTACAGCACACGGTTTTGTTTTTTTTTTTTTTGCTGTGCGTCGTCAACAAGGGAAAGAAAAGTGAAGAGTAACAATTATATCTCCGCTTCGCCTAATCTCAGATTCAAATGTGATATTGATTAAAACTGCGATGCAACACTGCCAGTACACAATAAGCGTTGAAAGCAAGCAAGGGTTCCACTTAGACTGGACCACTGATTTTATGTGCGCTGAATGCGTTAGCTAGCGGTACCTAATCAAATAAGCACCGGCTCCATGTGCGGTTTTGTCGTTCCTGCGATCACGGACACGAGCTTAAAAGCTGGCGTTGATCTTCGGCACCACTTGGTGTTCTAATTGTCCCGGCAAGATATATTATGTGTTCCCATTTACCCTTGTTTGTGCACATTGATAGCTGGTATGGCGGTTAAATTTGCCTCCATAAACTTCATTATTTAAGTTCACCATGCAAATGTGGCGCGATAGTTTTAAAGTGTCCGTGCGGTCGCTTGGGGATTCTTTGGCGCAGCATTACGCAGACATCGGCAGCTTCTCGCGTGTCATCACATCCTGCTGCATTACACGTCATCGCACATAATCCGTGCCGCTGATTAGTGACCCTTAAAACTAAGGTTTCCTTTAATGTCATTTGCGCACACTGCTGCGTGACGTGCTTGTACAAATCCACTGTTTATCCTCCTGAACGAACATTCTCATTGGTGATGTAGTTCCCGGCTCCCGACCAAAGGGACTCCGGTTCACTTCCGCTTGAACACCTACTAAGTCTAAAGCTTTACAACGGCCGCTCATTTGCAACGCACTTTGTGCCATTGAGCGGCCGTGGCTTTACTATTCACGCGGCTCCTATTTCGCTGCGTCTGTACGAATGATCTTGAACAGGAGGAGCGGAGCTGCGTAGGTAAACACGTGACCTACCACGTGACTCGCAGCAGCTGCAGTCAGGCGCTCCGCCGTCGTCGCGGCGGCTGCGCGCTGCCTCTCCAGTGTCTCGCTATAGACGAAGCAAGTCAGAGGGATCCGACGTCATGGAAAGTGGGTACTCGCAGACGTCGGGCCGAGTCTGATCACTCGGTCGACATTGCCAACTGTGCGAGGGATTTAGCAATCGATAGCGAGCGTAAACGCGCTAATCGCCCAGCCGAAAGACACAAAGGGCGGGAACTTCGCCTGGCTCGACGGCGAGCGAAAATTGGCGAATGAAGACAACGCAGAGCCTTGTTAGCAGCCGCGGCGAAGACTGGTGTGCCTCTGGAAGTGAGTTGTCTTAGCGCGGAACTCGCAACGACGTCACGTGGTCTGTTTGTCTGTCAGACTGTGCTTCGGCCCGAAGAACCTTAGAAAGTAACCTCACGTGTAATCCGTGGTTTCACTTGCATAGCTAGGGTTAGCTGAGCTAAGCCACAGCCATTGTTTTTTTCTTTGTAGCGAACCTGGTTTTGTACATCACTACACCCATTCCACGAATCTGAATTTCCCAGTCGTGCCAATTCCGGTTTTTCCGCCGAACGGGACCATTAAGTTTTTTGCTTTAAGGGGTAATGCGTTGTTTGTCAGCCCCTTGATGTGTTCTAAGATCAAGAAGGATTGATATCGGTCATATCTGATGCCAGTTGACATGCGTAAATGTATTTATTTTACATTCTTAATACTGCTTACTAGTTCTAACAACGTTTGCAATCCACTCTTCTGACATAACTTACGCTGACTCTATAAAACCCAATTAGACGGCTGTACCTCTCGCGTGCCGTACACATTTCAATGGCATCGCGAAGGGGTAAAGTGGAAAAGAATTGCATGTAAGTACAATCCGTCTACGTTGAAACCGAACACAGAGCATTGGACGCGATCTTGCTCTACGTTCCCTTCGCCTACAAACCACGGTTAAGGAGGCAACCCTGTTCAACCCTTACCTCGTAAATGGCAGGGAGGCCACATGACAACGCTCGATGCAATGTTGCAGGACGTCACCGATGAGGGCAACCTCGACGTCGCCGCCTACCTGCACTCCACTCTAAGAGCGAATACGTCTATATGAGAGTAATAAAGGGAGTATGCTTCGTAGGAAAGTAGGCATAGGTAAACTCCTGATGTGTGCGTTAAGAGACAAGGAGGGATATTCCGTTAGCAATATGGATAAGATAGTAAACGTAGCAGAAGAGTTCTACACAGACCTGTACAGTAGCCAATGTAATCAGAGCGTTAATGAGAAAGACAGAAGTGCACAGCAATGCGTCATCCCGCCAGTAACGAAAGATGAAGTAAAGAAAGCCTTAGAAGCAATGAAAAGGGGAAAAGCAGCTGGGGAGGATCAGGTAACAGCAGATCTGTTGAAGTATGGAGGGGACATCGTGCTAGAAAAACTAGCCACCCTGTATACGCAATGCCTTATGATCTCGACCGTACCAGAAGCTTGGAAGAGCACAAACGTTATCTTAATTCATAAGAAAGGAGACGCCAAGGACTTGAAAAATTAGATACCGATCAGCTTACTGTCTGTTTTCTACAAGGTATTTACTAAGGTAATCACTAATAGAGTCAGGAAAACCTTACATTTTAATCAATCAAATAATCAGGCAGGCTTTCGTAAAAGATATTGTACAATAGATCATATTCGCACTATAAATATGGGGACAGATATATGCACAGAATATAACCAACCCCTATATACATCCTTCATTGATTACGAGAAAGCATTTTACAAGTGGAAACCTCAGCAGTCATACAGGCATTGCGGAATTAGGGTGTATAATAGCCTTGAGTCAAAATACTGGAATATATATATACAGGAACTCCACTGCTACCATAGTGCTCCCTAAACTGAGCAATAAAATTCCAATAAGGAAGGGCGTCAGGCAAGGAGACACGATGTCGCCGATGATATTCACAGCCTGTTTACAGCAGCTAATCTGAGGCCTGAAGGGTGAACAGTTTAGGATAAGACTTATGGAGAATACGCAAATAATCAGCTATTCGCTGAAAACATTGGCTTGCTGTTTCACTCAGGAGATGAACTGCAAATCATGATCAATGAGTCACACAGAGCAGAACGGTCGGTCTAAAAATTATCATGCAGAAAACAAAAGTAATGTTCAACAGTCCAGGAAGGGAACAGCAGTTCACAATTGGAAGCGAGGTGCCGGAAGTGGTAATGTACTACTTAGGGCAGTTATTGGCAGCTGATCCAGATCATGAGAGGGAAATAACTAGAAGGCTAAGAATGGGGTGCAGCGCATATGGCAGGTCCTCTCAGATAATGAATAGGAGGTTACGAATATCCCTCAAGAGAAAAGTGTACAACAGCTGTATCTTACCGGCACTCTCCTACGGGGCGGAAACGTGGAGACTAATGAAAATGGTTCAGGTCATGTTGAGGATGACGCAGCGGGCCATGGAAAGAGAAAGGATACGTGTAACGTTAAGAGACCTGAAGCGGGCAGAGTGGCTGGGGGAACAAACGCGTGTTAATGACATCCTAGTCGAAATGAGAAGGAAGAAATGGGCAGGGCATGTAATGCGAAGGCAAGATAACCGGTGGTCCTTTAGGGAAACGAATCAGATTCCAACATTAGGCAAGCGTAGCAGGGGGAGGCAGAGAGTTAGGTGGGCGGATGAGATTATGAGGCTTGCAGGCATAGGGTGGGCGCTGCTGGTAAATGAGAGGCTTAATTGGAGAGATTTGGGAGAGGCCTTTGCCCTGCAGTGGGTGTAGTCAGGATGATCTCGAAGCTGCCCTGCAGAGCACTCCCTTTTATAAAGGGAGTGTGCTAGAGGACACCCGACTACATTTCAACACCTTTATGTTTATGCCGTGCAGTCCGCAGAAGAACCCCGACGTCATGCCTGGTTGCGCACTCAAGACGAGTAGCGCACGGCCGTTGACATTAGTCTTCGTCGGCGCCACTCAGAATAGAAGCCAGCTGACCGAGTCTGAGTTTGGACATCCATTTGTCACCGTGGACTCCGTTAATACGTTTTCGCCGCTACTGCTGGCCGTACAAGATGATTCGCCTGCTATGTCAGCGGGACTCTCAAGTTGTTCTTGATGGAGCGACAATATTCGAGCGACGCCGAGCCCTAAGAGAAGCAGTGCGTGTCGTGGGTCGAAAGCCATTTTATGAGCGCTGATATAACCATGTTTTCGTGCTCATGCACTTTACTTCCAGGCGAAAGCTTTATATGTGCCATTACTTCAAAGATTGTAGTTGGAGGCGTACTGGCACAAAAAACGGGAGATGCATGGAGATGGCGAGAAGTGGCGAGAGAAACACAAATTTATTTCCCACAGGTGTCGGTAATTAGAACAGGTGGGTCCTGTGCGGCCCGCAGGTAGGGTCGACGTACTGGGCCCATGAAATGAGTGCAATTTGCGTGGTCTTATCTGGCTGGGTGAGTAGTTTGTCCCAGCATTCCGCAGAGGGAGCTCGCAGGAGGGCCAGTGGGGGAGCGTTATTTTCGCACCCGCAGAGGATGTGCGCCTGAGTGGCGGACTATCCGTGGTTGCAATTTGGGCATGTGGGGTCGTATTTCCTATTGGTGATCAGTGACAGCCTTGAGTAGCTGAGAATTCAGTGCGTCTTCAATCTTCGGAGCAGGGTGGCTTATGCTTTGTTGGGGTCGGGTTGGAGAGGCGCGAAAGGGCGTCACGTAATTTTTTTGAACATTGGTGATGTCGGTAAAAGTCTGGGGGGCTTCAGCGAGGGCTCCTGCATCCGTGGTGCAGCCGCCGGGATTGGTAATCCTCGGGAAAGTCGGCCAGGGCCTTTGCCAGACTTTTATACGTCAGCGGTGTAGGCAGGGGCTTATTATTTTTCAATCTTTTTAGATTGCCTGAACTCAACATGTATGCCTTCGTTACCACAGTTGCCCTCGTGGGCGGATACCCAGATTAGGTCAGTTTTGCGTTCGGGAGTGCTGCCGCGCAGGATGCGTGCAGCGTGACTGCAGTATAGCCTGCGGATCAGTTTGGGGTTGCTCGTTTAGAGTCACTGAGGACTGTGCGCGTACGGTGGTCAGCGATGCCCAGCGCTATCGCTGTCTCGTCTGCTGGGGCGGGGGAGGGGGCGCACACCGCGGCGGCGGAGATAAGGGTAGATCGCGGCGTGGTTGCACGGACCACGTAGGTTGCACCTTGCCTTGCTGCGTCCATGTGTGTAGTGTGTTCGTCGGGACGATAGAAATCATCCAGTTCTCGGGCTTTGTGCTAAAGGCGCGCGTCGTGTCTGCGAGGCAGCCGCTTCTTCGGTAGCGGTTTGACAAAAAGGTGGCTAAGTAATACACCTATCAAGAAGTGGAGAGGGAAGCGACTGAGCAGCTTGGGAGCGAGGAAGCATTACCGGAGAGGGCGTCGCAGTCGAAATAGGACTTCAGATGGCGGAAGGCGGCGGAGCATCGGAGGCAGCAGGTGCGAGCATCAGACCACTTGCTGTATCAGTTAGTCGCGCCAGTGCCCACGCAGTAGGATTCATTAGTGTCTCTGCGAAGGGTTTAGCGGCTGCGCACGTCACTGCCTCTTCAGAGTCCCCTGCCGATAGTGTTGGCGGTAACGCGTTGCAAGTAACGGCGTTATCGCCAACGCTTTATTTTTTCGGTAACATATTTACGTACCCGTTACCATTTCGAAACTGTAACGTGCTTACGTTAACATTTTGCGGTAACGTGCGGTGTCACGTTACTAGTTACTTTTTACTCCAGTTGTCGCCCCCCCCCCCTCCTCTGCCTCCTTTTTTTAAAAGAGAGAGCGCGGAGGACCTTAAGTGATGTTGCAGATATACAAAATGCCCAAGTGTTCTCAACAACCCTTGTTGCGGCTCGCTTGCATGCCAGGAACGCCTGCCCTTGACGACGCACCCAACTGAACGAAAAACACAGACTACCCATAAAGCACGAAACACGTGCATGCACGAACACCCATTCACACACTTGCCTTCACCTACCTTCCTTCCCAAACCACTGCACACACACAAATCTCTAAAGAGTGGAAGCATCCCCGGCATTTTGGAACATCACATTGTTCACAATTACTGTAAATTTGCGGAAAGTTCAGCGAAATTTTCTTTGGAAATTTAGAATTGATCATGAAGTGTTATTTTTCTCTTTGACATCATGTTCAGAGAGTTGCTGCATGTGCCACAGTGTCTGAAGCCATCACACATAAATCTGCTGGGAACTTTAGGGCACTCTAACATGGCTGAGTTACTGCACATGTGTGTAAAGTATTCTCGTTTAATCAAAATTTCGGGTAAAATCGCTGTTTTGGCTAGAGGTTTTATCTGAAATATAACCTTTATAAAATTGTTATCCTGATTTCTTGCAGCGAAGACGCACTGATTAAAATTTGTGGCCATGCAGGAACGAAAAAGTAAGGAGCGGTAATTTTTTTCTCTAACGGTAGCAGTAACGCGTTACATTTTCTTGTAGCTAAGGTAGTGCAGTAATGCGCTCCTATTTTTAGCGTAAAGAGTAACGTATTTAGTATTTTTTTTCTGTAACGTCTGCAACACTGGATGGAGTGTGATGGAACGGCGACGACATCATTGTCTGTGGCCTGCGAGGCGACCGCGTCTACGTGAACAGGGAGACGAGGGCGCCCTCAAAGGTACGCTACCGGCTCCAAGGTACGAGAGCCGATAAATGCTATACGACGGCTGCAGAGGCGGAATGCAATATCGACGATCACCGCTACGGTAAGAGCGCGGGACGCTAGTCTCAACCGGTTGAAGCGACATGAAGGCGTTGAAGTACGCAGAGAGACGGGGACATGAAGCGACAGAAGCGTGCGGCCAACGTCGAGTTGCGGAACCGTGAAGCGGAAGCAATGCGGCAAATGCGCGAACAGGAGGGTCTGGTAGGTGGTGGTGGTGAAAACTTTAATGGACTCAGGGGAGTTTAGGACAAGCAGGTCCTTGGGCCCCCTGACGGCCCCACTGCACTCAAACGTTAAAAAATTTCACTTGCGGGGCTATAGAGCTTTCTGCTTTATATTCGTAACCAGTCTTGAGTGCTTGTGGCGATTTTATTTGCCCGCCTCTTTTTCGTTGATAAGTATGTGATCGATTCTTCTTCAATAAAGGCCATGCCACGCAGGCTCTCAATCTTTGTTTTTGCTCAAAGCCGACGGTGCGCGGCTTTAAAATTTTCTGCTGCGAGAGATGGCTAGTTTTACGTAGAATTACTGCAGCCACGTTGGAAGGGTTTCATTGCTCAAGATGGCGCAGTTACCTTTGAGGCTCAATCGGGGTGTCTCGGCCAACTTTAAATTCACCGCCGGCGAGAGAAGCGGAAATCCTGTCTTTCGCGGTCCGCCCAAAACATCCCTTGCGATCTACGCCGCCTGGTTGTTCAGGTATCTGTGGCCGAAATTCAGCCCTATGAAGAGTCCTTGTAAGAACCACTTCGGCAAACCCAAACTAGACTGACAAATCCTGGGCATTTTGTCTTCCTCGCGTTATCGGCGTTATAGAGGTACTCAACGTCTCCGCAGAGGCTCGAGCAAGTGCCGTACTCGTAAACTATTAGTCATCTTTGATTTTTCCCGATTGGTCCCGATGCGGCGGCAGACGCGCACGCAGCTGCAGGTTAGCCGGCGCCAACTGGCGCCCTACAAGCGATCTGAGCATGCGCACTGCCGACGCTCGGACTCACGATACTCTGGTAATAGTATACAGCACGGGACGCGGCATGGTAAAGGCATCTAACAACTGCGCGGATGGTCATAGCGTCTCACATGGCTAAATAACATAAACCGCTTGTTTGTCATCGTGACATGCGAAAGAAAGCACGCCATTGCTCTCATAAATGCTTCCACAACAAAATGAAGCAATGCTTATTTTCCCGTGAGGCGCTGAAAAAGGACGCCGTCGCAAGTTGGTTCAGGCGTCCGTGACCCTCCCGCAAGAAAAATTAAGTCTGCCTAAGCGCGCTAATGAGAAAGACTTTCCCTGTCCGCATTCTACATTCAATTTTCATTTTCTGTTAATTCTGTGATCTTTTTCCTGTTTTATTTTTATCTTTTGCTTATTTATATTTTCTTTTCTTTTTCCCTTTTCATTTTTGTATTACTTTTTGTTTTTAATTTTCAATTTCTGGTTTATTTCATTCATATACTTTGCTTAAGAACTGCGGCTGAATCACCTTTTACATTTTTGTTTTAATTACCACACAGCTTATGATAGACAGTTCGTGGGGACAACTTCCGTCTACAACTTTCGTCCACGCCACTCTTGAGCCAAGAAAGGCTTTCGCCTTAAAATGTTCTGTGGGACGTTATGCCACGCGACTATCCGCGCCTTGCCGCAGCTGCGCGTTGAGCCGGGGGCACTCGCTCGCCTCGCAAGTATCGAATCACGTGACGCTGCGTTGCGGAGCCGACAGCACTCTCGCATCTGCCGGAAATTGCGTGACGCGCCATTCGCTATATAAAAACGTGCGGCTTGTGCTTACCTTCGTGTGATTACCTTAACTGAGCTTATGCCCATGTTGCTAGGAGTAGCCGGGTTGAACCACAGCGAACTTTTAGGAGCGAAAAGCTCCACTTCTCGATTACAATGCTTAAGCTCAAATGACGCATGGATTTGACCTCTGGCTCGCCGCACGTGTGGCCGAGACGTCATAACACGTGACTTGTCGCACCGTGTCGTACCGTTCGTTCCACCGCTGCGCTGACCGCGGTTCAGACCGCTAGCTCTCACAAGTTGCGCCACGTGACTAACCACGTAATTCGCCCTTGCTGATTAAAGGCGAGAGCTCACCGCCTAGACACCCCCCTCCCCTCCTCCAACCACATGTGTGTGAGCCCGTAAAGACAGCACTTTCATTTCTAATCTTCCTTCAGTCTCAACAACAAACACCGCAGAAGGCGAGGTGGCTTCCTAGCCCTAGGGGAACGGGATCTATAGGAGCTCTCATAAATCAGGCGAGGGCTCCTTGTCACTGGGTGTGTCTCTTGCTAAACCGTCGTTCTCGCTTTGGAAGACGCGGTTGTTGCAACGAGCGTATTGTATTTTAATTTTAAAGCGAAAGCTTTATTGGCCGCAAACTCGCGATTTCGCCGCGGCGGTACTCCATCGAGGCACGTGACATTACCACGCGCGCCTCGCTGCGGAAGGTTACTGTGCTTCGCGCGCTCACCGCGCCATCTGGCATGACGTCACACAGCGCCGCCCGCCGCCGCCGCCGTTTGGTAGGACGTGACACCGCGTTCCTCGTCGTTGCGCTCGCCACCGCTCGCCTCAACAGCTGCGTCGCATGCGTGATAAGATGGCACAGGATTTAAAAGGAGAGCTGGCGTGCGCCGCAACCACAGTTGAGGCGACAGTATGGACGGCGACAATTCTGATAAGCTGGAGGACGCCTGGAATCGACAGCGGAACGAGATGAAGAGGAAACGAATCGGCCAGGAAACAGACGAACAGCGCTCCGAACGACTGGCCTGGCTAAACGCCGCCGTTAATATGCCGCCGCGAGACAGGCACGTTTAACGTCCGGTGTCACGACCGCTAGCAGCAGCGACAGCAGCCGGTGGAGAGACCTGAGTCCTGCTTCACTGAAGACGGCCCGTGATGAACGATGGAATGCGACCAAGAGACTTCAGCGGCGGGCTCATCAAACCGAAGAAGAACGTGCCATTAGCCTAGAGAATAGGCGTAAGATTGACGCGACCCCTTAAATCCTTGGATAGCCGCGGTGCTGAAATCAAACATGAACCTACAGGTCATAGTGGATGTCTATGCCTCTGAGAACATACGTTGTGGAAGATGTGATCAAAGCCAACCGGAGAGTTTCAAATTTGCTTTCGCTACATATATCCTGGCATAGCCGAGCTAAGCCACAGCCATTTTTTGGTCGTATCTCTTTCAACACTCCTACTGTCTGCACGTGGCAGCGAATATGGCTCAGCTTGAGCCAGTGGGCAGGGCCGTGCAATTTCCTCTCCATTCTTCCTTCAGTCGCAATACAACAACAGGTAGGCAACGCGAGAGCCCCTAGCTCACAGCCCTAACTTAAGGCCAGGAAGCTACAGCCATATGGCAAGGGCTCCTTGCCCCCGGGGTTATCTGTTGCTAAACCGTCAACGTCGCTTCAGATGACGCGGTTGTTGCGACGCCCGTCATTTCTTTTAATCATTCCTCTCACATATGAGCAAAACTTGGGCTATTTGGTCAGACATGATCTTAGAAGAACCGGCGCCAACCAGTCGTCCTCCTCCTTTCTTGTCCGTTGTCCTTTATTGCGCTGGTACTTCTGTCTGTCTGTCTGTCTGTCTGTCTGTCTGTCTGTCTGTCTGTCTGTCTGTCTGTCTGTCTGTCTGTCTGTCTGTTGTTGCCAGGAAGAAAGAAAAGGAAAGTCCACAGGCCTGCCCACTGGCTCAAGCCGAGCCACAATCGGTGCCACGTGCTTGATAGTAGGAGAGTTCAAAGATGGGACAGAGAGACAGGATAGAAAAGACGCGCGGTATAATGACCCAGGCCGATCCCGGAGGCAGTGCAATACCGAGCCAACCGGTGGCGGAAGTGAAGCAACCTTCAAGCACTCCGCCACATTTCCAAAACTATGCCCCATATGTTGGGTTCAAATGGGACCCGTATCAGATACTCTACGGGTATACACGTATCCCAACTCCTAAGTCTGAGCTCTCACATCTCTTTTATTTCTCCTACTTTCTGCACGTGGCAGCATTTGTGGCTCAACTTGAGCCACTGGGTAGTCCCGTGCACTTTCCTTTCCATTCTTCCAGATGTCGTCACAACAGACTAGACGCCGCGGCGGGAATTGGGGGGGTTACAACTTTGTTGTCGCGAAATGAAAGGGATTAGTTGGGGCTGGGGCGAGTCCAGGGTGGCCCCAGTCGGGGGCAACCTGTTGAGCTCGCGTGATGAGGGCCAACTGCGTTGTTTTTCTCGAACTGGCCAAGATCATGTCCCATTCATAATCCTCTGCCGAGGGAGCTGGCAAGCGTGCCGTCGCGGTGAGTTTGCTAGCGCATTCACATATTATATGGTCTTGCGGGGCGTGCGTCCTGCCACCATAGTGCGGGCATGCAGGGTCGTATTCACCGTTTGTCATTAAATCATCGGTAGGGGCTAAGCATGGCCCTTGGTTTTTAGCCGTCTGAGTGTTGTGGCTTGCGCCCTGTATAGGTCGGGGTGAGGGGCGGAATACGTGCATATTACCTCACAGAAAAGTTTGTAATCTCCGCGTACGAGCTAGGCGCCTCGGCGGGGGCTTCTGTTCCCGAGAGGGCTCCTATCCCACGGTTGGTTAAAAATCGGGCTACACGGTCGACCCCCTCGTTTCTGGAGTTACCCGTGTGAGCCGGAACCCATACAAGATTGATGTTGTGATCGAGAGTTCTATTGCGCACAAATCGCATCGCGAGCTCGAAATGGTACTTCGAGCGCGTTTACCGTGTTTTTGCCGAAATTTTTCTTTTTTGAGTTGACAGAAAAAGAGCCTCTGATTTTTGTGCCCAGCATTTCAACCCAATCCTCTCCAGGTATATCTCCATTACATCTATGGCTCTCTGAATTGTACTGTCAATCTGTCCATCGCTGTCCCAGCTCGCCCACCGAGTCAAATCGTCCGCATATATGGTGTGAATGAGATTTGTGATTCCGTCCAGCTGCCCTGGAAGCCCAACCTTCGCTACATTAAACACGGTCGGAGAGAGAACGGACCCTTGTGGCGTCCCTCTGTTGCCCACTCTAATGTTTCCGAGTGATTGTCCGTCCAGGCTGATGGTGGCAGTTCGATTTGAGAGGAAGTCGATTATGTGAGTGATATGCCTTGACTTTAACATTTAGCGCGCTAAGGCTCTCAAGTATGACCACGTGTTTGACACTATCAAAAGCTTTGGAGAAGTCCAGTCCCACATTGACCCTAGTATCAACAGTCTATTCATCGATCACCTGCTCCTTCGGCTGTAGCATGACATCGCATGCCTTTAGGTTTGATCTGAAGCCTATCATGGTATCAGGATATATATTCTAATCTTCCATCAATCTACTCAGTCTAGTTTTAGCTACGTGCTACATAAACTTTCCAATGCAAGATGTGATATAAATGAGTCTAAGATGCTCAAATTTGAGCTTCTTCTCTTGCTTTAGAATGAAGAGCAGGTTCGCAGCATTCCATTCATGCAGTATATCTCCCTTGTCCCAGCATTTTTGCACATAGCCTGTAAGATACCGAAAGGAACCATCGTCAAGATTCCTGAGCATCCTGTTTATGATTTTGTCCGGCCCGGCCGCCGTTTTGGTTATTAGGCGGTGAAGTTCAGCCCTCAATTTCCCGACAGTGATGGGACTGTTCAATTCCGGGTTTTCCTAGCCCGAGTATTCAGGGAGACTCTCAACTCAAGAACAGGAAAAGGAACAGTCCCCCTTGCAAGGGCTGTGATATTGGTTTACGAATGAATGGAAAAGGAAAAAGGAAAAGAATCAGGTCCCCTTTGCAAGGGCTGTGATATTGCTTTACGAGTGAATTGCAATGCCATACCGACAGTAGACAGTATTATAGTACTAGGGTTGGGCATACAAGCAAATGGCATAAATAGAGAAACTATTATAAGACTTTAAGCGAGTACCAGCCAGATGTGACGGCTACTCAAGTGCAATTCTAACAAGCATGCGGGGAAGAAGGAGGCCAATCTTTTTAGAGTCGTCCAGACTTTCGTCCTAAGCTGAGTGCTATACATTGCTTCCTTTCTCAAAGTGGCCAAAACAAAAACGAACAAAATTGAAATCACAATCAGAAAAGGAATCAAAACCGCACTAAGTGTTCCTTCGAACACTTGGACGGTGAAACTACTAAGGCTAAATGTCTCCCACACTGAATGAGCACATAGAAGCCGCCACGGTGTCGTATTATCAAAGGCTTTTAAAAAGCAATACTGGACGAAAATCATGGAGCGCGTGGGCTTCGAACCCTCAGAGTGTTCAAAGCGGAAAGATAACGTGCCGAGAGCAACCAGGGATAGACTCAAAATTCCACCGCTGCCAAACAATATGCATCTGGTATCTCAAAAAGGTAGACGCAAAGGTAGGGGTGCGGCCCTACAGGTCGAATTTCGAGGTAGATTTGATGTGATCTACACGGACGCTGCCAAAGACGATCGCACAGCAGCACACACAGCGGTAGTGGTTCTTCAGAGTGGAGACCCGGTCCCGTGCTGCACCGTTAAAAACACAAGTGCAACTGAGGCAGAAGATGTTGCCGTTGCTCTGGCAATAATACAAAACGGTACAAGGGTGATAGTGAGTGACTGTAAGGCAGCCATAAAGATTTATGACATGGCCGGAATCACTGAGGCAACCGCGAAAAATTCTGAAATAAGGACAAGTACCGTCAGAGCTAATCTCACTGATCTGGTCCCCGGCTCATCAAGGCGTGTTGTGGAACGAAAAGGAGCACTCGACAACCCGAGGGCTCAAATTCCGGTCGACCGCCGCTGAAGCGCCGCCTCCACGCGAGCAACACCTCCCATCGGGTGACGAACTCACAAAATTTCATGAAATAACTTCTCATTACAAGCTCGGTCGCAAGACCTATCCAGCAGCAGCTAAACCAACAGCAAACCCTCAATTGTACAGTAAAGGGCATCCAGAAGTCTTTATTCCAAGATGTACGCACAGCAATAGCATTGCAGATCTAATCCACATGGTCTGGACCTGCCCTTTCTATAACGACCCGAATAGGAATGTAGAATCCTGGGAGACCATATTACTCAACCACGAATCAGAATAGCAACGCAAAGTCATCGGAATCGCCCTAACCACCGCCCTGTGCCAAGGGATTCCGGCCGATGTTTAGGGTAATGAATGGGGCTTTAGGCTATAGCCTTTTCCCCCGTCATTTTTGACGGATGGAAATAATTGTTTTTCTCTCTCTCTACTGCTACAGAAATTGAAATATTATTGGTTTTGAGGGAAGGCAATGCCGCACTGTCTCATGTATCTCGGCTGACACCCGATCTGCGTCGTAAGGGAAGGGATAAAGGAGGGAGTGAAACAAGAGAGGAAGAAAGAGGTGCTGTAGTGGTAGCCTCCAAACACAGCGCCTCATCTATTTTTACAATGCCTGACGTGTACGGCCGATCCGACCGTCCAACACCCTCTCCTATCCTCCTTTCCGGCTCCCCCCCTTCGGCTAGCCTTCGCGCCTGCTCTACGTCTGTGAGGGGGAGTACTATCTTACCCCCGAATGCAGAAATGTAACTTGGCTCGAACTTGACTTCCATCGGTCTCAAGTGAGCTCCATCGTGTTTCATAAACCGAACTCGGCTTGAAGTGCGACTTGCAACCGGCTTGGCTCGATCCTAGTTCGGTCCAACTTCAAGTCGGCTGAGGAGCTTGCTTGAAGCCGACTTCGTTGTATTTTCCAACATGGCCACCTACCGATCGGACGTCGCACGGAGGGTAGCTGCGTTCGAGTTCGCTTGCCACGCCATGGACGTAGCATTTTCTGAGGCCCATTCGTTGCCGAAGATTCCACGGCCAGCGCTACGTGATCGGGGGAACCCCATGGAACTCTACGACGACGAGCAGTTCCTCGCCCGCTATCGGTTCTCCAAGAACGCCGTGCGGGAGCTGCTGACCATGTTGCCCCTGCGTGAAAGTCCCGACAACAGGGGACAGCCTGTGCCTCCGATGCTGCAGCTGCTCCTGGCTTTGAGGTTTTACGGGGCCGGCACTTTCCAAACCGTCACCGGGGATCTGGTGCGGATTTCGCAGCCCACGGTGTGCCGCGCAGTTGGCAAGGTCACTTTGCTGATTGCCAAGCACCTGCGCCCGATGCTGGTGCAGTTTCCAGCCGCCTCGCAGTTTGGAAAGCTGATGCGGGACTTTTACGACATCGCTGAATTCCCTGGTGTGACCGGCTGCATAGATTGCACGCATGTCCGCATCAACAGCCCGGGTGGCGCAGATGCGGAAGTCTACCGAAACCGCAAAGGCTATTTCTCCATCAATGTGCAGGTGAGCAATGAAAATGGAAGTTCTCTGAACAGTTACGACTGTTCAGCTCATGCGTATTTGTTCGCGTAGTGGCCGTATTGTCATTTTATTTATTTCACCGCGGTGCTACGAACGTACAATCACAAGATTACTTGCCCGAAAGACGGGCTCGATCCCGGCCGCGGTGGTCACATTTCGATGGCGGCGAAACGCTAGGGGCCCGCGTACTGTGCGACGTCGGTGCACGCTGAAAAACCCCAGGTGGTCGAAATTTCCGGAGCCCTTCACTACGGCCTCCTTCGTAGCTTGACTTTGGGAACTCCTAAAACCTAAAACCAAACAAGCATGCTTGCGTCGAGCGCTGACAGATAGCGAAATGTGTCTCTTTGGAATATGCGATCGAGGCCCACAAATTTCTTTTAAAGCCAGTACTGCTTTATAATGTAGCTTCGTTCTCCATGCTCCGTGAAGAGTATGCCACTGCTTTCTAGGCGCTATAGCAGCACGCAACCACTGTCTGTCGTGTCTCTATTTTTTTTTTGCTCCCTTGCGCTCGAGAGCGGGTTTCACGCTTGTTCAAGAACTGCGCGTTCTCAAAGATAGGCTATTGTGTCAACAGTTGCATTACGAGTTGAAGAAGTAGAAGGTGCCGTATGTCGCCCTGCCTTTGCTGATTGGTCTTTTTGTTTGTTTGGTGCAGGCTGTTAGCGGACCCGAATTGCAATTTTTTAACATTGTTGCCGACTGGCCAGGCTCTGTGCATGACAGTCGGATATTCGACAATTCCCGCCTGCGGGTGCTCTACGAGGTGGGTCGGGTGCCTGGAGTGCTGCTGGGAGACGCTGGCTATGCATGCCAGCCTTTCCTGATGACACCGCTGTCAGACCCTGGCCCGGCAAATTCACCGCAAGGAAGGTTAGTTAATGTGTTTCCAATGACAGTGCATGACAAAGTGGACAAAGCTTGACCACGCTTTCGAGCTGTGGCATTAAATCAATGCAATATTCGTTTACGCATGCAGGTACCAGAAAGCCCACATAAGGACACGGAATGTGGTCGAAAGGACATTCGGTGTCTGGAAGCGCCGCTTCCCTTGTCTGGATATGGGGCTCCAGCACAAGCCGAAACAAGCTGCAGTTATCATAACAGCTTGTGCAGCCCTGCAGAACTTTGCATGCTTAATGAAGGAGCCGCAGCCTCCTATTCAAAGCGCTCCCAATCAGGGCACTCCACCGACTCGCACCAGCACGACAGCAGCAAGGCGGCCACAGTACCTTCCACCTGTTGATGCTGTCAGCGACAGCCTGTCAGGAATGCAGGCACGACGGGTGCTCATCCAGAAGAGCTTCATATAAGTAAGAAATGCACAGTCCTCAACACTGTCCCATGCATTTTGAATCAAGTATGTTTATAATCCGCAGTTGCTCATGCTACCCGTATCCCAACTTCTCTGCACGAGCTAAAGAAATTTTAGAGTAAGGGGAATGACTGGCAGCAGTTCGAGCGGCAGGATGAAGAGGTTGGCGAAGTGCAGCGGTGGATCGTGAGTGGCTCCTGAGAGTGTGCTCATCATGACGCGCTTTGATCTACGACCACAGACCTGCACTGCGGATACACCCCTTTACACCAGAATTTTTTCTCAGCTTTGGAACCTTTTATGTTGTGAGCTTGTTGCACTAACAAGCTGCTACTCTTGTAGTTCTAGGTCCTGCATTTGTTGCTATAGTGTTCTATTCCAAATGCTATTTTTCAAAAATGCTGTATTGATCTTGCAGGAGGCGAATACCAGAAAAGATCTTGTTGAACCTGCTGCTGAGGGCCTTAATGGCGCTCAGTTCATTTGTCTTAAGAGCTGCTGCCTTGGCGGCTTTGCTTAAACACATGTGAAAAATTCCCAGATTTGGTGAAGTACAACAGTCAGGCCTTAGGTGGTGCAGTCACGGGGCTTGTGCACCTTTCCACAGAGCGAACATTTGTGTGGCTGCTTTGGTAGCGGCATGGACTTATGGTTCCTCACAGCAGGTAGTTCTGCTACTTCGTCTTTTCTTCTTTCCCCCGGCTTGCAGTTTAAGCTTCGGCTCTTGCATGTTTTGTATGTATTGAGTATATTTTTGTTTTTATGTCACAATTGTAATGACGAAGAAGTGCCCACATGGCAGCGGGACTGCTCTCGGCGAGCGCGTGCTCCCGGTTGGTGCTGCTGGAACCGTTGACTGTGAACGCCGTTCAGTGCTTTGTGCCGTGCTTTGTGCCCGAAAAACCTATTGCAAGTGGTGGAGGTGTGCTTTGACCCCGTCCTGGAGCTGAGAAACGGCACTGTTGCAACCGAAATGTGACCAGAACGCTCCAACCGAGATTCACACGGATGCTAGTGGCATCGGCATTGTTGCTGTGCTTGCACAACGGAAGCCTGGATTTCATGAATATGCTGTCGCCTGTGCCAACCGCACGCTGTCTAAGGCCAAGATCAATTACTCCGTGTCCGGAAAAGAATGTTTGTGGCCATCTTGTGGGCAATAACTAAATTTAGACCATACCTCTGTATACCTTTGTGCACCTTTCTATGAAAGTACATTCGCTTGTGCCTTGACTGCCAACGCCGCAAGTGACCACCGCAGCACTTTTCCGGACCATTGCGGCCCTTACTTTGCCCTGCCCGTCCGTTTGATCGTGTGGGCATCGACCTTTATGGGCCTCTGCCGCCTGGTCATGGTAGTACATAGAGCTCCTGTAACAGTTGCTAAAGGCTGTACAATCTGTCTGCGAGCAGTTGCACTCAATATTCATTGTACTCTAGCCACATGCACCTGGTGTTTGTTAGGCGCCTTGCTTTGCATGGCTGAACATTACGTCATAAAGTGAGTCATCATGAGCCAACACTTTAGTCAAGATCATTGTGCGCAGGCACTGCTGACGTTTGGAAAGTTCTTGCTGCTGCAGTCATGGTGGACTACTGAAAGATAACTTTTATGACCCCAGTAGTCTTTGCAACATTTTGTTTTGTGGTTCAATTAATGGTTTGCGATATGACTTGGTAGTTACTTCTAGCTTGCAAGTGCTGTAGTGAAATCTTTCACATGCAAACACGTAGACTAGCAGTTCTTTTGATTTGTACCTGCAGGTACTGGTTGGCTGTCGCAGCTTAAACTTTGCATTTAGCCGGCCTTCTTGGAGCAGTACCGATTCCATTTATCGAGAACTGGCATGTTTTAAAATTGTTACATGGTTTGGCGGGGTTCGAAATAGCAGAACGTGGGTGCCATCAGCAAGTGTTTTTGGACGCATGTTTCTTTAGTCTTTTTTTTTCCATGCCTAGTGCGGGTTGTCACAGGCATGTGCTGGCCATATTTTTGAAGCAATAGATTACTTCAGCAAAGTGGCAGGCTGTGACATTTAATTGACTCAAGCTATGGGCCCATTTTGTAGACAGCATCGGAGGAACTGCATTCAAAGGTTTAAGGTTCTTGAGTAGGAGGCACTTGCTGCAAGTGTTTAGGTTAGGTGAGACAGCAAAGATAATGGAATGCGTAGAGAGCAGTGCTGGCCTTTGTGCATTTATGTAGTGTTGACTGCTGCGTGAGCCAAGATTGTTGAGACTTTTCATACATGGAAACTTTAACAATGTGGCCTACAATTTTTCCTACTGGTTGGTTTTGCCAGCCATGCCAGGGGAGGTTTTTCCTTCCAAGAGCAGCCAGATTTGTAGCATACAGCAATGCGTATTTCTATGAATAAATTGCTGCTTGCATACAAAGATCCACAAGCGCCATATAGGCATAACAGCAGGAGTACCACGCAACCATCCTACCTGCCTCCTGCTATGCGATAGCTTGTCAGACTTGCATGCAAAGCGGTGATGGGGCTGTATGTTTGTTCCCAAGTCATGTGCTTAAAACCATACATGTGCAAATGAAGTGCAGATATGTGGGTTTGCCACATATTTGTGCAAGCATTCAGACAGCATTCCAGTTTCTTTAGTTGTAGGCACCGTTTACTCTGGTGCCTCTCGCAGCCTACAAAGCTGCTCGAGTTTTATTTGTTTCTCAATTTCCAATATTTCCAGTTCAAATTTTTTTTTCTGGATGTCGAGAATTTTTTTTTCGTGCCGTTCGTCCAGAGTGCTTTTGTGTTCTTCCCTCATCAGCTTAAGACGCAGTTCGTGCTCTTCTCGCAGTAGAGCCGCTCTAAAGTCGTTTTCATCAGCGAGCGACTTTTCTAAAAGGGCCATCCGCCCTCTTGGAGCCCTGGCAGGTTCACCAGTGGCCACTGCTTCAGCAGTAGTGGAACCAGCGGCAGCTCCAGAAGCAATTGTAGCACTAATGCAGCCTGCTGCAGCTGTGCTGGAAGGATCAGCAGGTTGTGCAACAGGTTGCACAGCAGGAAAAAAGAGATTGCTCTCTTGCTCAATTGTTTCTGGAGTTGCCCCACTCCTACCAAGAGCAGCCACTGATCACTGCGGCTGATTCATGAATGGAGTTTCCCACTCGTCTTCTGTAACAAAGAAAAGGTAAAAATTAGTTGGACACACCTAAGCTAACAATACATTAGCTGTCTGACTCAACAGCACAGATTGTTAGGTCAAATGGTGAAGAGACATAACGAAAGCTTTATAATGTTCTTATCTAAGGCATCAGTTGCCCTTCTCAGCGCCAAATAGCTGCCTTTGTTTCTTGGGGCCCCAGTTTAGTTGTTCTGTTTTAATCTGCCATATTCCTCAGCTTTCACTCTGAAGTATGCCTGGTGACCTCACTTTATTTTTTCTGCTGATACTGTAGTGATAGTCACGCAGGCCACGAGTTTTTACACATGTGTTTATCCTCAAACTCTGCAGCTTTTTTGTTCTTTCAATGGGTTTCTTTTCAGTTTTAGTACATTTGCTAGTTTGCACTGGCGTGTGTCCCCTGACCCAGGGACCCAGTTATACACCCTTCCTTTCCTCAAAATCATCGGCGTCTAGAATGTTGTCAATGCCAATGAACGCCGACAGCATTCACTTTGTACATCCTGGAGTAGCTGAGGTAATCCACTTTCAATTTTTTGCAAAGGTTTTCTTGTAATGCCTGCCTGCTTGCTTCGCCGCATATATGCGATACCAATGCTAAGGTGGGGCATACAAGAAAAGTGACAAATACTGCAGCCTGAGCCACAGCCGGTAATGGACGCATGTTCATTATGGGCTACAGTACAAAATAGCAGCTGCAGTACAAAGCTGCTATTTCTCGTGTAGTCCTGAATCAGAAAATCTCTGAACACTGTTTCAGTGTTGTTGTGTTGTATCGGCAGTGCAATTCATATAGCTGGTATTGCAACCTCCTTTATGTTTATGTAATAGAGTGCACTGTAAAAATAAAGTGTGCACAAGTGACAATTGAGTCTTTTGTTATGCAAGAAGTTTTTACTGTTGACGCTACCTGCATAAATATTACTGCACAGTTTTATTGTGTGCACACTGCAGCCACTAGTGCTACTTTTCAGTCTGCACTAATAAGCATGCTTGTAGGCAACCTAATTCAGGGCTACAGAAAACACGCTTCGAGTGAAACCTCTGCATTGCAAAACTAACAATTTCCTTAAAACTAGCAGCCCAATTCCAAAAGGCTTTGAGCATTACACATAGGTAAGCTGCACCATTATTCACAAGAATGTTGTTACCTTATCCCTGGAGCACCATCATGTACAAGTACACAAAAATATGGAAATGTATGTGAAGGAGTGCATGTATAATGAAACTGCATTAAAGTTGGCATTTGTTTAAAGTGAGGCAGGAATGCCAAACAAGACTCAAAAACATCAGGTGAGAATGTCATAATGAATGGAGTTCAGGTTGCAGCACTGAATGCCCGCTCCCTCAGTGTCCGACGGTTAACCCTCCTTCCACTACAGAAACACACCATACCACTCACATGAATGTAGGCCGTCAAGACAAAATGCCTTCGGAGTGCTGTCCAACAACATGCAGCTTGGAGCAGGTCATCCTTTCGCACTGTCAACCAATGCAGCCTTTATCTGCACAAACATTCAGCCAACCACATGTACAGCAGCTTTCCGCAGTGTTGTATAAATGAGATTTGTATAATTTGTTGTAGATGAACCCTACATTCCTCACAGCAGGTTCAAGGCAATATAAAAAATTGAAACACTGTCAATCGTGACAGTACACACTGCCACTGTCATCAAAGGAATATAAAGAGAGGAGTGCTGTTTTCCAAGAACATGCGAAGTGCTTTACCTGAGTAATGGCATTCTGCATCGCCTGGCTCATCCACCATTGGCTGCAGCAGCCTTATCACAGGCAAACTTGCCACTGGTGGCAGGTCGATGCCCCCATCCGAGTCTGTGGCGTTGCCTGCCCTGGTCGAGATGTGGCTGGCAACAGCCATCACCTGCTCGCTCTGAGCGCTCACGTGGCATTTCGCTGGCCCTCCTCCTGAAAAGAAAAAAACAATCGCACACAGTGACGCTATCCTTAATTTATAGACAATGTGCCATTGAAATATTTTGTTCATGAAGTGCCACACAAAAGCAACCAAAGGCATCTCAATGCATGCAACTGCGTGTTGTTTTCGCTCCGTTTTTATGCCGAGGTAGGTAGCTGTATGTACAGCCTTCCGGATTTCTGATAGTACCAAGCGAAATTGCGCGGCAAGTTTCCTCATGAACGTGAAGATCGCTAGTGTGGACACCGTCTGAACTACGGTGCACCCAATTTGCGCTTCGCGGTGCGACAGTATGCGAAGGGTACCAACCCCGAGCAAAATCGTGCGTTGTCTGTTCGCTGCTGGCCTGGCGCGAGCCCTCCGTCCCACTGCGCTGCCCGCTCATCGTCGTCTTCTATGTAGCAGAAATCGCATGCCTTCGTACTGACTTGAATGTAGTAAACATTCTATGTAGTTTTTAACAATTAAGGAGGCTGTACAGGATACTGCTCTTGCATTATTTACACGATTAACGCAGGTTGCACTTATCTGCGTTTGTAAATAAAGCAGTGTACACTACACCGAAAGGTTATTACGTGCCCATTTCCATGTTATCACATTGTTGCCAAAAAACTATGCATTCCAGTACATGCTGCTTACGCAGACCCAAGTAGAATAATCATGCCCTTAACCATGGCATACAAAGCATGCAGGAACAAGCATTTGTAAACGGCCTGCAAGCCGCGCTCAACTGTCTTGTGGCGATCTCTCTTTTTCATCGCGTCCTCCTCCTTCGACTTCTGCTTCATATTAGCCCAGCATTTCTTGAGCTGACTGGGGTCCCGTCGGGTTACCCCGTGATGGCTGTTGAAGAGCCCGGCAACTTCCTTCCAGGTGGCCTTCTTTTTTGCCAGCGACGACACGTCGGTTTTTTTGCACTCTAGCACATGCTGGTATGTCTTCACCAAACCCAGTAAGAGTTCTTTTTCCTCGAAAGTAAAGCGAGGCGCTAGTCTCCGCTGGGAGCAGGAGTCGTCTTGCGATGATTGGAGCGACATTTTGCTGCCCGTGAGGTGAACACAGCGTGCAGGAGAGACTTGCCAGTACAACACGTGAGCAACAAAGAAAAAGCATGGAAAAAACTGGCTATGGCTCAACTAGAATTGGCTCAATGTGGGTCATGTTGCCAGACTGAAGCTTCAATCAAGCGGAAGCAGCGAGTATCGTTGAAATGTAGTTTTTATAGTCAGCAATTTTCCGCAGAAGTCACACCTAGTGCCTGTTTATGACTGCTGAACGAGATGCGTTGTTTTATAGGAGCAAAATGGGTGTTATTATAACAGATTGTTCAATACTCTCATCCCCAGACGAGCAATGCGCCCTCGCTTTCAAGCACGCGCTTAACTTGACGAAGCAAGTCAGGTTGAGCATCTATGAAACACGAAACCCAACTTGGCCGTTCTGAAGCCGCCTTGGTGCTTCGACTCGACTTGCCGAAGTTGAGTCGAAGCGCGAGCCAAGTTACATTTCTGCATTCGGGGGTTAGTGGCGCCTGATGACGTAAAAAGGACGAAGACAGTTTTTTTAAACGTTCTCTCTTTCTTCGTGAAGCAGCGCTCTGCATCCCTGATCGTAATCAGGCTTCCTGTCAGGTATTGGCGCGTCATAGAGCACGCCGTTCGTGGCGCTGCTCACCGTGGAGCCGCTGCCGGCGCTGGTTTTAAAAGGAGCCACAGAGATTGCGGTACAGCGGCTTTGGCATTGTAACGAAAAACTGCGGCGGCTTGTTCGAATCATGTTTGGCTTTTAACTGCAACGCTGAAACATTCCAGGAGAGGCACTAAATCTGCTTGGCAGAAATATGAAATAAGAGGATAAAGGCAGTTAGCAATACGTATTACTCTATTGATTTGCTATTCAATCATGATGAGCAAGGAAAATGGGAGAATTAAAAAAAAGAAGGAATGATATATCTTCCCGAGAAGGCATTTTTCGAAACTGCCAAGTAGCAGTAGCTTTCAAGTCGTCGCTATACCTTTTGCAGGCTAAGCTGTCATCGTTACGACAACTAGATAAAGATTTTTCTCCGTGCGTGACAGATTGCAACTACGATTGTTTTAAGAGCGAAAAGAACACCAGCCGCAAATGCATGGCGAAGCAGCTGATGCCGAAGCATTTCGGACGTTCTGCCTGGTTTGACTGCAACCAGGCACTAATAAAACGATGCAAAACTAAAAAAAGCGCTTGAAGCAAAGTAGGGAGAGAGAATCGAAGTCCGCTTGAGTACATCTTCAGGCGCAGTCGCCGTATAAACCGAACCACAAGACAGCGTTTCTTCGGCGCAGCATTAGCGTTTCTTCTACCGTCGTTGTCGCTTTAGGCCGCAGGAGAGGGCGATCAAACACACGAGGGCGTACGAACTGGTTATCCAAACGGGCGTTAGGTGTGTTTTGTTTCCTTTACTGATGTTAAGCTCCGCTGGCGCACGAGATGCTTTGCCCTCCTCGAGCGTACAAATGTGCTTGCGCTACAATGCATATTTCTTAGGTCTGTAAAATAGGTGTCAATACAAGCAAATACACAATTCTAGAAATGTAAATGGCTAGAACACAGAGTTGTAATGTATATAGCAGCAGACATATGCAATGTATTATATATGCTATTGCTGTAAAGAGTTGTAAATATATGTAAATATATGCACGTGAACGTCCCCGTCTTTTCTAGAAACGAGCTTAAAATTTCTCACAATTCTCTCAAAACTGAAATCCGCAGCCGCGCTTGCAATAATTATCTGGTGCCATTTTAGTGCTGTTACGAGGACACCTAGTCAGCGTCGCGGAACACACCATTTATCCGCGCAAAACAATTTTCGTTAGTCGTGGTGCCAGGAAACAAACAAACGTAGCAACATACAACGCTCTATTCGTCTGGCCAGGAACAGCATCCTCAATTGATAGGCGGAGCGAGCGCCTGAGCCCACCTCTGCAAACGGCGAGCAAACCTTCTGCTCTAGCCGATTGTCTTTGGAAAAAGCGCTGCGCCGCGGATGAATCGAGAGCTACGCAAGAAGGAGCAAGAAGCAGGAATCTGACAGACGCGTCGTAGGTCTGTAGTATAGGAGTGGAACAGATAACGCCAGCACCGCGCAACCGTTGGCAAGCATGATGCAAGCAGTCCAACCATCTGGGTAGCGCCGCAACGCGGCGACTAACTGAATGTAGGCGTACCGGCGGCTCCCATTGCGAAGCGGACGATACAGTTGGCATTGTAAAAATAGAGGAGGCGCTGCCAGACATTACTTTGGAGATATTTATCGTGTACTCACATCCCACAGCACACGGGTGCCTTTTGCGTTTCAATAATTATCGAAACGCGTCCGCCACGTGATGTGTCTCCTCAACCCTGCCGCAACTTCCACCTCTAAATTCGTTGTCTGTGTGCTGGCATTCTTCCACATTCAGCTGCACCTAGTTTTTCATGTCGGCCCTATCCCCTTATTCACGCCACCCAGATCAATTCTGTGGCACGAACCAACTCCTAGTGGCCACAACTTATGCTCAAGTGGACGATCGACTTACTCGACATTTTAGTGCCACTGACTGGCGTTTTCTTATAGCATGTACTTTTTTTCCCTTCTCTGAAAATACAAATAGCCGATTTCTTCCTCCTGTTTTGTGATGGTCACCTTGGTCTTATTAGACACATTTAGTATAGCGCTCTCGCTTACCACGCCGCGATACTGCGCACGCGCAGATCGCCCTAGGGAGCCACATGGCGCCACGTTTAAGTCGACAGCATGCTAGCATAACATATTTCTACACTTCTGGCGTCCGCCGCAGGAGGAGGCAGTTTATTTGCATTATACTGGGTGAGAAAGCCACGAGTGAACAGTGGGACTTATTCAGCGAAGATGCCCGCTTGGAGTTGGGCAGTGAAGAGCTCCGTGCGTGGATTTCCGTCGAATTGGAGAGTGCACAGTCTGCCCGCGAAACGGATATCGGGGTCGAAAGGACGCAATTGCAAGAAAAAACTAGGAAGTCTTGTGTGGACCCTTTTCTGAGCCTCCGGAAAATCTAGTTGGCGAATTGACGGCCCCCGCCGCGGTGGAACAGTGGTTAGGTCGCTCGACTACTGATCCGGAGTTCCCGGGTTCGAACCCGACCGCGGCAGCAGCGTTTTTATGGAGGAAAAACGGTAAGGTGCCCGTGTCCTTTGCAATGTCAGTGCACGTTAAAGATCCCCAGGTGGTCGAAATTATTCCGGAGCCCTCCACTACAGCACCTTTTTCTTCCTTTCTTCTTTCACTCCCTCCTTTATCCCTTCCCTTACGGCGCGGTTCAGGTGCCCAACGATATATGAGACAGATACTCCGCCATTTCCTTTCCCCAAAACCAATCATTATAATTATTATTATTGACGGCGACTTCGAAGACAGAGATAGCAGCTACATTCTATTATCACTTCAATGCAGTATCAACAACAACCTTAAATCTTCCTGTCCTACCTATATTGAAAGGGGGGCGGGGGGCAACTGAAATCCCACTTCTTCTGGATCAGTAGCCGATTGCCGAAGCCACTCACCTGTGGTGGCGGGTTCTTTTGTTATATCAAAGCCGCGCTGATATGGAATAGAAGTTCCCGCTTCAGAAGATGAAGTTCCTGCGCACTCTTCCAGTAATTCTACAACAGTATGTATTTGATTACTCGAAGATATACCCAATATATCCACGAATTTATAGCCGTGGATCTCATTGAAAGACTGTGCGAAAATGTCCCCAAAATTTGCCCTATAAGTGTTATCAAAAATTTGTCTACCCAACCCTTTTAGCACCCCGGTCTCCGCAGAAACTGGAAGTCGGTTTGATTTCGTCCGGAATATAGCAATGGTCTCTTACAAAAGTGGAACCGATGTCACTTGTTAAGGAGTGGCAAAGCGTTCTTGTTACCGTTGCCTAATTTTACGCCTTAAAAATGCTGCCCGAAACATTTTCGTGTCGCAAGTAGCGTAGTGAACTTACGTAATGCACGGACGGCAACTATAGGCGGGTACACTTCTTCAGGAGGTTGCACATGCAGAGTAATGTTTACCGATCTGCAGGAAAGCAATAAGAGAGCAGATTAGTCTCAATATGAAGCATGATTCTGAGGAATAAGGGCGCCTCTCGTATCTTGCTCATTCTCACATAAAAATGTGGGTTCGCAAGTAAAATCTTCTGTGTTTAGGCGACGACTTAAATGTGCACAACACCATACAGCTGATTAAGGAAATGCACCTTACAACTGGCTTCTCGGCCTGGGTATCTGCTTTCACGGTTATTAATTTACTTTAATTAGAAATTCCCCGAAGGTCCTAGTTTATTTTGAATAAACCAAAATTAATTGAGGTGTACTGTACTGTGCAATACTATGGAGATCAAGAGGTCCGCCTCGTGCGGTAGAAGCCTATTTATGTCGCGCACACACACACACGCATGCACGCACGCACTCACGCACACACAAAACTTTTGTAATGTTACAAAGAACTGAAGTAAAATTGAAAAATATATAAATGCCAACGCTATTCTCTATCATTCTATGAAATTTAAATGCAGTAGGCCCAGTGGTTATGTTGCTCTGTATGCTGTTCAAGTCGATAATTGTCCGTGGTATAAATGACTTCGCAAATTCTAATGACCGACACGCGTCGCGCCTAACTTTTGTGTGCGTAGACGGGACGACGAGGGAAGGCGGACATTAACTGGAAGAAATTATGGTGAAGCGACGGATGGGGGTGATAAAGTTTATCTAAGAGTGTTAGCCATCAATAGTTAGTCTTGTGTTAGCCTTCTAAATCAGCAGTTTTTTAAGGCAGTGACGCTGAATGTATGCGAGTTGTCTGAGAATAAAATGAAGATATAGTAAGGAATTCGGAAGCTTTAAACGAACTTATACAACCCACTTCTTACAAATGGTGAGTAAGTAGTACTGCAGAAGGGTAAAAAATAAGCATTTTGCAGGAATTGCTTGTATGTGGTACACGTGAACTATTTTTACCGAGGTGTACGTGGGAAACATAACAATTCTCGAATTCAAACAGTTTCAGCCCGCGTGTCTAGTCGCATAAAAATATAAATGCTCGAATATTTCTAAAAGAGGTGGTTGAAATGTGTGAACATAGCGTACACCACGCTATCGCTTTATGTTAGAAACGTTAAGTTTAATCTGTGGGAGTTTAACACTATATATATTGGTACCTTGGGGCCGATTGTTACTGGTTAGCATATGAGGTGTTGGGATCCTAACGAACTATGGGAGAGTGTGGCGCGGGGGTCACCGCATAGGGAGCATGCAGGGGATGTGCCGCAATAGTGGGATAAAAGCTGAGGGGATGACAGAGAGCGGGTCCGGAGGCGTCTGAAGAGGATCTGTTGGGAGTGCGTAAGAGTGGGGCGGGGGGGGAGGACGGTAAGTCCGACGGTCCTCTGAAACAGAAAGGAACAGTAAGAGCAAATAAATAATTCTTCTTGCACTTAAAACCCTGTCGTTTGAAGTCGCGCTATATTTAAGCATTTCGCTCTATTCATTTATACCTACAGGTGTCAAAAGTTTTCAGGGCACAGAGTCTGCTTTTTAAATGTGTACTCGTGCAATTCCGAAAACCTTGAAGCTCCGAATCTCAGTGCAGGGAAGAAGAAATATCATTCTCACCTCTGGAAGCCTTGATAGCTATATAGACATCCTAAGTGTCAGGATATAGTGCTTAAAAGCTGACCTTGTGACCTGGTAAGATTTGACCAACCTGTATTTGGTGAGTCCAAAGATGTTAGGCCACAAAGTCTGCCCTTGAGCAGTGCACTCGGACATATACAAGAAACTTAAATTTCAAATTCTCTAAGGCGGTACGAAATGTGTGTCGTTCTCACTTGTAAAGAGCTCAATACTTTCACAGGTGTCGAAAGTGCTAGAATGAACTGCTGAATACTACACCCTCTGACCTGGGAGCTTTTGGCGCACCGTGTACATGCTTTTCCCAAAGACACGATTGCTTCAGAAATATCACTGCAGTGCAAACCATGCAATCGAAATCTCATCACACTAGTAGCAAGCCGGATTTCAAGAGCAAACGCCACTCCATTACTTGGCAAAGAAAGCGTGGTTGGTTCATGAGGGAGTGTATTCCGAAAGCGCATGACGGAACTTCACACCGCCAGGACCCTTATCAACGAACCCTCTTTACCGTCTGTTTTAACTACATGTGTGCACAGGAAATCTCATATTGGCGAAATATATTATCTCATTAATAAAGGAATGATGCCGAAATAGTGGATATCGCAAGCTTCTGCGTTTGCAGTTTGGTAATACTCACAAGGCATATAATCGACCGTCACATGAAGAGGTATTGAGTCAGTGCGTGTTCGTACAAATTGGCTTGCATCGATACGGATTACCCATAATCGCTTCTCATTCAAACCGCAGCTCACTTATTCAATCAAAATACGGCAATTTGCATTGCACTTTCCACTGCATATGCACTCCTTCGAATCCTAATTCATAGAAGGATGTGTAAGAGCCACTTTCTTAATCCTTGAAGGTATTGGTGAGCGCTACCAAAAAACGGAAAGGGACGAACACACAAGACAAGCGCTTTCTAACAACTGTTTATTATCTGAAGGAGCATGCCTATATACACATATTAACGTCAAGTCATACACAGAAGAGGGAAGAGCACACGACGCTGACAAGAGCGATATGAAGGAAAATATATAAAAAATATCAACACGTGCCTTTACAACAGCCGAAGATTGCTATTCCTGAGGTAGTTTAATTCGGTTCTCCCTAGTATCACCGAAGGGGAGCTGATGCATTGGTTATCTGGAGCAACGCGCATAGCGAAAGCTTCGATAATTTCGCGTTCCCGTCTGTTTCTGGCCCTACCTATTACCTTGGTGTTGTTTAGCATCGGGGTGCATTTGCAGTGTGCGCAATGTGGTGCCAGGTTTCCTGATTTCGCTACTTGCTCGCATAATCTTTCGTGCTCTCTAAGCCTCTTGTTCAGGCATCTACCCGTTTGCCCCACGTAGGTTCGTTGACAGCTAAGTGGAATGCTGTAAATGACGTTTTCTTCACACTCTCGACAGGTGATGTCGTGTTTGACGTCGCACCCAGGTTCCTTTTTGTGGTTTTCATTCTCGTTCACCTTTTTGCACATTCCAATGAGCTTATTGGGAGCTGAAAAAACCACCTCAACTCCGTACTTGTTCGCGGTCTTCCTTATTCTGTGGGAGATGTTGTGAATGTATGGCATCACAACGGGGCGTCCTTCATAGCTTGGTTTTTTATTCTTATCGGACCCAGTAACCGTATCGGAACCTGTGACCCTTCAGCTTGAAACAGAGGAATTGAAGATGGCGGCCACCCTTAACAAATATATATAGCAACCCAGTTGGGGATTGATTGGTGACGTCATTAGTATATCGAATTGGTGAATGATTGGTGAAGTCACTGATTTTGTGACGTCAAAATTACTAGTCAAGTGGCTATGGTCACTCTCTTATACTAAATAAATAATGAGGCCGTCCTAAAACATAATAGATACTTGGAATCGTCTAGATGAGTATTACTCGTTTGACACCAAAATTAGCTAATGAAGTTAATATTTAGTGTAGTTAGGCTTTAATTTGTAGCACCCTCTCTTGGGCGGCGCCGACAACCCGGCTAGCGCCGCGGTGGCTCAGTGGTTAGGGCGCTCGACTACTGATCCGGAGTTCCCGGGTTCGAACCCGACCGCGGCGGCTGCGTTTTTATGGAAGAAAAACGCTAAGGCGCCCGTGTGCTGTGCGATGTCAGTGCACGTTAAAGTCCCCAGGTGGTCGAAATTATTCCGGAGCCCTTCACTACGGCACCTCTTTCTTCCTTTATTCTTTCACTCCCTCCTTTATCCCTTCCCTTACGGCGCGGTTCAGGTGTCCAACGATATATGAGACAGATACTGCGCCATTTCCTTTCCCCCAAAAACCAATTATTATTATTATTATTATTATTATTATTATTATTATTATTATTATTATTATTATTATTGTTGTTATTGTTATTATTATTATTATTAGCGCGCGCAACCCTGCGAAGAGAATAAAGACGGCACCTGTTCGTGGCTCATGCAGCCACGGCTGGCCGTTCTGTTCTGGTGTCGGCTCGTAGCAGTGGTCTCGTTTCCTTCGCTCCTGAGGCGTTAAGCCTACATTGGTGACCCGGACGTGATTTGAACACGCAACCTTCTGATCTGGAGTCGTTCTGATGTGATTTGACCGATGACGTCATTATCTCACTAATGGCTTTAGTAACGGGCTCGATGAGTGCAACATGTAAGACACTAGTATCGGCCAATTATATTCATATTTAGTTATGGTCAGGCTTAAAATGGCGGCCGGGACGTTAGCACTCGGTAGGTCACAATTTCGTTCCTCAGGGCGAATTGTGGTGAAAGGGGCACTCTTCATGACATAATTTTGGAATGCGCCGATTCCCCGGGCGCCGGCTTAAACATAAACACTACAGAAGCCTCACAAGTTTCGCTGAGGAGCGAGGACCCCGCCATCCAGCAGCAAGCTACCCGCCACCATTCATTCATTCATTCATTCATTCATTCATTCATTCATTCATTCATTCATTCATTCATTCATTCATTCATGACACCTACAGTCTTGCGGTAAGGAATAATGGCCCTTCAAAGAGTCAAAAAACATTTTTCGGCCCAAATTGGTCACAAAATATCCGACCTCAAGGCGGAAGGCTCCCGCTCGCCGTGATGTATGGAAAAGTAGCCTAATCAGGTGGCACTACATCGCATCGTGGTCCTTTTGCCGCGTTTCAAAGAAAGCCCAAGAATATGAAAAATACCACGTGACAGGGCGCTTGCGCTGAAATCTTAATTGTGCACAAATGTGCACAATTCAGACTTTTTGAGAAAGCATTGGAGGCCACAGCGCCAAGCATAACGGTCCGCTATGGTCGCCGCCTCCAGCAGGTTTGCCTCAATGTGTCCGAGGGAGCCCTGCGTTGCCCACAGTGTGGGGTCATCGGCATACAGAGCGTGCTGCACACTGGCGACAGCGCCAAGCTCGGCCGGTAGGTGTATCATATAAACAGATAGAATAACAGGTAAGAGTGCACCGCGCCCTGTGGTGTACCCCTGGCTCCTAAATGAAAAGGACCATGTGAAGGACGCCCTGTTGTGATGCCATACATTCACAACATCTCTCACAGAATAAGGAAGACAGCGAACAAGTACGGAGTTGAGGTGGTTTTTTCAGCTCCCAATAAGCTCATTAGAATGTGCAAAAACGTGAACGAGAATGAAGACCACAAAAAGAAACCTGGGTGCAACGTCAAACACGACATCACCTATCGAGAGTGTGAAGAAAACGTCATTTACAGCATTCCACTTAGCTGTCAACGAACCTACGTGGGGCAAACGGGTAGATGCCTGAACAAGAGGCTTAGAGAGCACGAAAGATTATGCGAGCAAGTAGCGAAATCAGGAAACCTGGCACCACATTGCGCACACTGCAAATGCACCCCGATGCTAAACAACACAAAGGTAATAGGTAGGGCCAGAAACAGACGGGAACGCGAAATTATCGAAGCTTTCGCTATGCACGTTGCTCCAGATAACCAATGCATCAGCTCCCCTTCGGTGATACTAGGGAGAACCGAATTAAACTACCTCAGGAATAGCAATCTTCGGCTGTTGTAAAGGCACGTGTTGATATTTTTTATATATTTTCCTTCATATCGCTCTTGTCAGCGTCGTGTGCTCTTCCCTCTTCTGTGTATGACTGGACGTTAATATGTGTATATAGGCAGGCTCCTTCAGATAATAAACAGTTGTTAGAAAGCGCTTGTCTTGTGTGTTCGTCCCTTTCCGTTTTTTGGTAGCGCTCACCAATACCTTCAATGATGCATTTCCAACTAGCCCCAGTTGTAGCTCTTTTGACTTTCTTAATCACGCCTTCGTGAACAGTGCCATGGTTGGGAGGCAATACATGTTGACAGAAAATAAATACCAACCACCCGGTATTATCCCTGTTCCAGAAGCTAATGCATCATTGACTATTAATATCGGAAAGGCTCCTTTTTATGTAATGAAACAAAGTTTTGACCTTTGTCTTTATTGAAAGAGTGTCGATGGTGGTGTAAAAACGCAACCGCCGCGGTCGGGTTCGAACCCGACCGCGGCGGCAGCGTTTTTATGGAGGCAAAACGCTAAGGCGCCCATGTGCGGCGCGATGTCAATGCACGTTAGAGATCCCCAGGTGGTCGAAATTATTCCGGAGCCCTCCCCTACGGCACCCCTTTCTTCCTTTCTCCTTTCACTCCCTCCTTTATCCCTTCCCTTACGGCTCGGTTCAGGTTCCTTTCACAAAAAAAATACAATTATTATTATTATTATTGTGGTATAGAAAACGTTAATGGATACAGGGGAGTTTAAGACAAGCAGGTCCTTGGGCCCCCGCACGGCCCCACAGCTCTCAAACGTTCATGTCCCTGAGGATCATGGCGCTGGCAGCCCAGCCTGTGGCGATGGCTTGCTTGGCCGAGTCCTCGGAGCGCAGTAGGGTCTCCCAACCCTCCCAAGTGGTAAGCTGCTCCAGGGCCCGAGGGGGAGGATCCGCCGGGCGAAGGAAAAGGATATGATCGAGAGTGGCTTTTGGGTGGTGGCATAGGGTACAGAAGGGGTTGATGTGGACTTGATGATAACGCGATCTTATGTAAGGGGAGGGCAAGGTGCGTGTTTGGAGCCGCCTCCAAATTGTCTGGTGATAATTGTCAAGGGAGCGTTGGAGTCGGGGGTAGAGCCAACGCTCGGCTTTGCAGGCCTGCGTCAGTTCTCTGAATGAATGCATGCGCTCTCGTGAGAAGCCTAGATCGGAGGCCACTGGTGCACGGTTGCGAAAACTTCTGGCTAAAGCGTTGGCAGCTTTGTTAATTTTGGCTATACTGTGAACAAAGCTAGGCGCTCGTCTGCTGAGCCGGAGTACCCGGGTCCAAACCCGAACGTGGCGGTCGCGTTTGAAAGGAGGCGAAACTCGAAGGCGCCAGTGTGCTGTGCGATGTCGGTGCGCGTTAAAGATCCCCATGTGGTTGCAATTGTTGTTGTTTTTACCCTCATACAAGGGAACATGCCCACATAGGTGGATATGCCAAGAATTGGGGGCACAGAGAGTTTTTCAGGTAATTATTTCCTGGACGAAAATAAAATGAATGCTGCGGAAGGAAGAAGTAAACAAAACAGAACAACGAAATGAAACGGGAAATGCATTACGCACGCAGGTGATCGAGACTGATGTTTATAGCCGAGTGGTTAAATGATAATGATAATTGTAAGAATAAAAATATTATTGAGAATTCAATGATAATTACCAACGTAGCCGATTTGATTCCATTGAAAAATTTTGGGCGGCGGTAAAAACAGACGTGTGGCTGTACCCAAGTATGGTGGCTCCAAACGACAATATGACGGCTTCTGAAAGGCCAAGCTGTTGTAGTGGTTTCTATAAAAGCCGTCTTCTCATCATGGTGTATCGGCGACAAAATAACAAAAAAATTTTTATGGTTTTGTGCTCACCACACAATACACAGGTGGGATTAAGCGCCAACCCAGACATGCGCAAATAAATTTTAAAGGTTGTATCCGGCAGCGCATCCTTGATAGAGATACCTCAAGCTGCTATGAATGGCATGATTGCCTGCTCACGAATACCTCATGTGCAGGTAATGTTCATATCTTAAAACAGATCCAGTTGTCATTCTTAACAACTTCTGTCTTCGAAATCTTGCGGCTGTAATGTACGCTGTAGCTGGGACGATAGGTAGCATGGGGTTATTGAGGGACGCCTTTCTTAGGCAGCCGGCAACTTCATTGGCAGTCACACCGCTATGACCTGGCACCCATATCATGTGAACAAGGCTCAAATGCGGAGGCAGTAATGAATGGAAGGTGTTTAGGATCGTCGAATCTACATCCGAAGCAAGGGACGAACAAAAAGAAAGAGAGTCTGTAATGACAGCCACTGAAGATAAAGTTGGCTCTAGTTTGCGAAGAGCAAGCACCACCGCCAGAAACTCCGCTTGGAAAATTGGGGCGCAGTCAGGAATCCGCACAGACAAAGACCAATCTAGAAGCGGGCAATGTATTCCCGCCCCTGCCTTTTCATCACATTGGGAGGCGTCAGTAGCTACCGTTCAGCTAATAGGTAGGCTTTGTAAATGGTCCTCCAAGAATCGATTTAAAATGCGGGGTGGTAAATGCTTAGCGTTTTTCGGGAAAATGTCGCCAAAGACAATTTCTATAGAGTACGCACTGTTTTTTTGTTGGCAGGATGTTATACAAAAGAAATTTTAAAGGATAAAGCAAATTTTATACCACAACTACCAGAGGGTTATGAAATCTAGGCCATTGGACTCCACAAAAAGAAGTCGGTTGGCAACAAAAACAGACAGGGAGCGGTGTGAATCTGCTTCATATATCCTTAGTTACGTCTGAACAGTTAGGAATTGCAATCTAGATGATAAAGGAGGAATACGGGCTTCAAGATAAAGCACAATATTGGCACAAATTTGGGAAGGCCAAGGCACAACCGAAGCGCTTCCAGCTCCAAAAGAACGAGCGGGCGAACTTTGTAAGCAGCCGTACCAGAAAACAGCACAGATCAAAATTCTGAAATTAGTCGGACATAAAAAACATAAATCAATTAAAGTGCATCTCTCCGCATTCCAGACAAGGAATTACTTAATCTACGCAACATGCCCATTGCACGAGCCCCTTTCGCTGCGACATGGTAAATGTGAGAGCGCCATGTGAGGCTGCCATCATAAATAACACCAAGATATTTTCATGGCTTAACTTGAGGAATATTTTGTCGCTGGTAACTGAGAGACAGATGAACAGGGTCTTTTATTTGAAAAACAAGTAAAGCGCACATGTTTACATTTAGGTGAGACGTAAGTCACACAACCAACTTTCAAGCAAATTCAGGTATGATTGCAGGCGCACATAGAGATATTGAACGTCACCTGCAGAATTGAAAAATGAAATTTCTTCCGCATAGACGTACGTGCGAAAGTTTTGATGGCTGTGTTTAGAGCTCATTAGAATATGAAGAGCACAGGCAACAAGACTTCCTCTTGTGGAACACCTCTTGATTTCTTATATCTTCCAGAATTCACACCATTTAGTATACAAAAAAACTATATGTTTTCAAAGAATGCAGATATCCACGCAAATAAGCAATTGGGAAACTGCAGAGTATGTAATCTTTGCAATCATATGTGGTGTTCAACGCTGCCTCAAGCTTTGGCTACATCTAATGTCACCAACGCAGCATGCATTTTTTGGTGCCGTGCAAGACGAATATGACTCTCAAGATCGATGTGAGCAATCCGTATGAAACATTTTTAATGGAAACCAATTTGACAGGGAGTAAGAATATTATTGCGGTCTTCAAATTTTGAAATACGTTGAAGCACGACCGTTTCAATTAACTTAACCTCGTTTGGTGACATTGCAATGGGTCTAATATTATCCAGTGAATAGCCACAACCATTGTTATTATGCAAAGGAATCACTTTTGCGATTTTCGACGCAGGAGGAATCCACTCTTGTTTGATTGAAAAATTAACCAGCTGCAGTAAGGATCTAGGGGACTCCTCAAAGAGGATCCTTAACATTTTTGATGTTACCCTATCAAGGCCAGGAGCAGCAGTTGTTATCCTCAACACAATCGGGGAAAGCTCGGGAAGGGCAATAGGGAGGGGGGGGGGGGGCATGCTGAAGCTGGTCCACTGACGCCACAAACGCGGAGCGCAAAGGAAGTACAGAGGCGAAACGCTGCTTTTATCTTTTGGCAATTGTCTCAACTGTTTCTATTGCTTCTTGCGGGGTCACAGCACACGAGGGTGAATTTTAAGCAACCGGAATCTTTTTCCGCGATCTTAAGAATCCGAAAAGTGCGCGACGATTTCCTGATTTTAATAGGAAATTAAAATGCTGAGATTCATAATTTTCTTTCCCTTGTGAGATTGTGCGTTTGAATGTAGCCGCAAAGAACTTATAATCATGCCAATTTTTTGGGCACTGACTGTGTGGGAGCTTCTTTCATGCAGTCTTTCTGCGTCTGTAATCCCGCGAGGAATCTGCATTCCACCATCTAGCTGAAGTGTTCCCTCTTGATGTACGTACCAAAAATTCGGACTTCTTGAGCCATTCCTCCATAGCCAAGCTTATGCGTTTAGCTGTACGCTTTTCAGTAGAATTAACCGCTGAAGCAAGAGCGGAGCGCAAAGAAGACTGAAACTGGTCATAGTTTATATATGACTTCAACTGAGAGCACACCGGGGTTAAGCGGCAATTATCAAAAACGATTTGTATGTGATCGCTAGATGTTCCACAATGCACAGGCGACCAATTGAGCACAGGACGACAAGGGCTGGTTAAAGTGAAATCTAACACAGATCGAATTTGTGCGCGAAGAAATGTGGCCGAACCTGAATTCATACACGAAAGTTTGTTGTCAGTAACCCAATCCCAAAGGCGCTAACCACAGAAATCTACCTTAAAGCTTCACGACAGTTGAAGAGATTAAAGTCCCCGCCCCAGACAATTGACTTCTGACAATTAAGGAGCAGGAGGTCTAGAAGATGGTATCCTGCACACCGCAAGCAAAGAAACATTCACTAAATAAAACAGATAGCACCCTGGAATTTCAGTCTAAAGCCAATAACTCAAAGTCTATAGTAGAGGACTGAAAAGTAATCTTAGCCCTGTGACAAAATTTACAAGAAACTAGTATGAGTAAGCCTCTTCCTCTTGACTGACGATCTTGTCGAAATGAAGAATAATTTTGCAAATGGAAATGTTTTTCAGATGTAGGCGAAGTTTCTTGTAAAAAAATTATGTCTAGATTATGTTGAGATAAATCATACAGTAAGTCTCTTGAAGCTGAAATAAGTGACCGGCAGTTCTACTGGAGAACTCTTAACACCCCTATGGTTGAGAAATCCGGACAGCAGCAACTGCCTGTCCTAAAATAGTTTCTTTTGGCATAGAGCCATTCTGTTGCTTCTTTGAATTCGGCTGAGGATGTGGAGAAGAAGTGTTAGACATGGAGGATCCACCGCGTTTGAGGATTCGCGCATCCGAATCTACCATCTCTGCATCACGAATATTTTGAGCATTATCTGAATAAGTGGACCGAGGAAGTGGAGAAAGAGCAGTAACTTGTTGTTGAGACTGAGACTGCTCAGGCGAGGAATGTTGAGTCATTAACGAAGGCATGGCTGATAGGGCAGAAGTCATTTTAAACTGCATGGCCTGGGTAATCTGCATATCCAGAGAATAAGATATGCACTCTGTGACTGTGGACACTGTCCTGTCAATCATCGTAGCCATAGAGGCTTCCACAGAAGTCACTATTGCCTGAGAGATAGATGAACCTAGTATCACTCCTGAACGGGCTGACACACCTACATAGCCGTGAGCTCTCCAATTTCTGATAATGCCTCGCGACGCGAACAGCGTTTGCGGTCGGTTATATCTAGAATTTGCAATTCTTGATCCCGAGAAAGACAATCCATGGAATTGGCAGCGTGAAATCAACCACAAAGGCAACACTTCTCGTTTTGATCAGAGCATAAATTTGATGGATGGTCATTGCCGCATTTGCAACAGCGCAAGGTGGCCTTGCAGCCACGAGCACTATGGCCATATCGCCAGCAATTGCTGCACTGCAGTGGCTTAGACGGAAGTGGATTTACATGGAAGACTAGGGGCCATGCTTTTATTTCTGAGGGGAACGCAGTACCCGCAACAGTGGCAATAACCGTTTCCGTTGGCACCCGCTCATTGTTCACCTCTCCGCTACAGCGGTACACAGCAACAACACCCGCTGCAGAGAGAAGGTCGACGGTCTCAACTGGAGACAAGCAAGAGTCCACACCGCGAACCAAACCTTTTGTGCAGGCCAGATGAGACGGAATGAAGCTGTTTACCGAAAGAGACCCAAAAGAAGAGCAGTTTAGAACATCCTTTATGCACGGCATGTCCGGTGAACGGCACAGAATCCCGCCACGTCTAAACTGCCTTACCTCAGTGATTGCCTCCTAAAGGGAAGTTCCACCATCCTTTGGCACCAGCGCCATAGGAATGCTGCGGACGCCGGAACGTTGAAAAGCTTCCAGAGGCATCTCATGAGGCGGTAGGGAAGGCGACCAGGGGGACCTCCCCTGGCCGCGAGACTGTGCAGACATTACCTGAGATTTAGAAACACCGCCTGCGCTATCCACAACACAAGAAAAAAGTTGCAAAGGCACAGGGGGAAAAGGAAAACAGGACCAGCCGCCCAGTACTTAGCCAATCCCTCCTAAATTATTCTGGAGTCCTCCACTACGGCACCTCTTTCTTCCTTTTTCTTTATCCCTTCGTTTATGCCTTCCTTACGGCGCGGTTAGAGTGTCCACTGAGATATGTGAGACAGTTACCGCGAAATTTCCCTTCCTCAAAAACTAAACAAAACATGTGAGCCGCCGGCGTTTATTGGCGTTGACAACGTTTTAGAGGCCGTTCGTTTTCACGAAAGGAAAGGCGCACAACCGGCTCAGCAGGTCAGTGGAGACCTCAATCTCGTTTTCATGTTCGTGGCGTTGGTGTCCAACTGAATAATAATAATAATAATTGGTTTTTGGGGAAAGGAAATGGCGCAGTATCTGTCTCATATATCGTTGGACACCTGAACCGCGGCGTAAGGGAAGGGATAAAGGAGGGAGTGAAAGAAGAAAGGAAGAATAGGTACCGTAGTGGAGGGCTCCGGAATAATTTCGACCACCTGGGGATCTTTAACGTGCACTGACATCGCACAGCACACGGGCGCCTTAGCGTTTTTCCTCCATAAAAACGCAGCCGCCGCGGTCGGGTTCGAACCCGGGAACTCCGGATCAGTAGTCGAGCGCCCTAACCACTGAGCCACCGCGGCGGGGGTGCACAGTTGTGTAATCTGAACTGTGCACAACTGGGCTTTCTTCGGAAAGCAGAAAAAAAGGACCACGTGAGACATATCGTGTAGGAAACAATTTTTTGAGAGGTTTCTGAAGGTGATGTACAACTTTGCGTATCACACTTGGGATCTGCAGCGAATACTTAAAAAATTGAATTAAGCAAAGCAAATGAATTATTTCAGGGAAAAATAAAAATAGGCTGAGTAGCTCTAGGTTATTGCCAATATTATGCACTCTATTTCATTCTCGTCCGACGAAGCTTTCATTTTTAAAACCTTGCCTAAATTTGTCATACGCAATTATGCGAGGGGCAGAATTTCTCAGGCAGCAATGAGCATATTGGGTCAAACCAAAGACTTAGACAGAATAATTGAATTGATATGGGTCCCGGCTCACTCGGGGAGCCATGGTAACGAAGCGGCACACATAACAGCTCGAGGATTCGTCAGCCGAGCAGGGGACGCTGTCGTTGCTGAGTGTTCTTCGAAGGACGGCCTATCATCTTTTCACGATATTACTAATCATTTTAAGCTTGAAAGGAGGATATTCCCTCCTCCAGACAAAGCCTTTAATAAGGAGCAGGAGACCACTTGGAGGCGACTCCAGACGCGATCCTTCATGACGCCTTACCTGTTGTCAAAGTTCTTGGAGTAACGAGTGTTAGCTGCTTGTTAGCGCGATTTGTTGTCCATTCGATGTAGTGCCACGAGATTAGGGTACTTTTCCTTACCTCACGGCGAGCGGGTGCCTTCCGCCTTCAGGTGAAATATTTGTGACCAATTAGGGCTGGAAAAGTTTTTCGACTCTTTGGAGGGAGGGCCATTTTTCTTACCTGAAGGCGGTAGGTGCCCCGAATGAATGAATGAATCAACGAGAACTTTCTTATCCATCGAGAAGGTGCCCCCAAATCCTCGGTCCCGCCACTCAGGCCCGGGACGAGGGTAGGGCATCCTCCGCAGATTAAGTGAAGATGCATTCCCTCTTTAAGGCCTCAGCCGCTAGGCGGGTGGCTTGCTGCTGGATGGCGGGGTCCTCGCTCCGCAGCGAAACTTGTCAGGCTTCTATAGTGTTGATGATGTTTAAACCGGCGCCTGGGGAATCGGCGCATTCCAAAATTAAGTGATGAAGAGTGCCCCTTTCACCACAATTCGCCATGAGGTACGAAATTGTGAGCTACCGAGTGTTGACGTCACGGCCGCCATATTAAGCCTGACCATAGCTAAATATGAGCGTAATTAAGCTATGCCGGTGTGTGAAGGGTTGTACTCATTGACCCCGTTAAGAATCGCCATTAGTGCAATCATGACATCATCTCTTAAATAATTATAAGCAATGAATTTAAGCCTAACAATAAATAAATAATAACTTCATTAGCTAATTTCGGTGTCTAACGAGTTCTACTGACCTATACGATTCCAAATATCTAATTTGTTTTAGGATGGCCTCATTAATTACTTATTATAAGCGAGTAACCATACACACGTGTCTAGGTAGTTATGTCACAAAATCAGTGACCTTAGCACTCATTCACCAATCCGATATACAAAAGACGTCTACAAATCAATCACTCACTGGGTTGCTCTACGGATTTACTATGGGGCCGCCATCTTCAATTCTTTGGTTTCACGCCGAAGGGAGGTGGTAGCCCACCCCACGAAATCGTGAAATGTCATGAAATAAGAGCTAACGCTCTAAAAACTTTATACATCTTTGAAATATCTTTACACTTTGCCTGTCCCAGTACTCGATTTTTATTTTGCTATTAGTCACCTAAGGTACTTAACAAGGCACTGTGATCAGCGAATCGCGAATTGCCAGGCTATTACCGATCAGCATTCACTGCTAACTCTTCTCAGTCCACGGTCCTGAATACATGATTTTAACGCGCGGTGAATAGTACTGAATAGACATTGTCGCCCTGTACTGACGTCCTTTCTTACTTGGATTATATCACTTTCCTTACGGGTATATATTGTAGCTATAAGGCCTCTATAGTTGCATTTTTCAGCAGCTTTGCATATTTATCTTCTAAACACTGGAAAAGCAATGCCTACTGAACTGCCATGGATTCAATAAAGTGAAACGTTTTGTCCTAATATACGCAGGACAATATCGGGGTTGCCTATATTCTGTGTATATCTCCTATCACATAGTTCAAGGTGTAAATATGGGGCCATAGCCGCTAGGCCCGTTAGGAAGGCCTGCTACCTTCTTTGGTCAATGAAAGTCTGAGATTCCTGAAACTTTTCAACGATTACCTTAGTGAATACCTTGCATGATGATGGTATGTTTGCTGATGCAAGCTGTGCTTCTCTGGTATCGAGAAATTCTTTTGCTAAGCTTATCCCGCTGTCTCTGGTGTAGGAAATCCTTATTGAACTCTGGTATTACATGTAGAGTATTTTCAGCACTCAGAGCTAATTTCGCGCTCCTAAATGCACGGGAGGCGTTGCAGTAAATTTTTGAACAAAAAAAACTGCTAATGGTGAGTAGAACCCCAACCCGGTTAAAAAAAAAATTGATTCACATTTGAAATAATTTGCACATTTGCCTACACTTAAACGCTCGGATAATGATGTGACACATTCGGGAGCTCCTAGAAAGCTGCCGCACTATTCACGCCGGACGTCCATGAGAAGTTGTCGCTCGGAATGTTCAGGAAAATTTCATTTCGTGTGCCGTGTGCATCTTTATTTCCTTTGTCTGCACTTTGTTCGGTGCTTTAGCTCGGCTTAAAGTACGGCAACAAATACGCATTTTTTTTCTTATCGCATTCCTATCGTGGCAAGATCAGACTGATTTCTGAAGCATGAAAAGTGAATGAGGTTCATTGTCTTCACTGTAATTTCTAGAATAGCCTAACTTCGAGCCCTCAGCGGAGTAACACTCCAAACAGCTGAATACAGTCACTAAACTATTGAATTTGCCACGCTTAAAGAAATTAAGTTTCGAGCCATTTTTGTTGGATGAACACAAGCCACGCAGGGGCAGATGCATCTCGCGTCTTGTGCTCGGCAGCAAAATTTGCAATTAAAAAAAATTTTCTTTTCATTCGTTGCGAACCACCTAGCTTCGCTACATGCATTGTAGACGTTCAGGTTCACCGATTTGCAAGAATGCATGTTTCAATGATTGAATGGTTGCTTCGCATGATAATCTCTGGATTATTTCACTCACGTAGCGCTTGATGATTTTTGCTATAGGTTTATTGCTCTTTAATTGAACTGGTAGTAAGCAGCAATAGGAAAGGACGACTGTCACAAGTTGCGGTGGACAAGCGAGACCGGGCTGCAAGAGAAGGCAAATGAAATGAAAATTGTTTTTTAAGGAAAGGAAGTGACACGTCTGACATACCTCTGTTTTGGGCGCAGTGGGGCCGTGCGGGCACGCATGAATCTTGCGGTGAGCGGCGAACAACGCAGCGGACATTCAAAACGCGTTCACCACGAAGCTTGCGAATATATTTATTTATTTATTTATTTGAAATATTGCCAATCTCTAGTTGAGACCTTAGCAGGTGGGCATTACACGTATCACAGCAGAGGATAACATTTCTAAAAGCGGCTGTGCGAAAGACTGCTATAAATTACAGTTCATATCACAGAAAATAAAACTGAAAAAGAAGTTGACAGATTTGCTGAATTAACTGAAGAAAAAAACATGCTCGTTAGAAAACATGAACATTAACTTGGGCACAACACGTGGTGTACTCCTTAAAATAGACAAAAATGCAGAAAAAACTTTCTAACCACTCCTCTAGTTTTCAAACACGGCTTCTAGTTCGGTTCAAAAATTTGAAAATGAATCGGCGTTAGTTATGAATTCGTCTAGACGGTTCCATTTTCTTGTTACTAGCGGGAAAAAAGAATTTTTGAAAGTGTCACTGTGATAAGGATATTCGGTTAGCGTATACACGTGCTGGTTTCTTAATGCACGTTTTAGTGACAGTGAAATGTACTTTGATGAATCGATCTTAAAAGTGTTATTAAAAGTGCTGCCCGTTCGTTCGGCGCGGAAGCTATGCTGGCGTTTGTGGCATCGGGTTGGTTGAGAACTGTGTGCCGACGAACTAAGACTTCAACTTGTGTCCCGCACGTTTCGGCAAGGCGCCCAGCAGCGCTTCTACATGGTTTGCCGCTCAGCGCGTCCGTTTCACCGTACGTAGCGAACCGATATGTTTAACGGGCGAGGCGTCGCGCCGAACGGGCGATGGCGTTAAGTGGACTCCCTGGCAGTGCTCAACAAACTGTCGCGTTCCACTCTTAAATGCTAAGCTTAAGGGTCCTAGATTTTTTTTGCAATGCGAATATGAGGCGACGGTGACGAAGAATTTTCCAGTCCACCAAGTCCGCGAAGCTTATCCAGCGCCACATGGCGACCATTACAGGCGGGCTGCTTTATTTCGCCCTACCGTCTCTCATGCTTTCACCCCACCTTTCCTCCTTATTGTAACGCCTGTGGCGTGCCCAGGTCCACACTTTTTCACTACCTTCGGGAACATCCTTCCCCACAGGCAGTACCCCCATCCCCAATCCCACTCATTGTTCCTGGGAGGCTGCTTTACGGACCGCTCAGCCCGCCGGCCAGAAATGGCTGGTGGATCGGGCCTTATGTGAGGCACAAGCCCGTGGACTCCTTAGTAAAACACGTTGCGGGGCTAGTTGGTTATGCATATTCTTTCGTTAAAATTTAAGCAGCGCTAACTTTTAGCACGAATACACAGAAGACATGACAGGACGGGCGCTGTCATGTCTTCTGTGTATTCGTCCTAAAAGTTAGCGCTGCTTAAATTTTAACCGTGGACTCCTGGACCTGTAGGAGGCCACCATGGAAGATCATTTTTTCTTTTTTTTTCTAATAAAAGTTGCTTCCATCCATCATCCATCCACGAAGCCTCGGCTATTCAATGATATAGGCACTCGACTGCTGCGCCAGAGTACACGCGATCAATCCAGTCGGCTGAGACGGCGTTTCGATAGAGACAAACCGCAAACGCACCAGTGTGCTGTGTAATGCCAGTGGAGATTAAAGACCTCCAGATGGTGGAAATTATTCCGGAGCCCTTCACTATGGCACCTCTTCCTTTGTTGTTTCCTCCTTTATCCCTTCCCTTACGGCGCAGTTCGGGTGTCCACCCAGACATGCGAGACAGTTACTGTGTTATTTCCTTTCTTCAAAAATGTAAATTGTAAATTGATTGTAGGAGAAAAGAAATGGCGCAGTATCTCACATCTCGGTGGACACCTAGACTACGCTGTAAGGGAAGGATTAAAGGAGGAACTTATGAAAGGAAGGAAGAAAGAGGTTTCTTAGAGGAATAATAATATTGATTGGTTTTTGGGGAAAGGAAATGGCGCAGTATCTGTCTCATATATCGTTGGACACCTGAACTGCGCCGTAAGGGAAGAGATAAGGGAGGGAGTGAAAGAAGAAAGGAAGAAAGGGGTGCCGTAGTGGAGGGCTCCGGAATAAATTCGACCACCTAGGGATCTTTAACGTGCACTGACATCGCACAGCAAACGGGAGCCTTAGCGCTTTTCTTCCATAAAAACGCAGCCGCCGCGGTCGGGTTCGAACCCGGGAACTCCGGATCAGTAGAGAGTTTTAGTTTCACGTACGTAGAGGTTTCACGTACGTAGAACTCTTACTGGTGACCAGTGCGCATGCGCAGAACGCAAAGTGTATGCGCGAGTCTCACGTACGTACGTGAGATTCGGATTTTTACGTTGCGGGCTTTGCGGTGCTTGCGTGCGTAGCGTTGACAAACATGGCGACACCCTTCTTTCTGCTTCACAACGATAACAGCTTCGTCGCTAATCCCTTGACGCGATATCGTGTTCTAAACTGTTGTATTCGCCTTCAATTTGCCCATTATTACCCTCGCATAAGGTTTCAAGCGACAAATAGCTTTTGTTTTTCAGACAGGAAGGAGATTTTTCAGCTGTTAAGCCTGACGAAGCAGTGTTGGTCGTCGTCATAGCAACGGTCTCGCTATGAATAGCTTGGCTTAAAGACTTGTCTTGGATGATAAAGGCTACAATCAGTGTCTGTGTTTCTTAGTAGATGGCGCTAGGCGTAACGCGCGGCGTGCTTCGCGTACGTGTACCTATAAGGGTTTCAAACGATCTGCGCGCAGGCTAAGTAGACTTCTCACGTTTGCGTACGTGAACCCTCTACGTACGTGAAACTAAAACTCTCTAGTATCCGAAGTTCCCGGGTTCGAACAGGGCTCCCGAATAATTTCGAGCACCTGGGGATCTTTAGCGTGCACTGACCAATTTTTGTTTTTAATTTTTGCCGTGTTCTTGTAGTATAATGAAAATAATAGTTTATAGGAAAGACAAGGCACCCGTGTTCTTGGCTATTAAGTATCCACAGGTGGCCACAGGTGGTCTAATTACAGAGCCTTCCGCTAGGGCAACTCTGTTTCTTCTTTCACGACCACTTTCCTCCTTTCTCTTACGGTGGGGTTGGGGTGTCCACCGAGATTAGACAATTCTTGCACCGTTTCCTTTCCTCAAACCACCTACTTTTCAAAGGCCAATTTTTATTGCACAGCATAAAGCAGTGGCAGATTCTCCGAGCCCTCATGGACCCAACCCAAAGCAAAACCGAAGGCCACAAGTCGCTACAGAGACTGGTACATCAATATGATGGAACCGAGGAACAGCTGCTCGAGGAAGTTAGGATAAAACGCTACGGGAAGGATCAGATAGAAAGCTACAAGGAAGAGTATAAAGGCGAAGAGAATCTAAATATGGACAGGCCTATCACCAAGGAAGAGGTAATCGAGGCGGTAAGAGCGGCCACAAAGAACACGGCAACGGGAGCAGAAAAAATCAGCAACTCACTAATCAGGAATCTCAGCGACAACGAAATAGACCAGCTAGTGGTGTACCTCAATAAGCTTTGGCAATCCGGCACGGTTCCGGCAGAGTGGAAGCACGCAATGGTGGTTATGATACCAAAGCCAGGCAAAAAGCTATCGATCGAAAACCTCAGACCCTTTTCCTTAACATCATGTCTAGGTAAGCTCTACGAGAGGATAATCACCAAAAGGATTCAAACACATCTGGAAGGAGGAAGGTTATACCCGGATAGCATGTACGGTTTTAGAGCGAACCTGTCCACCCAAGACAACCTAATACAGCTTAAGGAGGAGGTTCTAGCCACGATGCTAAAAGCAGGGGAAAACGTGGTCATGGCCCTCGATATAAAGGGGGCCTTCGACAACGTCAGCCACAACGCCATCATGGAGGGAATCAATAACACCAACTGCGGAAGAAGAGTCCATAATTATGTCAGGGCCTTCTTGAGCGATAGAACTGCGACAGTCGGGCTTGGAGACCTTAGAAGCGACCCTTTCGGCACACCATGCAAGGGCACTCCCCAGAGATCGGTCATCTCACCGATATTATTCAACGTTGCGATAATCGGGCTTGCGCGGAAACTCGAGAGGATACCAGGGATAAAACACGCGATGTATGCCGACGATGTCACAGTATGGGTCACCCAGGGCTCTCTGGCGGAGAAGGACAGACTACAGGAAGCAGCCGCGTACGTGGAGAAGTACACCAGAGAAAGAGGCCTCAGATGCTCAACCGAGAAATCGGAGCTGCTGAGAGTCGGAAGACATCCCACTGAAGCGGAGCTGGAAGTCTACCTGGAAGGGCAGAGGATCCCAGAGAAAGACATGATAAGGGTGCTAGGTATGTGGCTGCAAAGAAGCAGGAAATGCAGCCACACCATCAGCCTAATAAGTAAAGCAGCAGAGCAGGTAGGAAGAATGATCAGCAGTCTCGCATAGACGGTACGGCATGAAAGAGGAAGACACGCTCAGACTCGTGAGCAGCCTGATAGTCAGCCGAGTCACGTATTCACTGCCCTACCAGATAGCAACCAAAGCCGACATGGAACAGATAGTTGTAATATTAAGGAAGGCATATAAGACCGCCCTGCATCTACCTAGGAACACACCGAACGAGAAACTACTCCAGCTAGGGATTAGTAACACCTTCCAAGACCTGAGGGAGGCCCAAATCAGGGCACAGTATACGGGAGTCCGAGGCACGCCAACAGGCCGGGAACTGCTGAAAAGAATAGGGGTGGAAACACAAGAGCGCCTTGACAGGTACAGGGACGTCCCGGATGGAATTAGAAAAGCCATTCGGGTCGCACCCCTGCCCAGGAACATGGATCCGAACCTGCACGAAGGAAGACGGAAAGCAAGAACCGAGTATATCGAGCGAGGCTTAGCCAATCTGGAAAACACGGTCTTCACGGACGCAGCGCTTAACCTGATGGATAGGAAGCGCACGGCCGCGGCTGTAGTAGTCGACCACCAGGGAGAACTGATCGCCTGTGCATCGGCAGAGGCTGCGGACGCAACAGAAGCCGAGGAGGTTGCCATAGCTCTAGCGGTCGCTTGCGGCTCCCAGGGAAACAAATCTCTAAACATACTTACAGACTCGAAAGCGGCATGTAGGAACTACACTAGGGGAAGGATAGGTGCCGCAGCCATGAACATACTCAGAAAAGCGCGTGTTTCAGACACAAAACACATACACAGCCTGGTTTGGATACCTGGACATGCAGGTATTAAGGGAAATGAAAGAGCGGACGGCCATGCTCGATCGACGAGTTTCCGAGCGGGATTACCGGACGACATTTGCACCCGAGCCTGCGACGGGGGTTATGCAGAGCACCTGGCCCTATACAGGGGCTTAAGGTATAAATATCCTCCGCTACACAACGCACTAACAAAGGAAGAGGCTACCGGGTGGCACAGACTGCAGACGGGTATTTTTCCAAATTTACACATACTAAACAAGATGTTTCCGACACAATACAAAGCCACATGCCCGTGGTGCGGGGCGGTACCAACGCTGTACCACATCACATGGGAGTGTGAGCGAAACATAAAATTCCACCAACACAAACACACAAGTGCGGAGAAATGGGAGAGCCGGCTCGTCAGCAGCGAGCTCACGGTCCAAAGGACCCTGGTGCAGCACGCTTACGAGGCAGCGCGGCTCAGCGGAGCCCTGGAATGAGGGCCCGACCTTGCGAAGACGTGATCCGGGATCGCCTGATATGAAGACGACGCGGATCCTGCTGCCGCCGAACTACGCAAATGTTCAATAAAAGTTTTTCACTCACTCATTCTTTTTTTCCAAATACAAAAGGAAATAAATAGGCGTATACTGACATCGCACAGAAAACCCTTTTTCTTCTTATACGCCTGCATCCACCGCGGTGGTTCAGTGGTTAGGGCGCTCGACTACTGATCCGGAGTTCCCGGGTTCGAACCCTACGGCGGCGGCTGCATTTTTATGGAGGAATAACGCTAAGGCCCTCGTGTTCTGGCGATGTCAGTGCACGTTAAAGATCCCCAGGTGGTCGAAATTATTCCGGAGGGCTCCACTACGGCACCCCTTCTTCCTTTCTTTTCTCACTCCCTCCTTTATCCCTTCCCTTACGGCACGGTTCTGGTGTCCAACGATAAAGGAGACAGATACCGCGCCATTTACTTTCCCCCAAAACCAATTATTATTACAACTACAATATATTAAACATAAAAAGTAGTCATTATTCTTCTCAAACTTTAATTGCTTTCTACAACCTAATGAACATTTCGCTCCAACGACTGTAGCACAGTGTCATCGAGGCTGCAGACATGCTTTTAAAAAAAGACTTTAAGCTAACTTACTAAAAACTTCTGCTAAGAGATTAGTTTTTTGGCCAGTGAATACAATAACGTGGGGTGCCTTGGCAGTTGTGCATCGGCTCGGTTTGCGGTTTGTGGGTTTTCGAAGTGTGCTTCATAAAATAATAGACGCAAGACATTGCAGGTGGATGGCCGCACGAAACTTTGTTTTACAGATTCAAACCGTTTTAATAACGGTTATATTTCATTCCAATAAAGAGCAGTACGATATTTGCTTATTTACGGAACAGCGGTAAAGGTGTCGATTAGAGGACCCAATAAACCAAACCAAACCCGAAGGTCACTCTACTTCACAATCATAAATCCGTGAAAGTACTCACACCACTCCTGGCGCAGTGGTGCAGGCGCAGTGGTGCAGCGGTTAAGCGATGCGCCAGTGCCCTGCGATGGCAGGTGCTACCAGCGGTAGGCCTTGAGCGACCAAGGTTGCTCTTTCCGAGCGACCAATCAGTAATTTCACTGCCACCAGCCGCGGTTCGCAGCTTGCTGATTTGCTGGTGGGCAGGTTGCGATGACGCCGCAAGGTCCCGTGTCATAGGTGACCCACCTGTGCCTCCTAGATTGCTCCCTGAGGACCACCTACCTTAGCCATTCAAGCCATTCGCTTACAACAGCGATGCTGACAACGCCAACATCGGATTTTCGGGGGAACGGTGCCTTTAACGCTCTTGCGTTATTAAGGGGCAGAAAGCCCACATATAAAGCGCAAATGGGACGAAGGCAGTAAACAGAATTCTCAAATTAGCAGAGAACCAGCGCCAAAACCAATTTGAAAATGAAAATTGTTTTTTAGGAAAGGTTATGACACATTATCTCTCACATATCGGCAGACACCTGAACCGCGCAGTAAGGGAAGGGATAAAGGAGGGATTGAAAGAAGAAAGAGATGCCGTAGTGGAGGTAGTAGTGGGAAGTGGTTTTTATTAAGATAGTATTAAAAAGGAAGGAAAAGATTGTTGTTAGCCCCGGCATGTAACATCAATACTGAAGCACCTGAGGGTCGGCAGCGGAAGTAAAGGATAGCAGGCAGAAAGGAGAAATGAAACATAAGAGGTGACGTGACACGGAGAGTATAGGGGGAGAGGTAATATACACAAACTATTTACACAATAACAAATGTGTCCAGGTTGGGCGCGTGATTAGTTCATGATGGAAGAATAAAAACACACGCGCACAGCACTCTTTTGACTACAACTGGAATGGGGCGCCCAATTGATAATCGTCTCCAGAATAATTTAGAACACCTGTGGATCTTTAACATGCACTGGCGTCGCACAGCACACGGGCGCCTTAGCGTGCCGCCTCCATCAAAACGCTGCCGGCGCGGGCGGGTTCTATCCCGGGAACTCCGAATCAGCAGCCGAGCGCCCTAACAATTGCTCCAACCGGGTGGGTAAAAAAAAATTCCAATTTCAAATTTTGTGTAACAGATACGATTCCTTAACAGATAAAAAGACTCGGGATTGGGAACCTCCAAATAATTTCGCTAACGTTATGTATACGAAAGGTAATGGAGCACGTTGTCTTAAACAGGCTCCAAACGCACGCACGGAAGAACTTTTTCAACTTCGAATCCAAATTTCTTTGAAATAAATGCATCTTTCGCTGCCGTTCAAGCGGCAACAAAGCCATGAAATGCCGAACTATCAGATTTCGCTAACAAAACAATTTTGACAGGGTTCCCTTAATGTCCCTTTATGTGATCCTAAGTTTCGGAAGAGTTCATAAAAATAAAGAGGTTTATGAAGACAGGCTGGCTTTCCATAGCTACATGCGATTATTGAATACAAAAGGGGAAGTTAATTTGACCGCCAGACGAGAACCCAATGTGATCAAAAAAGGGTAAATGGAAGTACATAATATATTTGGCCGAGACAATTAGTTGCAAAACCAACTGGTGGCGAACATGAACACGAGATTTTAAGCCGAGTTGAAAAACAGCCGAGTCAAGAGAAGTTTGTTGTACCCTGAAACAATGATGTAAAAATTGACAGGCAATCCAAAGGGGACAAAGAGGTCATGCACATTTGTATACATGTACTTTGCATACATATATATACACATATACATACAAATGTATCACACACACAGACACATATAGAATGACAACCATGCTGCCTCGGCTAGTTGGGTCGAAAAAGCAAACAATAAAATCGCATGACAATCCATCCGCTGAAATGCTATACATCGCACAAATATCGCTAACACAAATACGCAAATACCATGCTAACCCAAAAACAACTCTCTGGAAGGGTGTTAGGGGCTGTAGATAAAAAAGGGGGAGGGTTGACATCCCTTACGGCGCGGTTCGGGTGAGTGAGTGAGTAAAAACTTTATTGAAAGAAAGTGTAGATTCGTGGTCAGTAAGTGAGGTCCAGACCATGTAGGTCTCGTACCGCACAGGCCCATTCAACAGCCTTGACTTGAGTGCTTCGGTCGTCGCTGACCTTGACTGAAAGCCACGCGTCAGGTGAGGGAGCAGCCATGATATCTGGGGGTGGGGGATGTGCTTTACAGTCCCAGATTATGTGGTCTAAAGTAGCTTTTGCACCGCAGAAGCGGCAGTTAGGGCTGGAGGTTGTAATAAATATGTGCGAGTACACATTTGGGTTGGGGAAAGAGTCGGTTTGTAGTCTTCTCCACGCCACCTGCTGCTCCCTTGACAGGGAGGGGTGCGGCGGCGGGAACTGCCTACGTGCGAGTCTAAAGTGGGTGGTGTGGTCGTGATAGGAGGTTAGCGCTTCACCGGTTGCCTCCGGGTTTTGACCGTCTACTGCTCGGCCGGCTTTAACTCGAGCTTGTGCGTTGGCGGCCTCGTCTCCGGGGTTTCCGGCATGCGCCGGGACCCATACCAGGTCAATGTCTCGGAGGGGGGATGTGTCTAACATTTTCCAGGATATTTCTGGCCGTGAGTGAGATGCGGCCTTTGGCAATGTTCGCAATGGCATATTTGGAACCGCTAACGATAGTTGTAGCGTCCGCAAAGGCGATAGCAGCTGCAATTGCAGCTTCTTCCGCGGTTTCCGCGTTCTTGGTAAATACTGTAGCGGCCATGAGTGGAGTAGCCGGGTCCGGGTCCTGAGGATGAGATACCCCACAGATGGCGAATCTGTGGTGGCTGTCTTGGTAGTTGGCTGCATCGACGTAGAGGACGTCTGGAAGACTCTGCAAGCGTCGATGCAGAGCTCTGGCTCTTGCTTCCCGCCGACCCTGTTGGGTTTGCGGGTTCATGTTCTTGGGTAGAGGTAATATTTTTATCTTTTTTTTGGATATGGCTAGGAACGGGGCCTGGATGGTCCGCCATAGGCTCCCCTTCGATGCCAAGTCTGTCCAGGATGATTTTGCCCGCTGCAGTGCTGCAGAGTCGAGCCGTCTGTGTTGTTAGGTAGGCTTCCTTAAGTTCAGAAAAGGTATTGTGTACTCCCAGAGCGAGGAGTTTCTCGTTGGCTATGAATTTAGGAAGGCCCAACGCCATTTTGTATGCATGCCATATTAGGGTATCGATCTTTTGTTCCTCTCCTTTCTTGAGATGGAGATATGGGAAGGCATATGTAATTTTGCTGATGACTAATGCTTGAAAGAGTTTGTATACGTCGTGCTCCTTCATGCCTCGTCTCTTGTTGGCGATGCGCCTGATCATGCGCGCCACCCGGTGTACTGAGCTTTCGAGTCTCCCCAGTGCTACAGTGTTGCGGGAGGTGTTGGAGATGTGGAGTCCTAAAACCCGTATGTTCTCCACTTCATCTATGTTTTTGCCTTGGATCGTAATGTTGATGGGGATCCTGTCTTCAGGTTTCTTGCTCCGCCGTACGATTAGGAGTTCTGATTTTGGTTGGGAACACTCGAGGCCGGCTCTCCTTGCCTCCAACTCAACCGTTTCAGCCGCTGCTTGGAGAGCTTCTTCAATTTGTCCATCGGAGCCGCGGTCCGTCCAGATAGTTATGTCGTCTGCGTACAGAGTGTGATAGATGTTTTGAATTGCGTTGAGCCTGTCTGGAAGCTTGATTAAAGCCAGATTAAAGAGGAAGGGCGACAAGACTGCTCCTTGTGGTGTCCATCTGTTTCCGAGCCTGTTTGGGGTGGATTTCAGCGGTCCAACGGTGATCTCCGCCGTTCTATTTTCTAGGAAGGCTTTAACATAATTGTGCGCCCGTTCGCCTGGGTTGAGATCGGCTAGGTGTTTCAGAATGGTATTGCGTGACATGTTGTCGAATGTCTTTTTGAGATCGAGGCTCAATATTGCTCTTGTGTTCTTAACGGAGGGGTCGAGTATGTCACGTGATAGCTGGAGCATGACGTCTTGGGTGGAGAGTCCTCTTCTGAAGCCCACCATGGAGTGTGGCATGTGGTTGTGGTCTTCGGTGTAGTCCCGTAGTCTGTTCAGAACCACGTGCTCCATGAGTTTCCCTAGACAGGATTGGAGGGAAATGGGTCTTAGGTTGTCCACGTTGAGTTTCTTGGGTTTTGGAATAAATGTCACTCGGGCATGTTTCCAGCTGCTGGGAATGATTCCTGTCTCCCAGCATACGTTGAAGTAATCTGTGACTGCAGTGACAGATTTCAGGTCCAGGTTACGGAGGGCCTTATTCGTAATCAGATCTGGTCCTGCCGCTGAGGTTGCTATAAGCTGGCCCAGCGCTGCCCAGACTTCTGCATCACTGAACGGCTCGTCCAGCTGCGGAATTGGTTGTCCCGAATACTGTGGGCTTGTTTCTCCGTCGTATCCGGTGTTTAGATATTTGTTCCTGAGGAGGTCCAAGAAGTAGTGTTCGTCCCCGGGGTGTTGATGGATGACTTTAGCGAGCTGTCCTTGCGCAGCCGACTTGGACTGTGTGGGGTGGAGAAGGTGGCGGAGCAGGTGCCACGCCCTCTTACTACACAGTTGTCCGTTCAGGCTGTCACAGGTTTGATACCATTGTTGCCGGGTAAGTTCTATCGCATATTGTTCAATTTCTCTTTGGGCGATTCGACTTCGTAGCCTTTTTTTTTGAGTCGCTGTCTCTTCCACCTCTTCATAAGACTATTTTTTGCCTCCCACATGTGTGCCAATCTTGAATCGAGGTTAGGTTGTGCGGCGTCTGTTATTTCGCTTGTGTGCGACTCTACATCCTTACATATTGATTTAACCCAATCTTGGATGTCTTCGATTTCAGTCGGGGCCGTTTGATCCCGTTCTTTTCGAAATTTTTCCCAGTCTGTAAATTTCGTTACCTTCCAGCCCTTCTTCCGAATCTCGGTGCGAAGGGTAATGGCCAGGATGTAGTGGTCGCTGTTTAGATCCGTGCCTGTGTTTCGCCAGGCGGGGTTCTGCACAATCCTGGCTAGCGTGAGGTCCGGGGTGGTGTCTCGGCTAACGCTGTTGCCAGTTCTGGTCGCTGTGCTAGGATGGTTTAGTAGCGAGAGTCCTAATCCTTGGATTTCGTTCCAGAGGATGTTGCCTTCCTTGCTTGACTTCTGGTATCCCCACTCTACGTGTGGCGCGTTGAAGTCGCCCGTAATCACTAGCTGCCCATTCTTGGCTAATTTCGTGGTGGACTCTAGTAATGCCGGGATTTCTCTGGATTGATCTTTTGGGGAGCTGTTTAGGTTAAGAACGTATAGGCTCCCCTGCCTCTTTCTGGCGGGAATAATTTCGGTGAGCGTGTAGTCTGCTTGAGAATCGTCTAATTCATGTTGAATGGCCGTGAGTTGGTTACCCACTAGCGTGGCTGTCATTGCTGCTTTGTGTGGTATGTTTTTTTGTGATATGGTTTTGTATCCTGGTAAACTAACGGGTCCCATCGGTTCTTGGATCGTAATAATGTCCGGTTTGACTTCTATGTTTAGAATATAAAGCTGCAGATTGGATTTTTTGCCTCGAAAACCTCTACAGTTCCATTGCCAGATGATGATATTTTGATTACGAGCTGCCATGTTGGGGCATTGTCAGCTGCGTAACGGCGCTCGCTATTGCGCTCACTTGGGCTTGTAATGCCTTGATGGCGTCCATCATTTCTGCTCTGGTCTGTTGTAGGTTCTTGGCGATATCTGTGCAAGTCGCGTCTAGCCTATCTGCTCGGTCTTCCAGTTTGTTGACGCTCTCATTCTGCTGGAGAGCTAGCTTGGCTTTAACAGCAAAAGTTGACGTCGGTTGGGACGCCGCGTCTGTTTCAATTCGCTTCTTGGGATTCTGGGCCTCTTGCTGGTCTTTTGGGGCCTGTCTTTTTTGAGCCTTCGGTTGTTCTATGTCCATACCCGCACCTTCGGAAGGAGGGAGGGATTGAGACCTGTTATTAGCGGTTGTCGCACTTGCAATGTGGCGTTGGGTTTGCGTGAGGCTCGCGAGTTTACTGCCTAGCTCACTGATCTGGGACTGCATGCGTTCTATTAAAATGGCTTGCTCCCTCACCTGATTGCGAAGTGCCTGCTTCTCCGGATCTTCCTGCCACTTGAGAGCCTTTTCTTCTGGCTTTGTCCAGGGGTTCTTGGGGTCCCGCTTCCGGCTGGACGATGGTAGGTCCTGTAGAAGGTCTTGCGACTGGCTGCGTCGTGTAGCAGACTTGCTTCTACTTTGTGACAGCGGCGAGAAGGACTCCTCCCTCTCGTCACCTAGGGTCAGCGTCTCTTTTTGTCGGGTTCTGTCCCTCGATTGGCGTCCGAAGGTGTCGCTCTGCCCGGCGTTTTGGTCGGCGTTCCTGGCCAGGTCGGGTTTCTGGGTGGCTCGCTGCTTGACGAATTTGAACTTGCAGCTGGTGCTCCCGGTTCTGTGCGCCCCCGTGCAGACAATGCAAACGGGGACGCAGGTTGGTGGTTGTCCCTCATGTGGTGGGGGGTGCTCTTCTCCGCATCTGACGCAGCGGGTTCGTTTTGTTTGTAGCCAGACGTCTCGTCGGTGCCCTGTCTTGCGGCAGTTGAAGCAGGCCTCTACTCGGTTGAGAAAGAAGACCACTTTATGTCTTGTGCCGGGGTATCAAAGTAGTCGGGGGAGCTCCGTTGCGGCTATCGTAATGATTATATGATTTGTTCTCCCATACCGTCTTGCCGATAGGATAGTCCATTCGGGGTTGTAGGCGTTGTAGTTATGAACAAGCTGCGCGTCCGTCAAGGGGAGACTGCGGTCTGATTAAAATTTTGTAAGGCTCTGCCGGTAGCCTCGGGATCGGGGGTCTTCTTCTATGGGGAGGCCTAGGCTTCCTGTGGGTAGAGTCAAGGGACTTGCCTTTCTTCGCGTAGCCTTGGGCGCCAGTAATGGCGGCGGCCTCGTCCCCAACGCCGGGCGTCCCGATGGCGGCTCGGCCCGGCGCCGAGCGTCCGTCTTCTTTGTCGACGCCACGCCGGCGGAATCGTTGCTGGTTCTTGACTGCCATGGAGGTCCATGTTCCGTCGTTCAAATCATGTTCTGTGGTCGGTTCACCCTCGACGGTGACTTCCATGTTGCAGGCGTGTTAGCTCCCTCCGGGGAGCCAAGGTCGTCGGGAGTGGTTACCGCCAGGCGGCCGTACTCGTGCTAGGCCTATTAGGCCTAGCGGCGGAAAAAATGTGGTCGACGTAAAATGCGCCGAAAAATAGGCACACGAGCACTTGCACGCAAACACCGGTCGTCCTCGTGGTCCGGACGAGGTCCTGAAGGCGTTAGTAAAGGTTTGAGCAGCCGGTCGAGGGCTATTCCGCGGGTGGTAGCCGTAATCCTCGGAGCTCATGCGAAACGCGTCCGCACGCTCTCGCAACCTCAGCGAGAAGAAGGGGAAGGAAACTCCCTTCCCTTACGGCGCGGTTCAGTGTCCACTGAGATGCGCCATTTTTCGCTCACGGCCAACGCCGCCGACGACACCGGCTTTTCTGCGACACGAGCTCCATAACGCTGTCGCGTTAAAACGACAGGGAAGGCCACCTGGCGGTCCCAGAGGAGACCGTTATTACCCCTCAATGACATATACGACGACTGGCGACGAGGAAAGGATGGCGGACACTGGCTCGCCGGAGATGTATATCACGCGACCGGGAAGAACCGGGCTCCAAGTGTACGCGCACGCGGACACACACAAGCACACATACAAAGGCGGGTCACGGCGGCCGGATTGGATTGGAAAACATTTAATTCGTCAGAAAAGGCAGTATGCAGAAGATCCGTGCTAGGTGGCTATCAGTCCACGGCTGACAGCAACCTAGGTAGCCCATTCAATGACCCGGGTTTGAACTCCAAGTCTGAGCTGACCAACACGGCCTCACAATGCTCGAGAGTAGGAACCTGTATTAGAGATTTCGGGGGCGGCTCCTCTTTACAATTCCACAATAGGTGATCATAAGTGGCTAAATCACCACATAATGTACATGCAGGGTCGTATTCACCGGGGTAGAATTTTGACAACAGGTAAGGCGGGACTGGCTTGGTGGACGTGGCGTGGATCGGACGCTCGCGCGAACGCTCCTCGCTTCACCCATGCCCACCACTGAATTCAGCGACGGTCAACAGCGCTCTTGCCTGGATTTCGTCTTCGAAGCTCGGATAAAGCCGTCGGACGCATCGGCAAGTCCCTTTTTTGCCTGTTTCTGCGGACTTTTCTGCGTTTCGTCTCTCGCCGGTACGCACGGCCCGCTAGGCCCACGCCAGGCCTAGCGACCCCGCTCTGACGGGGCTGTGCCGCATTATCTGAGTGGGATCTTCCTCCAACATTGGACATGGAAGTCACCGTGGAGGGGACTGACATTAGCCCCGAAGAAGTTTCGCACCAATATGGTTGGTTCACCGTCGGTGAATCGAAACGCTCCGGTCATGAACGCCAAAGGAATGACCCGTGGCACACAATGGAACCGATCGCGCCCAGGGACAAGACAGCATGCGGCACTCTGCCGACTCCTCTGCGAAAAAGCTCGGCCGACGACTTGCTCGACAATCGGTGGCGTCGAACCTACCTCGCCTACCCAAGGGCCTAACCAAGATGATATTCCGGCCATCGGGCGGCCTCCGTATACTCGAGAGCTGTGGCCAACTCGGCATCTTTCAACTCATCCGGGACGCCGCGGGCCTTACCTTGGCAGAATCATCTGAAGACTGCATGCTACTCAACTTCAAGCAACACACCATACTGGTGGCCACCTATTCCGTGGTATGAGTGGAACGCTACTAAAAAACATCAAGGAGCTCATCTACGGCGAGAACAAGATCGCCATCACCTCGTATGTCGCCACGCCGGATGGCAGTGGTAAAGGAGTGATCCAAGGCGTTCCGAAACATCTATCGGACGCTGACATCCTTGCGAACCTTCAGCATCCAAGTAATCCTCCAATATGTGGAGTCCGGCGCATGGGTGCACAGTCGCAGACGGTCCTCATTCTCTTCAACGGTGAGCGAGTTCCCCGTTGGATCAGCTTCGGTGGTGGCATGATTCGCTGCTGCCTCTACAAAAAAAAAAATACGAAGTGTGTTCTTTGTGCGGACAACTCGGACATCGCAGAGACGTTTGCCCGGACCCGAAAAACGCTCGCTGCCGCGGATGCGGCGTGGCCAATCCTCCTGAGACACATAGCTGCGAGCCTGAGTGTGCCTTGTGCGGTAAGGGCCATGAACTGGGCAGCAACAAATGCCGCGAAATCTACCGCACTCCATACATTGTCAGCAAACGCCGCTGAGAACAGGAACGCCAACATCTGACCCAGCATAGCCAAGAGTCGCCGCAGTCTAAAGAGCGACGCAGCCGCTCCAAAAGCAGGGGACGAACAAATTATAGACATCGATCCAGCTCCTTTCCACGACCGGAACCGAGAGGCCGGTCCAGCTCCAAATCCAAGACTCCTTCACACCAGCCACGGAACCCCGGTTTGAACCAGGACGCCGTCGGCACGCGAAAGGTAGGCTGGGAAGATAAAGCCTCCCAGAAATCTAACTCCAACCCCTCTGAGCTAGCAGACCTGAAAGTGCTGGTAGGGAAATTACTTCGTGATGTCGAGGACCTAAAGAAAGAAAATGCCGCTCTAAAACAGCAACAAATGCAGGCTGGGTCACCGCCTACGACCGATGGCGCCAATAACCCTACCCCCTCTACCTCCGCCGGAGCGGACATGCATGCTGAATCAACGCGGGCACCCCCGCCTAAGCGAAAAGCAGGCGATTCCCTGTCCGAAGGCCAAACATTAGCCGACACCATTCACAAAATTGAAGAAGCGCAAACGCAGACTAAGAGCACCCTCATTCAAGTGCAGCTTACAATGACTTCCATCATGGAAGAATTATGCAGACACCGGCAGGAATTAATTAACTTAGGCAGCTGGCAGCAGGAAGCAGAGAGCAGGCTCCTTCCTCACAAAATTCGCAAACCCGCTTCTTCCGAAGCGGTATCCCACTAGCAACAACATGGCGCCACAACCCAATTACACCATCTGGCAGTGGAACTGCCGAGGATTTAGCCGCAAACGAGCTGTACTCCAACAATTCCTCAACAATAGGGACGGACTGGACTTAATCGCACTACAAGAGACACAAACTAATAGCAAGCTAGCTGGGTATCCATCCTTTTCATCGGGGGGTGGAACGCTTGGAGTCACGACTCTTGTCAAACGAAATATTACGGTAGTACAGCACGATACCCCAGTCACAAATGTCACACACGTGCTAGTCGAATTAATTCCGCCTAGGAAACCCGACCACAGTCTGTTTGTGTTGAATGTCTATAGCAGCCCAAAGTTACGGAAAGCAAGCTTCGGCCCGCTTTTTCAGGCGACCCTGAAGCTCGCAGGCAATCACCCCGTCATTTTCACGGGAGACTTTAATGCCCAACACCCGGCTTGGGGTTGCGCACAGGAGGACATTAAAGGTAGAAAACTGTGGCTCACCGCACAACAGTGTGGGTTGACTCTTCTTACAGATCCAGTAGTCCCCACCCGCTGCGGTAACAGTGTTTCCAGGGATAAGTCTCCCGATCTGACTTTTGCTAAAAATTCGGGCACTCCAACATGGATAAACACTCAACAAAATTTCGGCAGCGATCACTATATATTGGAAATAGGGACCTCAACTGGCCCCAAACGTCGTAGCGCTCGAGCCCCCACCCTTGTCGATTGGGACACGTTCCGCGCTAAAAGAGCCGCCCGAGAAGCTGATACCCCCGAAATACTAGACATAGATATATGGGCACAGGATCTTTGTCAAGATGCCAAAGCAGTCACCCATACGTTAGACCAGGCTGACCACCTGGAGATTGCGGACAGCCGGCTTCTTCACCTATGGGAGGCAAAGAGTGGACTCGAGAACCGACTCAAACGACAGCGGTGGAACCGCAATCTGCGCAGAAGAATAGCTAGGCTAAACAAGGAGATCGAGGATCATGCAGCTAAACTTACTCAACAAAACTGGGATAACATATGCAACCAAATGGATCGCAATATGGGAGTCTCTAAGACTTGGCACTTGCTCCGTCATCTACTTGACCCTACAGGTAGCAGAACCACCCAGAGGCAGAACCTGCAGAAGCTTGTGCATGAGTATGCAGGCCCACCAGAGGACCTTTTCCTTGAACTTAAAGATAGATATATTGGCAATGCTCCTATCCAAGCCTTCCCAGATTATGCTGGTCCGGAAAACACGCAGCTCGACTCCCCCATTACTGTGGATGAGGTTAGGGCAGAGATTGCCAGGCTAAACTGCAAATCCGCCACAGCCTCTATGCTGACGATATCACCTTGTGGACCGCCGAGGACAATGATGCCGACATCGAGGAGAGACTACAGCATGCAATAGATATCGTGGGGAACTATGTAGACCCTAGGGGGCTGCGGTGCTCTCCAGCCAAATCTGAATTTCTCATATTCCGCAACATCAGATCCCTTGCGCAAACCCCACCGGCCATCGAACTCAGTATTCGCGGAGTCCCCATTCCTCGAGTGCCCAAAATTAAAATCTTGGGCCTAATTCTACAAGAACACGGCTTCAATGGTGACGTAATTCGGAAGCTTCAGGGAACCTCGCAGCAAATTATGCGACTCATTCGCCGCATTAGTAACCGCCACTCGGGTTTGAAGGAAAGCAATACTCTCCGTTTAGTACAAGCCTTTGTGATAAGCCGCATAGCTTACGTATGCCCTTACCTACATCTGAAGTCAGCTGAAAAAGAAAAAGTGGAGGCCATAATCAGAAAATGCGTCAAACAGGCAGTTGGGCTACCCATGCACACAGCGACTGAGAAAGTGTTAGGTCTGGGTCTTCATAACACCCTAAGCGAGATTATTGAAGCGGTAACCGTCTCGCAGTACGAACGACTATCGGCCACATCAACTGGCAGACACATTCTGTCCACACTAGGCATAACATACGAACGACAAGGCGGACCCACAACTGACCTTCCCAAACATATACGCCAGCTTCTGGTCATTCCTCCACTACCTCGGAACATGCACCCAGATTTCCACGCTGAACGTCGTACAGAGAGAGCCAAATCATTAGGCAAACGCTTTCTTAATGATACCTGTGTGGTATATGTAGATGCGGCAGATTCTTCGGCTGACAAGATGGTAGCTGTGGTCACCACGGAACGTGGTACACTCATAACTGGGGGCACTATACGCACTCAGCACACACATGTTGGAGAAGAAACAGCCATTGCTCTAGCCATTGTGGGATCCTCGGCAGAAACCATTGTCAGAGACTCAAAATTGGCTATACGTAACTACACGTTTGGAAGAATCTCCCCACAAGCAGCACGGATTCTGCTATATTATCAGCCCACGCGGCGCATTCGCCTAATCTGGACGCCTGCTCATGCTTCCCTTGCTGGTAATGAGGCGGCTCATAACCTAGCTCGAGAACTGTCCCGCCGAGCTGGGTCGTGCAGCCCACCCGCCCTATACTCTGGCAAGGACAGGTTGTTTTCTTACACAGAAATCCTGCAGCACTACAGGCTTGCAAGACTCAGATTCCCCCCAGCAGATAAAACGCTCTCCAAGCAACAGGCCAAAGCCTGGCGTAAACTTCAAACTAACACCTATCCAAATCCCCAATTGTGTAGCTTCTATTCCGAAGGACTCTACTCAAACAAATGCAAAAATTGTGATGCGAAAGCCGATCTAAATCTTATGATCTGGAACTGCCCGCAGTCCCTACCCGCGAGTCACTTCATTACCGACTCTTCTCATTGGGAGGCTCTATTGCTCAGCCCCGACCCGGGGATACAGATCAAGCTCCTCCAGCTGGCTGAAGACGCCGCCGCTGCCCAAGGGATAGCGGCCGCCGTTTAAGCGGGGGGCGACTTCGTGTAGCTCCTCTATATCCGCTGGAAATAAAGTTTCACAACCAACCAACCTGATTTAATATTTGCTGCGGGTCCTTGGACCCAAGATATTAAACTTATTTTTGGAATATGGCGGAGTGTTTGCCTTGAAGCACTCTGGCACGGGTCGGCTCAGTATTGCGCTGCCTCTGGGATCGGCCCGGGCATATTAGCGCGCGCCTTTTCTATCTTTTCTCTGCTATCCTTTAACTCTCCTATTTTCAGCACGCAGCAGCGAGCGTGGCTCGGATTGAGCCAGTAGGCAGGCCCGTGCACTTTCCTTTTCTTCCTCTCAGCGACAGCAACAGCTTCCTAAAAAGCCTTCATGCCGGCACCTCTTTCTTCGTTTTTTCTTTCACTCCCTACTTTAACCCTTCTCTTATAGAGCGGTTCAAGTGTCCACCGACATGTATGACAATTACTACGCTATTTGTTTTCCTTAAAACCCATTTTCATGCCGAACACGTTACCCTTTATGGTGGCTCAGTGGTTAAGGCGCTCTTCTACTGAGCCAGAGTACACAAGTTCGAATCCGACAGAGGCGGCCGCGTTTCGATGAAGGCAAAACTCAAAAGGCGCCAATGTGCTGCGCGATGTTAGTGCACGTTAAATATCTTCAGGTGGTAGAAATTATCCCGGAGACCTCCACAATGGCACCTCCTCTTTCTTCATCTCTTCTTTGACTCCTTCCTTTATGATTGTTCGGCTGTTCACCGAGATATGTGAGACAGTTACTACGCCACTCCCTTTACTCAAAACAAAGCTTAATTTTTTTCAAACACAAGGGGACATAAATGTGCATGCACTGACATCGCAAAGAAAAAAATAATGTGGATTAGCCCTTGCTAATCTAGGATATACAAAGCGAAAGCGAGATTGAGGTATCCACTGACCCACGGAGCCGATTTTGCGCCTTTCCTCTCGTGAAACTGAACGGTCTTTGCAAAGTAGTCAACGTCAATAAACTCTACGAACGCCGTCGGCTCGCTTGTTTTGTTTGGTTTTTTGTGGAAAGGAAACGTCACAGCAACCGTCTCTCATATACCGGTGGACACCCGGACCACGCCGTAAAGGAAGGAATAAAGGAAGGAGGAAGAAAAGAAAGAGAAAACTGAATAATAATAATAATAATAATAAAAATAATAATAATAATAATAATAATAATAATTGGTTTTGGGAGAAAGGAAGTGGCGCAGTATCTGTCTCATATATCGTTGGACACCTGAACCGCGCCGTAAAGGAAGGGATAAAGGAGGGAGTCGAAGAAGAAAGGAAGAGGTGCCGTAGTGGAGGACTGCGGAATAATTTCGACCACCTGGGGATCTGAACCGTGCACTCAGATCGCACAGCACACGGATGCCTTAGCGTTTTGCCTCCATCGAAACGCAGCCGCCGCACGTTAAATATCCCCAGGTGTTTTGCCTCCATATAAATGCAGCCACCGTGCTCAGATTCGAATCTCGAAACTCTGGATCAGTAGCCCGAGCGCCCTAACCATGGTGCCACCGCGGCGGGTAAAGAAGAAAGAGAAAATTGAAAATTGAAAGTGGCATTTTGAGGAAAGGCGCGGCGCTGTGCAGCGGCGGAACACGTGGCTCGGTGCTACTAGTGGCGCATGCGGAGTTGTGACTAAGGAGCGAGAGAGGGAAATGTGCCGTGTGTCCTCACTGCTCCTCGCGCATGCGCAGCACGGCTCTGCAGGTATCACGCGAAACTGCTCAACCTGCAGCCAGTAAAGCTTTCGGTTTAAAACCGTCTTTTCTTGCGCACGCTATTTAAAAACATTATATCAATATGAACAGCGAAAGTAATCATTATTCTTTGCTCAAATCTTAATTGTTTTTTACAACTTGATCAACACAACATTTCGATGCAACGACTTCAGCACAGCGTCCTAGTGGGCTGCAGGCAGGCTTTTCAAAAAAAATCTTTAACCTGACTTGGCAAAAACTTCTGCTCAGCTGTTACCTTTTTGGCCGCAGAATGCAATACCTTAGAGTGCCTCGGCAGTTACGCATCGGCTCCATTTGCAGTGACCGGCGTCTGGGTCCGTTCTGTGCTGTATTTAATAATATATATGGGCGCAAAAATATTGATGTGGCTATACGCACACTTTATATAAACAAGCTCCATTTATAAAGGTTTTATTTTAGTCAAGTAAATAGGCTTAGGATATTTGCTTATTAACGGGATAGTGGTTAAGTTGCCGACCAGAGGAGAACCCGGCGTTGATTCGTCGCCGTGAGGTGTGCTCAAAGAGGTATTGCCTTGGCATGTGGACCTGTTGAATGGTAAGTTGAAAACCGGTGATTCCACTTGTCTCAAACGACATCAGGACATGTGAGTATATAAAATAAAAGAATTGCCTGAAAGGAAATGGTATTAAATTGTAAAAAATGGGAGGGGACAATTAAGCTCCGCCTCAATGGCATGACACAATAGCGAAGTGGTTTATTTGGCATGTGTACAGAAGTTCGCTGTCCGCCGCCGCAGTGGCTCTGTAGTTATGGCGCTTGTCGGCTGACCCGAAAGACGCAGACACGATACCAGACGTGGCGGTCGAATTTCGATGGAGACGAAATTCTAGAGGCCCGTGTACCGTGCGGTGTCATACTGCATTTTAAAGAACCGAAGGTGGTCGAAATTTGTGAAGCCCTTCACTACGGCGTCCCTAAGAGCCTGGGTCTCTTTGGGGCGTTAAATCCCCAGAAATGAACCAAACGAGAAGGCCACCAGAAGACCGAGGAAGCTGCCTAGCTCGAATAACAGAAAAGAAATAAAACCAAGGTGCCGACAGGACGCCCAGACCTTACAAAAATTTTTAAATTTAGACTCTATAAATTCTATAAATTCTCTATAGACAAACCCTGAAGTAGCCTGTAGGCAACACAACCGCCTGTACACTATACAAATCATATAGGCAGTCTATAGACAATATAGATTTATGGTCATACACATATAGTAGACTTGTCTATAGAAAGTCTATAGCCTACGAAGAGATAAAAAGAAATATCTACAAGAAAGAAATAGTTACAGACTCTCTGTAGACCATGTTTGTAAGGGAGGAGCCAAATCCAGCCGCCAAAAGTGCCTTGGCTGTAATTCTTTGACTGCGCGCGAACATAGTCATCTAAGCGCCGCCCTAGGATGTGCTACGCTTTTTTAGTATTGCATTTCAAACTCACCACTATTCCGTGGAGCGATATAAACCGCAATTTCATGATGTGCTACGTGGAGCACTTTAAGGGGTTTGATTGATATCATTTTCTCCGTAGAAATATTTTGTTTCAATTTAGTCAACGCCAGTTTTTTTTATTAACCACCTGGTTTCCTAAAAGACCCACTTTTAGCAGCTTCCAACTAGCGACGGCCAAGACTTAACCAATAAAAATATCGATAGGATGCATGCACTGCATGGCTTAAAAATTATTGATTGGTTCGTTGGTTTTGGGGGAAAGGAAATAGCGCAGTATCTGTCTCATATATCATTCGACACCTGAACCGCGCTGTAAGGCAAGGAATAAAGGAGGGAGAGAAAGAAGGGAGAAAGAGGTGCCGTAGTGGAGGTCTCCGGCATAATTTTGACCACCTGGGCATTTTTAACGCGCACTGACATCGCACAGCACACGGGTGCCTTAGCGTATTGCCTCCATAAAAAAGCAGCCGCTTTTAGCAGCCGCGTGATTAGTTCAGTTTAGAGGAATTAAATCACACACGTGCACAGCACTGTGTAGGTTACAACTGGAGTGGGGCGTCCAGTTATTAATCGTTCAGGGTAGAACTCGCGGAGCGTTCGGTCACTGCGTGTAACTACCTGACGGAGAACAGACGGGACGTCAATCCCGTGTGTTCGAGGAATGCACAGAGGCTCACCAAAGTTCGCTCACGAGTGCGCGCACTGCCCTGCGGCCACAATAGCGTCTTGATGGAGTCTGGTAGTATGCCCTGCGCCCTATAGGCCGCGAGCATATCGCGACGAGCATCGGCGAACGCGGAGCAGCGAAGGAGCAGATGTTCTAGTGTTTCCACTGCACCGCATCCGTCACACACATCACTCATCGCGATTCCGTGCCGCACCCGTCGTTCCCCGGGCCACACGCAGCCAATGCGCGCGCGGAGGAAACTGCAAAAGACAGTTTCGGCTGGGAAAAACGAAGAGAATTCGTTCGTTTGAAATACCTCTGCAGTATATGTTTCATTCTAAAACAGGTAGAAAGCCCCGTCGATTCATGCTGAGTCCGGAATTCGTTTCATCACGTCCGTGTGTCTGAATCTCATAAACAAGCTCAAAGATACACAGCGTAAAATTCATTTTTAAGGGATATATATTGCCTCTGCGCATCAGTGATGGGCGAAGTGTGATGAAAGGTGTAGTAGTGATTAAATTAATAAAAAAAATATTAGCTGGGGCTTAGCTAAGGTTAAGCCTGGGTATCTAGAAGCGGAAAGGCCCGGTGATGCTTATAGTTTAGCTTATGGTTATGCTTTGCAGCGTCGTTTAGCGAGACGTTCTTCTCGTTGTTCGGGTATCACGGACGCTCGCTGAGCTTTCAGTCTTTCATTTCTTCGCTCCTTTTCAGCCAACTCCCGTGGTAGCACTTCTGTATCGGTAGTATCACACTCTTCTCCTTTCATGTTGAATGCGCACGACTATTCTCTGGCAAGTGGTTATATAGTAGGCTTCCGCGATAAACACGCGCTTGCGGCGAACGTCAAACGATGACGCATAGCGCGCGGCAGTGGCCATCTGCGCCGCGCGTGACGTCACGCGCGGCAGTGGCGAAAGGTCAGGGGATGGAGTCGGCGGCGGCCACCTGCCCCGTGCGCCACATCACTCGGGCTCCGACATATGCCGGCTTACGCGAAGCGCGGTGTTGACTAGCGTAGTGAAGCTTTTTGTTTGAAAAGGCTAGCTGATTTGATTAAGTTCAGTAGAGAGCTATGTTATGGTTCCTGCGTCCAGGCAATATATGAAGCAGGGCTGCTTGGTGAAAACCCCGCTACTTTCATGTGCCGGGTTCTTGTAGGCTTGAGAGCTGAGTAGTCCCACAGTAAGGGATGAATGTCGGCTTCAATATCCTCGCGTTTGCATACCAAACACCCAAGCCGAGGAAAGAAATCTCGGTACTGAGGCCAACCCCGATTGACTGCAGGTGTGAGGGCAACCCCGACCTGGATCCTCCTAAGTGCAACACATCTCTTGGAAATGGCATTTTCTCCCAACTATCAGGGAATGGAATTGCCTTGATTGTGCTGGTGCTGTTGCAGTTGTATCGAGATTCATTTGTCAACAAAGGCAAAATGAAATTCTTGCCTTTTTCCGACTGTTCTGTAAACAACCTGCACTTCGTTTTTGCTTTGGATTACCTCCAGCTCCCCCCCCCCCCTCCCCCCGTCCTCCTAGATTAAACCGGTACTAGCGTCTTAGGCAAGACCGAATTGTGGGCCTGTTGGTATGACATTTATTACTACTGTGTTACATGTATTACTCTTGTGAACTTTATTTACTGCTTTTATATCCAGAAGAATGGGATTTGTATAGGAGCTAGTGTAGCGCCAGTGCTTTCTAACATTTTCCTCGCGAAGTTTCACCGCTCGCTATTAAGCGTTTTGGACGACGCTCATGTTGTGCGAAGTGTAAGATATCTAGATGATTTTTTAGTGTTTTTAAACGGCGTACCTAAGAACTCGTACCGACTGGTAGTAGAACACACCTTGAGTGCTTTTAGGCAGTGATTACCCCATGTAAAATTTACTCACGAACTAGCCGCACACAACTCCATTCATTTTTTAGACTTGCTAGTAACCTGCTCAGGAGAAAGCCGTGTGTGCTGGATGTACGCATCTAGAACTCGAAAAGGACTCTTGCCGTACGACTCTAACCGCTCTAAATTAGTCAAGTGAAGTATTGCTAAGACTTTTTTTTCAAACGCTGTGAAAAGAAGTTGCTGCCACACTGTCTACGCAAGTGTCATGACGCAGGCCAATCGCCTTTTTGATGCGGGCTTCGAAACAAAAATGGTGAGAGGAGAGGCCGAGTCTGTGTTGAAGGAATTGAATAGCAGGGCCAAGCAAGAAAAGAAGGCTACTGCGGAAGAAAGGAAGAGAGTTCAAGTGGTGTCGTATCTGAACAAAGACTGGCTAGGTGAACCGCGTGACGAACCGAACCGCGTGACCAGCCAGGGCTCCACGCCTTGGCGGGAGCGACTGAAACCCCCGCACAGTTAATGAATAAAAAAAACAATGTGTCGAGGCTGGGAATCGAACCAGGGCTTTTGGAATTAGAGGCGGAGACGCTTACACTCCGCCACGACGAAGCACGATTTATCCGTCAATAAATGCGCATCTAGTGAATGCACGGGTTTCGTATATTAACTCTTCCGAAGCGGATCTCACCGCGCTTTCGCTACATATATCCTGGCCTAACACAGCTGGGCCATAATCAATTTTTTTTTCTGCCCCTGTTAAGCTTTCAGGTCTCTACGCACGAATAATGCCTGATTGTGATAATAAGAATCACTGGAACACCAAGCATAGAGTAATGTTTGCCAGATGCAAAACAGAAGTCATATATCAGATCTTGCTGACGTGTTGAAAGTGTTACATACGACAGACGTGATTGTATTAATGAGCTAAAATTCGAAGTTGTATTAACGAACTAAAATTCGAAATTCGATGGCAATCTTGCTTTGCATTGTAGTTGAAGCCCCGTGAAGCGTTCCCCTCGTTTCAATCATGTAACCATTTTAGGCCAAGGAAAAACAAGAAGGGCATGGGAAATTTTCGAAGCCGATCTGAGAGCTAAAATGGTGATGCTTCCGTCAGTACCCCGTCGATTAGGCTCACAACGAAAGAGATGGACTTCCTGAGTGATTAAACGTAGGTTGTTTGTATAGGGTTGGCGCATGCGTGACGGTTACCCTACGGAATGGGCACAATAAAGATGTCACTTGTTAGCCCAGCCCTGTCAATTGTAGGCTCACCTCTTGTCCTTCGTCGTTTTGCGGCTGGTAAAAATTTTTCACTGACATGGTGCCTTAGGTACAATAGTAATTAAAGAAACACAATATTTTATTTTTCACATAATAGTGAGCTTCAATGCACGCCCTCAGCCATTTAGCCGCAGTAATAATACCATGTTTCTCTCTAAATCTCATGTTGTTTGCACCTTCGCAACAAAAAATATTCTACGCTATCGGGAGTGTTTATTTGTAAAAAAGTTTATTATTCCATGTTAAAACTATCTATCATTGTCGCACTTAGCGCAAAATTGCGTTAAAGCTTTGCAGACATCATCTGTCAGTATTTTTCCTGTTACAAACTGACGTATATCTACTGTTTATTCTTGGACCAATTAGGCTGTAAATGTTTTAATAGACATAACGAGGGGTCCAAACTTCATTCCGCAGCTGCATTGACCCTGAAGCCGGCCTTGCAGGTCATACTGAAGCCGAAGACATTTGAAGTATTCCGAAACATTCTTTCTGTCACAATGGTTCCCAACGCAAACAAACCCGAGCCCACAAATCGCCTTCGGTTGCTTTCAAAAGGCTCGTTCGTCGGCTGACATCAGGTTCGCCGAAACGCCGGATGAGTTTGCGGCGGCTTGGATGCAGCGAAACGTGCCGATGTACCCGCACGCTGACGTCACACTCATAACGTATGCTCTCGAAGCGGACGCTCAATAGCCTCAAGGAACCAAACAGCCGCGGTGGCTCAGTAGTTAGCGCACTCGGCTAATGATCCGGAGTTCTTGGGTTCGAAGGCGCCCGCCGCGGCCGCGTTTCTATATATGTGACAAATATTGCGCCATTTTCTTTCCTCCAAAGCTATTTCTCTTTACTATTATGAGATTCTTCGGTGGGCGTTCGAAGCGAGCGGACGTGTTTTTTAGCTCTCTGCTCCTTCGGACGCTGGGCCTAGGGCTTCGCGGCGTTGCGGGGTCTCCCCATGGAGGCCACAGACACCGTGAGCGAGCGAAGGCCTGTGTTCGGCGGTGACATTCAGCAACGCAGGGCAGGCCGCTCACGCTCACGATCACGGAGACGAACCTATCCAGAGGCAGGTCGTCCAGCACCATTCGGCGAATGCAGGCCGATATCGCTGATCTGCGGGACACGGTGAGGTGCCTGACGGCGGCGCTCATCACCACCTCGGAGAACCTTGAGTCCGTCATCGGGACCTTGGACGTGTCGCCGGTGGACCCACGCGTTCTAGCCTTGAGGGAGGCCATGGCGCTCACTCACCAGACGCAGAAGTCCATGGCGGCTTCCTCCCCGCCTCTGGCCACCCCTGCGCTTCCTGCCACCATTGCTACACCTGGGGACCCGGCTGTGATGCCCTCTACCCCTGATGCTGCTGCTGCGGGCTCACCGCGGACACCTGCAGCCGAGGAGGAGCATGTGCACCCCAATGGACGAGTCTGCTCTCCGGAAACGGCGACGCTCAACAGGGTCCGAGGAGGAGACGGACTCGGAAACCAAAAGGGACATCGCGGTGGCCAAGCGGGAAGCTCGAAGGCCCCCACCGTCACTGTTGCCTCTCCCTCCACATTAGAACGAGTAGGGCCTTCCCAGCACGAGCCCCATGGAGCCCACCTCCAGCCTGCTGCTGATGCTGCTGCTGTTGCTGGTGGGGCGACGGCGTCCGGAAGAAAACCGGGTGCGACCTCACCAAATTCCGCCGCACGAGATCAGGCTGCGGCTGGGGCTTCGTCTGCTGGCAGCGAGCGCGCCCAACTCCGCGGCGCGCCGCAGTAATGCGCCGCTGGCAGCGGCGACGCTGATGCTGGGGCCAGCCTGGCCCCGTGGCGCATTATCACTACCAAGGCGCAGCGGCGTCGGAGAGCTGCCCTGGAGCGAGCCGCGGCTGCCGTGGAGGTCCCATCCAGCCTGGTGGGGACGGTGCTGTTTTGGCCGCCGACCCGGGGCACCGCCTTCACCAGGGAACAGGGCTGGGAGTTGGCTGAGGAGATCGGATCCCGCCCGGGCGTCCTCGCCGTCCGGTTAAACATGCGGCGGAATGTGGTGGCAGTGGACGTGGGTAGCAGCGATGCTCTCCAGACCCTGCTAGCCACGGCCGTCATCCGCGGCGTGCCGGTCTGCGCCAAGGAGCCTCCTCCTCGGAATGAAAGCTCCGGCCTGGTCTTCGGTGTGGACGGGCGCAGAACGGCGGAGGAGCTGCTAGCGGCGGCGTAGTCAACAGTACCGATGGTGTCGGCGTCTTTGTCGGGCAGCACACTCGCTCTCCGTTTTGCGGCGCCGACACCCCCGGCGTTCATCACCATATTCAAGCGCAGGCTCGCGGTCCGCCCCTGTCGTCCCCGGCAGCTCCAGTGTGTCAAGTGCGCCAGCCTGGGGCATGCCACTGAGGTGTGTCGTGCTCCTGCCCGATGCACGCGCTGCGGCGGGCCGCACGAGCCTGGTACCTGCGCGAGCAAGCCCCGCTGCATTAACTGCGGGGGCCGGCACGCAGCCATTGACCTAGCGTGCCAGTACTGGCAGCGAGAGCGTCACGTGGCCACTTTAATGGCCACATCCATGGCACCGATGTCCAGGCGGGTTGTCCGAGCCGTCGTCCAGGCTGAGACAGCGGCCCCAGCCCAGCAACATCAGCAGACGCCGCGCGCTCTTTCTTAAGCACAGGCCGTCAGGGGAACACCCTAGCAGCAGCAGCAGCAGCAGTCTCAGAAGCAACGGCAGCGTCGGCAGCGGCAGCGGCGATCCGGTTGCCCGGCGTCCCGTACAGCGCGGCCCGAGCCTGCGGCCGCTTCTCATGGCCAGCCCCCTGACGCACGGGACGCGGAGAGAGCGCGCCTAAAGCTGGCGTTGCGCGCCCTCAGCGCACTTTTCCCGGGGGTAACCGATGGACATCGGGCTTACTTAGAAACAGCGGGTGCTCCCGCACAGATAAGCCAGCATGATGGCTAGCCGCCGGACTCCCTCCCGCATACCATCCATCCTGCAGTGGAACGTGCGCTCACTTGCGGCGCCGTACGCCGAAATGCGAGTTCGCATCCCACAGGATTCGCCGGAAGTTATCGCGCTGCAGGAGACACACGTCCGTTCACATGACCGGGAGCCCCAGATGCGGCTACCTGGCTACATTGGCTACCACTCAGCCACCATGTGCGAGGAACCCACCTGTACAGCAGTGCCCTTTGTGTCACATCTCATCGCCCCGGGAAATCAAGGTGCGCGATATACGTGCGGCAGGACGTCCAGCAGACCCTCAAGGCTCGGCGGCGGCGACATCTGACGCCTAGGAGTGCGTGGTGGTGACAGTGCGCGTCGGTGGTGTTGACACGTCGGTGGCCAGTGTTTATGTGCGTCCAGCTGTCGCGTGGCACGCGCTGTGTTTTCGTGCTGTGTCTTCGTGCTGTGTCCCGCGCCAAATCATCTGTGGTGATTTTAACGCCCACCATAGTGCGTGGGGCAGTGCGCGCCAATCCGCGCGTGGAGACGACCTGCACGACGCAGCAACGCAGCTGGGACTCACCCCCTTGAACACCGGCGAGCCCACCTTTCGACGACGCGGAACAACTGGCTCCTGCATCGACGTTGCCTGAGTATCCAGAGGCATCGAGGCGACATGGCGCCGATCACCATCTCTCTGGGGCTCGGATCATTACTCCATCTTAATCGAACCCACTGCGTTGGAGGCGCGACCCAAACGTGCCTACTCCATTACCAACTGTAGTGCGTTCAGGCGGGCGGTCGACGAGGCGGCGGCCACTGACGCAGATTTCTTTTCAAGTCTAGTCCGAAGCGCTCTCGCAGCCACCCAACGAGCAGAGGTAAGGGCAGGGCAGCCCACACCTGATTTGAAGCTGCTCAATCTGCGCGAGATGAGATCGCGCAGAGCGACGGGCGCGACGGAGTGACAGAGCCGCCGACTGGACTGTCTACAACCGCTTGGACGCAGCAGCGCGCCGCCACACCAACAAGCTATACCGCCGGCAGTGGGCTTCACTATGCCAAAGGATGGAGGAAGATGTCAGCTCGCGGAGGCTGTTTGACACCCTGCGGCGCATCACCCAACCACAGGCAAACCGTCAACCGCTGGCCGCCCTCGCAATCTAGCTCCAGCGGGCTCAGCTTTGTAGAATTGGCAGAGCGGTTTTCCTATCGAGTCGCGCCGCCCAGCCCCGCAAACGCCGCTAACATAGCTGCTCCTGAGAGCCCCAGAAGCGACGCCAGTCCCTTACCCGTCGCCTCGGAAGGTCCATCTGATGCGGTGTTCACCGCGGCGGAATTGAACAGTGCGCTGCAGCGCTGCCGCCGCCGCTCGGCGCCCGGACCGGACGGGGTGGCATACCAGATGCTGCGAAACCTGGATGCGCGGCAACGACAGATTCTCCTGCAGCAGATCAACCTCGTGTGGGAACGCGGGGAGCTACCGGAGGATTGGCGAACCGCAGTCGTTTGTCCCATCCGAAAGCAATGCGCCCGCCTACGGAGCTTAGCGGATACCGGCCAGTGGCATTAACATCGGCGGCATGTAAGCTCATGGAGCATATGGCGTTGCAGCGTCTGAACGAGCGGGCTGCGGAGGCTGATTTGTTTGACGAGCGGCAGACGAGTTTCCGTGGGATGCGATGTACGGCTGATTCGATATCGGACGTTGTTACAGCGCTGGAGCATGCCAGGGCGGCAGGCCAGGTTGCGCTGCTGCTACTACTGGAGGTCTCGGGCGCTTTTGACAACGCTCACCGCGCACCAATTCTCGCGGTGCTTGAGGGGGCTGGTGTGAGCGGGCGCCTTTTGCGATACGTTCATGTCTTCCTGAGCGGGCGCACCATGCACGTACGAGTAGGGGGTAAGCTCTCCAAGCCTCGCCCGGTCGACATGGGCGTGGCGCAGGGCTCTGTCCTATCACCATTTCTGTTTAATGTGGCCATGTCGGTGGTGCCGGCCTCCCTCCCCACGAGCGGGCGACACCATGCGTGCATGTCCATATATGCAGACAACATAGCTCTGTGTTGCCGGGGACCACCGGGCGAGGCGTTCCGCGTGCGGGGGTGCCTTCAGGGAGCGCTGACCGCAATCGATGCCAGCTTGCGCGGCCTTGGTCTGTCGCTGAGCGCGGACAAATCGGTGGCCATGGCCTGCGTTTCGCACTCACGCGCGCACCTTGCGCCACTGTCACCGGACGGGACTCCGATTCCTTGGCGTAAATCAGTGCGGTACCTTGGCCTGGACATCGACTGGCGCCTTTCCTTCCGCCCCGCGGCGACCAAGGCCTGTCTGCCGATGAAGAGGATCACCGCCGCCGTGCACAAGCTCACCGCTCGAGGCCAGGGCATCTCCCAGCAAGCCGCGCTGCGTCTATACAATGCCGCAGCTTTGGGGACGGTGCTCTATGCGCTGCCGCTCGTCACGGTGTGCAAGCCGTGCTGGAAGAAACTCGAGCTTCAGCACCGCAAGTCCCTGCGCGTGTGCCTAGGCCTGCCCAAAAACTCGCAGTGCGCCGCAACGTTGGCCGAGGCAGGAGCGTGGCCCCTTGAGCTCCAAGCAGCGCGCAGGGCATTGAATCACATCGACCGGCTTCACCGCGCACCGGACGGCGGCTCGCTGCTGCAGCGTATGCGCTCGCACCCGCGCTCACGAATGGGCGCGGCGCTGCTCGAGTATGAGCAATTGACCCAAGGCCCAACCCCCTACGGCTCCTGCGCGCCTTGGCCTGCTGCCTCGGAGGTACAGCGAGATCGTCGGCGTTGCGGGAAACCGGAGCACACCCCTCTGTGCTGTGCAGCAGCTGGCGAGAGCCGTCATACACGAGGAGCTCCAGGACCATCTCCTCGTGCACACCTACGGCTCAGTGGCCCGCGACAGCTGCTCCCTTGCTGCGGCGGCCGCCATCCCCGCCCTGCGACTGCACAGCCAGCAACACGCAGCCTTCCTGGGCTCCTCCACCACGGCGGAGTTGATGGGGATCCGGCTCGGGCTGGACCTGCTGCTCACCCTCGGCCTTCCGCCGCCCAGGAGTGCTCTGCTGTAAGACTCCCGCGCCGCCCTCAGCCGCCTGCAATCTAACGGCCGCGGTACCCCGCTAGTGCGGGAAATTCGCTCGCGCATCGAGCGCCTCGCGCAGAGAGGTTGTGCCGTGCGTGCAAAGTGGGTGCCCTGTCACTGCGGCATCGCCGGCAACGAAGAAGCTGACGACCTCGCGACCGCTGGACACCAACTACCTGCCAGCGATCTGCCCCTTGCGCTGGAGAACGTGCGTGCGGCCATCCACGACCATCTCCGAAAGCAGCACCCCGACCCGCGCATCGCGGGAGGTAAGCGCATCGACAGTGTCACCGGCTGTCGCGCACTTACACGGTCACAAAGTGCAATGATCCTCCGCGCACGCATTGGTTGCGTGTGGTCCGGGGAACGACGGGTGCGTCACGGAATCGCGACGAGTGATGTGTGTGACGGATGCGGTGCAGTGGAAACACTAGAACACTTGCTCCTTTGCTGTTCCGCGTTCGCCGATGCTCGTCGCGATATGCTCGCGGCCTATAGGACGCAGGGCATACTACCACACTCCACCAAGACACTATTGTGGCCGCAGGGCAGTGCGCGCACTCGTGAGCGAACTTTGGTGAGCCTCTGTGCATTCCTCGAACACACGGGTTTGACGTCACGTCTGTTCTCCGTCACGTAGTTACACGCAGGGACCGAACGCTTCGCGAGTTCTACTTTGAACGATTAATAACTGGACGCCCCACTCTAGTTGTAACCAACACAGGGCTGTGCGCGTGTGTGATTTAATTCCTCTAAAATGAACTAATCACGCGCACAACCTGGACACATTTCTTTTTGTGTAAATAGTTTTTACATATTACTTTTCCCCTTATACTCTCTTCCTCTCCCCTCACCTCTTTCATTTCATTTCTCCATTGTGCCTGCTGTCCTCTATTTCCGCTGCCCCAGCACAGGTGCTTCAGTATCGATGGCAGTGCCGGGGCTAGCAGAAATCTTTTCCTTCCTTTTTACTATTATTTTTAATAAAACCACTACCACCACCATTATTATTATGACATTCAAATTGGTTTTTGGGGTAGGAAATGGAGCAGTATCTGTCTCATATTTAGTTGGACACCTGAATCGGGCTGTAAGGGAAGGGAAAAAGGAGGGACTCAGAGAAGAAAGCAAGATAGAGGTGGCGTAGTTGAGTTCTATGGAATAATTTCGACCAAGGATCTGTAACTCGCAATGACATCGCACAGCACAGGGGCGCCTTAGCGTTTTGCCTCCATAAAAAACGCAGCCGCCGCGGTCGGGTTCGAACCTAAGAACTGCGGATCAGTAGCCGAGCGCCCTAAACACTGAGCCACCGCAGCGGGTCCAATTTGAAAAATAATAATAATAATAATAATAATAATAATAGGTTTTGGGGAAAAGGAAATGGCGCAGTATCTGTCTCATATACCGTTGGACACCTGAACCGCGCCGTAAGGAAAGGGATAAAGGAGGGAGTGAAAGAAGAAAGGAAGAAAGAAGACCGCAGTGGAGGGCTCCGGAATAATTTCGACTACCTGGGGATCTTTAACGTGCACTGACATCGCACCGCACACGGGCGCGTTAGCGTTTTGCCTCCTTAGAAACGCAGCCGCCGCGGTCGGGTTCGAACCCGGGAACTCCGGATCAGTAGCCGAACGCCCTAACCACTGAGCCACCGCTGCAGGTTTAAAATAAGGCGACATAAAAAGCTTTTGCCTTGGGATAAAATGCATTAATCGAAACGCATGGCTATATTAGTGTTCATAAAATGTCTTTCTACCGACGACATGCACACTTCTCTTCGGAGTCGACGTCGCTCGTATCTTGTCAATCCAGCATGAACAAGTTCAGAGTCCTGCTCACATATTAGGTGGAATTATCTTGTACGACCGGATGCGGTCGGATGCGCTTAAGTGGAATACAAGGAAGGAAAAAATGAGCAAGGCCCGCCAAATTTCCTAAAACTGAAGGATGGGCGTGGACACATTTCGATCTCTAACAACAATCAACCTTGTTGACCAGCGGAGGAGGACGGCCTCCTCACCCTACACGACGAGCTGTTCATTCAAGTGTTTAAGCATCAAAGATCTAAGGGGGTACAGTAAAGGGAACATTGCTTTCGGGCGTCCCCGAAAGTACCCTCTTGTTCCAGAGGACCTAAGCACGCACACACATTATTAATTCAACAAAAGAAATTGCGACTGGGACTCTGCCCCCGCACGCGCACCTGAAACATGCGCGCTACCAAGCTCTAGAAATCGCGCGCGACTGAGCATTCAAAAATGGCATGGTTGAGAGTTTGTCCGACCGCATTGCGGACATGAGGCGCAGGGCGCCGCAAAGCGGTCAGCTGTCGATGGCGCTTCCCATTCGCGAAGTCAGGTAAAATTGGATACATCAGCGGCGGAGACAGGCAAAAGTTCTTTGTTTCCACCTTTTACGCACTTTCCTGTGCTGGGCTACATTCAGGGTGCGAAACGCGTCATATTCGCAAGTTTCACTCGCGGACAATTCTTTCAAATCACATAACAGAGTGTAGAAAGTTTACAAACTAATGAAGGAGGAAACTCAACAATAGACGATCTAAAGACATTCATGCAGCAGCAAATGCAGCAGATGCAGCAGCAGATACAGCAACTAAATCAAAAGATAGCCCTGCAAGATCAGAGCTTCCGCAACTATGTAAAGAGTCAAAACACACAGAAGACAGTAAACGACGCTATGGACCACCTCTACAATGAGCGCAGGTTTGGATCGGAATCCCAGGGAACAAACAACAGTACCAATACGATAACATGGCAGGACAACAACTAGCGATATGGCAGTGGAATTGCCGGAGCTACAGGCGTAAGCGAGGGCTCTTACAGCAAGTCATTAACACTAGAAGAAAACCACCAGATCTAATACTTCTACAAGAGACAAATTGCACCCTAACCCTAAAGGGATACTCATGTCAGGAGAACGGAAGAACAGCAACTCTCATTAGCAACAAAATCACAACCATAGCTCCTAAGGAGTTTGAAGACACACAGCTAGAACACATAATAACGGAAGTGATTCCCAAGAGAAAAAGAAAGGCTAAAACTACTTTTATAGTAAATTTGTACAGCCCACCTAAAAATACAGGACACTTCATTAAGCTTTTTGCGGAAGCAAAGAAGCTTGCAGGGCAGACTATCCTAATAATAGCAGGGGATTTTAATGCGAAAAGCCCACAATGGGGCAGCAGGATCGAAGATAAAAAGGGGCGCGGCATCTGCACAGCAGCGGAAAACATAGGCTGCGAGTTACAGATGAAAGTCAGCCTACTAGACAGGGTAATAGCGTAAGTGTGGACACATGTCCCGACCTAATATTTGTCAGGGGCGCTAAGCAAGTCGAATGGGAGAACCTGCAAGAAAATCTCGGCAGCGACCACTACATCATTAGGGTCAGCACACAGGCAGAAAGCATCAAAGGAAGATCGGCAAGGCAAACCTAACTGACTGGGATGCCTTCCGCACCCACTGCAAACAGCTTAAGGACGACATAACTTCGGCAGAAGTTGGAGCCAACAGCTTAGACAAATCAGGGATCTCTACACTAAAGAAGTGGATCGAACAGAACAAGCACCAGAAGTGGACAAGCGACTCCTGAGGTTAAGGGAGGCAAGACGAGGCCTGATCAAGCGGTGGAATCGCCAAAAGCTAAACAGAAAGCTAAAGAAGAAGATTGCCGAAATCACCAGGCAAGCAGAGGAACACGCAACGCCGCTGGCAAGACAAGGGTGGCAGCAGCTTAGTACCTCGCTGAATGGCACCCTCAGCACGGCTAGAACGTGGCAGATCCTCTAAACACTCATAGATCCGAGCAAAAGCAAGGCGGAAAGCAGCAAATCCATCCAAGCGCTAATTAATCAGTACGAAGGTACAGAAGAACAGCTGCTCCAGGCAGTAGGAGAGAAATGCTACGGAAAGGACCAGGTAGACAGCTACCAAGGCGACTACCAGGGTGAAGAAAACCCAACCACGGCCAGACCCATCACAAGAGAAGAGGTCGTCGAGGCCATGAGGGCAACAACGAAAAATACGGCAGCAGGGGCGGACAAGATTCATAGCTCGTTAATCCGAAAGTTAGGCGACGAAGCAATCAGCCAACTCACCCAATACCTAAACAAACAATGGGATGAAGGGACGGTCCCAGCGGAGTGGAAACACGCCGTAGTCGTTATGATCCCCAAGCCCGGCAAGAAACTCCAAATTGAAAACCTCAGACCGATCTCGCTAACATCATGCCTAGGCAGGATGTACGAGAGAATAGTCACCCGACGAATACAAACGCATCTAGAAGATGTAGAATGGTACCCCAACACCATGTTCGGATTCAGGGCAAATTCATCAACCCAAGACATCTTGCTACAACTAAAAGAAGAGGTATTCGAAACAATGCCAAAGAACGGGGAGAACGTTGTCATGGCCATCGATATTAGAGGGGCCTTTGACAACGTATTCCTTGCCGCCATTATGGAAGAACTTAACACCACCATCTGCGGGAAGAAGGTCCATGACTACGTTAGAAGCTTCCTCACGGACAGAAACAGCGACGGTAGGCCTAGGAGACCTGCGGAGTGACACCTTTCAAACGCCATGTAAGGGCACTCCGCAAGGCTCAGTAATCTCGCCAATACTCTTTAACATAGCGATGGTCAACCTCGCCAAGAAACTCAGCCAAGTCCAGGGGATTAGTCATGCAATGTACGCAGACGATATCACCACTTGGACCACCCAAGGCTCACTAGGGGAGAAGCAGGAGGCGCTACAAGAGGCTGCCACCTGCATTGAAGAATACACAAAACAAAGAGCACTTAAATGCTCCACTGAAAAGTCTGAGCCCCTCAGAGTGGGTAGGCACCCTACGGATGCTCCACTCGAAATAAAACTATAGGGCAAGAACATCCCGGAACAAACGATGATCAGAATCCTCGGCATGTGGCTGCAAGGAAGCCGGAAGTGCAGTCATACACTCAGCCTGCTAAGCAAAGCGGCAGGACAAGTAGGCCGGATGATCAGCAGAGTAGCGCACAAGAGGTATGGCATGAAGGAGGAGGACACACTCAGCCTAGTCAACAGCCTAGTGGTCCGCCGGGTAACATTTTCATTACCGTACCATGTGAATATCAAAGCAGAGAAGGAGCAAGCGGAGACAATACTCCGGAAGGCATACAAAACATCTCTTCATCTCCCAAGAAATACATCCAACGACAAGCTCCTGCAACTCGGAATCAGCAACACCTTCGAAGAATTAACAGAATGCCAGCTCAAGGCACAAATACGAAGACTTAGCAACACAACGACTGGAAGGGCGCTCCTGACAAAGCTAGGTCGGGAAATAGAAAAGCCACGAAATAGCAGGGCCGCAATACCAGACCCGCTAAGAAAGAAGCTATGCATACAACCTATCCCCCGAAACATGGATCCAAACCTCCATGCTAACAGGAGACAGGTTAGGGCAGAATTTTATGAGAGGAACATGGGGCATCGGGACAACACAGTCTACACTGATGCCTCCCTATACCCCCGAACACACAAAAATAGCGCGGTAGCAGTAGTTGTTAATTACCACGGAGAACACATCACAAGCCTCACAGCCGAAGTATCTAACATAACGGAGGCAGAGGAGATTGCTGTCACCCTGGCCGCGAATGAAGGATATGGACCGGGAGATCTCTTAACATCTTAACGGATTCACAAAAGGCGTGCCGGAACTATACTAGAGGCAGAATTAGCAGCACGGCACTCAAGATCCTCAGTAGAGCTCTGCTCCCTGAGGGACGACTAATACAGAACATAATCTGGATACCGAGTCACTCAGGGATCAGGGGCAACGAAGGGGCAGACAACCTAGCTCGAGGAATGACCAGCCGAGCAAGAACGTCATTAACCCCGGAGGAGCCCCAGATTAATTGCGGGGACAGCTATTCGGAATTATTAAACCTATATAATGGGCTAAGATTCCAATACCCCCCACCACATAAAGCATTATCCAAGGAGGAAGCCACAGGATGTCGAAGACTGCAAACAGGCTCCTTCCCAAACTTACACATATTAAACAAGATGTTCCCCACACAGTATAGCGCCAACTGTCCGTGGTGCGGAGCAAAACCAACACTATATCATGTCACATGGGAGTGCGGAAAAAATCAAGCATTCCACAAACACAAAACATCAAGTGCGGAGCAATGGGAGAGCAGGCTCACCAGCTGCGAGCTAGGGGTCCAAAGGGCCCTCATAGCACACGCAAGCGAGGTGGCCCGACTCAGTGGAGCCCTGGACTAGGGGCCCACCCACGGCCAAGGAGGACCCAAGCTTCAAGACGAAGACTTCGTCCTCTACCGCTACTACTTCAAAAAGGAACCAATAAAGTTTTTCATTCATTCATTCATTCATGCATTCATTCATTCATTCATTCATTCATTTAAATCACAATCAGGAATTGTACCTTCAAGAAAATGTAAGGATTTCACGACATATGTAAAGAAAGCTGGCGGCTTTTCAGTTGCAGGGCCTTTCCAGTTTGATAACCCAAAGAAGCGACACGATGTTCGCATCAAATTGGCGGTGAGTGCTCTTCCTCGGTACGCCGTGGCTTAGATAAGGTCCCACATGGCCCTTAAGAACAATTCACGACACATAACTTCAAGATCCTGGATTCTGAAGCCACCCATGTCAGTGGGCAGGCGAACAAAAACTATTGCAGCGCTCTCTGCGTGTCCACCCCAGAAGAAAGATCCACACGCTGTGGCAAGCCTCTGGAGGACGCGGCGAGGAGGGCGCTCTATTTCCGCGACGTAGAATAAGGAAGCTATTAGGCTTGTTCTGAAAAGGCAAGCTCGTTCAGAGAAAGTTAGCTGGAATGATTTTGCGACTTCGATACGCGGATCAGCCTTGCGCTTTTTTTATTTATTCATTCCAGGTGGCTCGGGCTACTTCACCGAAGGCGAGGAACGTGACACCAAGGACTTTTATGCCACCTACCCATTGGATATCATCGGCAATTTGGTCATTAAAAGATCCAAAGCGTAAAGCCTAGCTTTTAGCTGGATTGAGAAGGGCACCTGACAGGCAACTGTAAGCGTGAAAGAGGCTCAGAAATGCTCTATAGCTGTCAATGTTTCTAATAAACAGATAAATATCAGCATAAGCTGCAATTTTAACCTCGCCCATGCCTGGGAGAAGAAAGCCCCGTATCGACTTGCAAATTTGGATTTGTTGCAACAGCGGTTCTATGCAAAGGACGAAAAGAATTGATGACAGTGGGGAACCCTGCATGGCGTATTCCACGGCTCACTGGAATGCGGTCGCTTATCTGATCGTTCACTGCGAGGCTTGCTGCTGAGTCGATGTGCAACTATCTCAAGACGTCTATCAGACGCCTTGGGAAGCAAAAGCAGTCTAGAACTATGAAAATAATAATAATAATTATAATAATTGGTTTTTGGGGAAACGAAATGGCGCAGTATCTATCTCATATATCGTTTGACACCTGAACCGCGCCGTAAGGGAAGGGATAAAGGGGGAAGTGAAAGCACAAAGGAAGAAGTGCACGCAGTGGAGGGCTCCGGAAAAATTTCGACCACCTGGGGATCTTTAACATGCACTGAAATCGCACAGGACACGGGCGCCTTAGCGTTTTTCCTCCATAAAAACGCAGACGCTGTGGTCGGGTTCGAAACCGGGAACCCAGGTGGGTGAAATCATTCTGGAGCCCTCCGCTACGGCACCTTGTTCTTCCTTTCTTCTTTCACTCCCTCCTTTATTCCTTCCCTTACGGCGCGGTTCAGGTGTCCAACGATATATGAGACAGATACTGCGCCATTTCCTTCCCCCACCCCCCCCCCCCCCAAAAAAAAAACCAAACCACGCAGCCGCCGTGGTCGGGTTCGAACCGCGGCGGCTGCGTTTTTATGGAGGAAAAACGCTAAGGCGCCCGTGTGCTGTGCGATGTCAGTGCACGTTAAAGATCCCCAGGTGAAAAGGTATTCATGCTCAACGTGGTCAAAGGCTTCTTCTTGATCTAGGGAAACCAAAGCTCCCAAAACCTGCGTAAGTAGCAAAACTGAACAAGTCGCGGTTTAAATCAAGTGACGAAAAATTTGTGCGTCCGGGCACACAACATGTCTGAGCATTGCTTATTATGTCAGGAAACGCTTACGTTATGCGATGTGCTAGTATTGCAGCTAGTATTTTATAATCGGAGTTCAGGAAGGAGATAGGCCTCCATGCATTTTGATCGGACGGCACACCGCCACTCTTTAGAAGGAGCACTATACGACTCTCGCGAAAAGATTCCGGCCGAAACCCTTCGACAAGAAGGACGTTGAGCATAGACAAAAGTTGCACAAGTATCTCCGTGAAGAAAGTTTTGTAAAAAGCAAGTGGTAGCCCGTCTGGACCGGCTGCAGCGGAGGCGTTCATCTCCTGGAAAACCAGGCGAAGCTCTTCCAGCGTGACTGGATTACATAGGCTGTCGAGGCGCTCTTCAGGTATGCGAGCTATGCCTGAGCAAAATTCACGAACAGCTGCATTTAGATCGCTTATGCCTGTGCGCTCAGCAGTAAAGAGGCTTCTCAAATGTTCAGTAAAGACAGCCTTGATGTCCTCAGCGCTATCTGACTGTTCACCATTCGGAAGTTCGACAAACGGGATGGTTGCTCGACCCTCCACGGAACCGTAGTGAACGCTGCGAAGTACAGCGGGGTCCGCGACTGGTATACCACTAATATAAGTATGTGTTGCAGTTCGGGAGCTGAGGCGGAGCAGGGGTTTATAGCGCGCTTGTAGCTGATTGAGGTAATCCTGCATTGTAAATGTGAGGGGCGCAACACGCTGCACAATGCGTGCCCTTCGAAGGGTGTCGTCAATTTCTGGAGTTAAGCGTAACTTTCTATTTCTGCTAGATTTTGCCAGCTTGTCACGCTAACTAGCTTTGAAATCGTCCCAGCTGCGTGGTTGTGCGGGATGACTGCATGGAGGACCGTACTTTCGTGGTCATGCACTAGTGTCATGATCATTTTGCAAAATGTCTTGGCTGGGGCGGGCTGACGAAAGTGCAGCCTCACAGATACTGGGAAATGGCCGGTTATGCGCGCAACATCTGGCGGAAAAACCAGGACATCGCAACTCGTGACATGAGTAGCGAGAATTGGCAGAAAGTAGAAACGATAGAGCCTGCTCATGTTCGAGCCCCGTTGCCATGTGGCAGCAAACTCGTTACCATGTAGTTCAACCCATGGGTCTATAAGGTTAAAGTTATGGATGAGCTGCTTTAAAGTTTGGACACCAGTATACGGCCGGCCTTGCCTGCGACCACTTACATCCCTGTAGGAATCCTCGACGCAGGTAAAATTCTCTACTATAAAGGTTGGATGCATGACCATGTAGCATGAAAGAATGGAGAGAATAAAAAAAAAACTGAGAGGTAAACGAACGTTGGGCTGGAGCGTACACTACAAGCGCTCTCACTCGCCTTCCATGAAGGTTAAAATCCACGAATAGGGTGCAGCCATCAAAGCCGTACTTGCTGTGGGCACCACGGAGGAAATTTGACTTGAGAAAGGCAACTCCAACGCCAGACATAAAAGAATCCTTAATTGTAAAAAAGGCATCACCACAAAAGCGTCAACAAAAGGACTGAACATCATACGGGGAACTAAAGTTGCATTCTTGTAGGAAAAGAATATCTGCGGCGTGTGCTCTGGCAAAGCCCACTATCTCCCTCTGCTTATCTACTAGGTTTCAAAAGCCCCTAGTATTCAGAGAGAGAAAGTGGACCGCCTCCACTGTAAGAATAGAACACGCGAATATTCTCGAAACAAGGAAAAAAAGGAAAAACAAAACTAAAGCCATTATTCTAAGGGGATATATGCCCAGACTGCGTCGGGGCACTAGAGATCTTGTGGGCCTTACTGGTGTTAGGCGAACTGTCGTTGTCGGTCGTCTCGGGGTGTGCCCGTTTCATGGTTTTACGGTCGTAGTCCATGGCATCGTCACCCGATGGTGAACCAACGAGGGGGCCGAGTGGATGTTTCCAGTCCATTTTCCGTGAGTCGGTTAAAAGTCTGCTCATGCGCACTTCATGTTTGGCCGGCATGTCATGCTTGCCGGTCGGGGTGTCGCGTCCTGTAGCACGGGTGTCACGTCCAGCCGACTGGCGACGTGGCTCGGTGAAGTCCTGATTGCTGCCACCGCTGGAGCTGGTGCTGGCCTCGCTTGTCGGCGAAGTTGTAGCGGCCAGTTGCGGAGTGCTCCCGCCTGTGCTCTCTCCGCTAGACTCGTCTGATGTGGTTGCCTGGAGTGCAGGGAATTTATCTTGTGGTTCATCGGTGTCCTCGGTTGCGTGTGCATCTTCCTCGCCTATCTTCTCATCGATAACCAAATCTTCAACGCCGTAAGCTTGATCAGAATCGCGCCCGCTGGTGTCACCTGGTGCGTCTGTAGCAGGCGTGGATACGACCTGCACTTCAGCAGCCGCGGCTGCCGCGAAAGATCGTGGTCGTACAGAGTCGACAGTGGCGTGGGCCCCGGCGCACCTTCGGCATGGCTCTTCCACCCCTCGGTGGCGTTTCCGAAAACGCCGCACCCCGCGCAGCGGGGGGTGTGGCAATCTCGTCCGATGTGGCCGGCAAGGCGGCGTCTTGAACACAACTTTTGCACACCGTGGTAGTCACACATAACAGTGTGACCTTGGACCGAGATAAAGTTTGGGATCGGGGTTTTCATTTCAATCTTCGTCACTCTTATGCCTGCGCCGATTCCAGACCGGCCCTTGAAAACAGGCTGATGCACTTGCTATATACGTTACCGTACGCTGATAAAGCTGCCGCGACTTAAGCGTCAACCACCCATAAAGGTGCTCTAAAGAATGAGACGTTAACAATCTCTGGTCCATCACTTACTACAGGTAGCGAAACTCCGTTAAGAAGAATGGCTTTGATGCTGCGCTGTCCGAAGCAGCCGCAACGCCGAACTTTGCTCCTCCAATTTGCTGGAGGGACTTGACCCCTGTGGGGCTTGTAACAACCTCCAAGGCATCGATGATGTCGTCAGTAGTGCTGCCTTCAGGCGCACTGAGGAATAAGCAGTGCGCCTTGGGCGGCGGTTCAGCAAATGCCATTGCGTGGCAGGGCGGAGCCCTGGCTTCCACGGAACTAGGCTGTGGTCCCCGGCAGTTAGAATCTGGGCGGAACTCCTGGACTATACGACGGGTGGTGGTGGTGAAAACATTTATTATTCATAGAGAGAGGTGGTGGGGGTCGTGACCTGAAGGATCACACCCTTACAACCACTAGGAGGGATGCCTAGTCAGGCACCCATTGCCGGTTGCCGCAGCCCGGGCGCGTTGCGTTAAGGCCCTTTGGGCCACGAGGGTGCAATAGCCGGACAGGATCGCCTCCCATTCCTCTCGCGTGGGGTTTGGGATAGGGGTTAGGGTTGCGTTCTGCTGGCAGGGCCCCGCAATGTGGTAGGTTTCAGACACCTCCCCACAGCGTGAGCACCGCCCGTCGAATTGCGGATCGAAATGTTTTAGAGTTGCCGGGCACAGCATCATGTTAGTGACCAGGCGCAGGAGTACCCGCTCGTTGGCCTTCCCCAGCACTATGCACGGGGTGGGAAGAGTTTGGTGCTTGGATTTGCAATAATCGCATATTTCCTTAAAAGTGTAAACCGGATTGAATGCGGAGTCGATCCCGTGGGAAATTCCCGGAAAGAGAGCGGGCGGACGGCGGCGTCGGCTGCTTCGTTTCCGCGGAGGCCTTGGTGACCTTGAGCCCAAACGAGAGATCGGTGCGCAAGATCAGAGTCTCGGCTACAATTTTGTAGATGCGATAAGCCAGGGGAGTAGCCGGCCCTTGCTGGACATTTCGACAAGCGCCTCGCGAGTCGGTGATTATGTATTTGGAGCAGGAGTCGGAAGCTGCCAGGGCGATGACAACCTCCTCTGCGTGAATTGCTGACTGGGCCTTGAAAGTAAGGCCGCCTACTGTTTTGCCATCGTGGACGGCCGCGGCCGTGTACCACCCCCTGGGGCCCGGGACGGAGGCGTCCACGTAGAGGACTGCTGGTTTGCTCCCAAAAAGGCGGTGCAAGGCTTCCGCCCACGCCAGGCGCCTGCCATTATGGTCCTCCTTGGACATGGTGGGGAGAGGCCGCACGTGGAGGGCGCGTCTCCAGTGTACGGGAAGGCGTCATCTGTCCTCTGTGAATTTGGTGTGCTGGATGTGAAGACGGGCTAGAAAGCGGCTGCACGACCCTGTCTTTGTTAGACGAGTGTACTGGTTGTTGGGGTGTGCCTCCCGAAACTCCCTGAAAGTGTTCACCATCCCCAGTGCCATGAGGTGGCTGGTAGAGGTAGAGGCCGGAAGGTCCAGCGATCGTTTTATGATTTTCCGGAGGATCACCTCAAGGGCATCCTCTTCCTGTTTCCTGCTTCCGGCGGGCAGAATCCAGGCTCCGCCTTGAAGCTGAAGATCGCGGCACAAACGGCCAATGTAACGGCACTGATCGTCGGTGACAGAGCACCATGTCAGTATTTAAAAGTCGGAAATGAACGTGTCCGTGCAGCCAAACGCTTGCGCACCGCAAATGGAGCCGGGGCTTACTTGGTTAGGAGCCGCTAGCTAATGCATTCAGCGCACAAAAAGTTAGTGGTCCAGTAAAGCGGTTCTGCTCAACAAATTCAACGTCTAAGTGGAACCCCAGCTTGCGTTCAACGCTGATTGCGTACTGGCGGCGTAGCCTCGAAGTTTTAATCAATGTCACATTAGAATCTGAGATTTAGGCGAAGCGGAGACGATATTTTTACTCTTCATTTTCCTCTACCCTGTCGACGACGAACAGCAAAAAAAAAAAAACTACCGTGTGCTGTGCAATGAAAATTGGCCTTTGAAAAGTGAGCTTATGGAGGAAAAACTTGAGGAAAAACAGGTGGTCGAAATTATTCCGGAGCCCTCCACTACGGCACCTCTTGCTTCCTTTCTTCTTTCACTCCCTCCTTTATCCCGTTCCTTACGGCGCGGTTCAGATGTCCAAAGATATGAGACTGATACTGCGCCATTTCCTTTCCCCTAAAACCAATTATTATTACTATTAAGCGTTTCCGTAGTGGAGGGCTCCAGTATAATTTAGACCACCTATGGATCTCTAAACTGCACTGACATTCCACAGCACACGAGCGCCTTTCGAATTTTGGCTCCATCGAAACGCTGCCTTAGCCGACTGGATTATCCAGGGTCCTCTAGCCCAGCAGTCGAGTGCCCTTATCACTGAGGGGCCGAAGCATCGTGGACTTGATGGACTGCAGAATTCTTCATCACACTCGTCTGATATTCACATTGAAAAGCATTGTGTCTGCCTCTTACATCCTCACATTAACTTTCAGTTGTTTAGACATGTGGATTGCTGCTTTAAACCATTTGAATTAGGGACCAATAGATTTATAGCACAAAACCTCAACTGCTACGTGGGTGAAATAATCCTGAGCTTATCATGCGAAGGTTGCATTCAGTCGTTGAAACCTGTATTATTGAAGATCAGTGAACCTGAACGTCTACAATGCATGTAGCGGAGCTAGCTGGTTCACCACGAATGAAAAGAAAATTTCTTCAATGGCAAGTTTTGCAGCCGAGAACAAGACGCGAGTTTCCATCTGTCCCTGCGTGGTTTGTGTTCATCCAACAAAAATAGCTCGAAACTTAATTTCTTTAAGCATGACATGTTCAATGGTTTAGTGACTGCATTCAGCTGTTTGGAGTATTACTCAGTTGAGGCTGGCAGTAGGCGATTCTAAAATTATGTATTCAGGACCGTGGACTGAGAAGAGTTAGCGGTACAAGCTGATCGGTAATAGTCTGGCAATTCCCGCTTGGCTGATCACAGTGCATTGATAAGTAAGTTTGGGGTCCGATAGCAAAGCAAGATCGAGTACCCAGATAGGCAAAGTAGAAAGGTGGCCCTTGAAAATATTTCAGAGATGTACAAAATTTTTTTCACTACTCTCGGAAGGGCAGAATGTCTTATTTTTGTATGCGAAACATGAATGTATCTACTAAGGGCAGACAGCCGCTCATTATGGCCGTGCGATAGAAATAACCAGAAAAATAAAAAAATTTTAATTTTGCCTCGTGTATTTAGCAGCAACTCTCTGGTCGGGAATAGCTCATTTCCAGTATCTTTCACGACGAAAGCATTAAACATTTTCATCTTTCCCTCACTTACATAAGAAACGGAAACATTGCCTATACTTACGAAAAGCCTTGGAGTTAGGCTGCGAGCAGCACAGCGGGCCATGTAAATCAACATGATAGATGCACCGTTAAGACATAGGAAGAAAGGAGAATTGTCCAGAGAGAGAGAGAGAGAGAGAAACATTTATTGAAATCTCAATGAGACTAGCGGTGGGCCGTCGTCTTCATCGTTGACGTCTGGCCTCTTCGCAAGGTCGGGCCCCTATTCCAGGACTTCGCTGAGTCTTGCTGCTTCGCATGCGTGCTGCACAAGTGCCCTTTGGGCTGTGAGCTCGCTGCTGGTAAGCAGACCCTCCCATTGACCCGCACTCGGGGCTTTGAAATTTTTGGAATGCATAATTGCGTTTGCACTCCCATGTAATGTGGTATAGCGTGGGGGTTGCCCCGCATCACGGGCATGTGTCCCTGAATTGTGTAGGGTACATTTTGTGTAGAATGTATAGGTTGAAGAAAGTTCCTGTTTGCAGTCTCCATACAAACAAACTCGGCTAAATAATAGCGTATTTGAAATCAAGAAGAAACTTAATTGCAAGTACATGTGATGCGAAGGCTGATAACCGATGCATGTTCATAAGTGGTAGCAATGGATCGCAGGAGGAAGCAAGCGAAAGAGACGGTGGCAGAAAATCAGATGGACATATGAGATTAAGTAGTTTCCGGGGGTAAGGTGGCCGAACATGTCAAAGGACACGATTAGTGTGAGGGATACGGGAGAAGAAGCTGTTGTCCTTAACTAGGATTAGTCAGGCTGATTTATAAGAGGGTTATGATTAGCGAGATAATATAGATCACGCGTCCTCATATGAGACTCCAAGAGAAGCTTGTGCCATTCAGGAAAACTGCAGAGGTCAGAAGGCACGTTGCAATGCATTTGGTGTCTAAACACGGCATAATTGCTACTTTTTAAAAAAGAAAACAGCGCCAAAATGACGGCGGCAGCACTTCCACGCTGTTCTCAGCAAATAGTCTTCGGCAAACGACGACTAGCCATCTGCTTATGTGAATTGCGAAATAACAAAAAAGTTTTGGAATGTTTTACCGATTGATTAGACGCAACCATGAATTAAAACAAAGGGACGTTAGTGTAAGCCAGCGATGACTGTACAGAACAACGTTCGCACTAGCCATGCATAAAGAAATGGGGAATTTTAAAACGCCATGTCCCGGCAATATCCAATATACAGGTGGTCCCACAAAACTTGAGCCAAGGTGTCAGAAATAAAAGGGACTTCGTACGCGAATGTATTTGAGTGCATAATGATGGCACTAGCCTAAAGTTCTCAGCCAATGTTTTTATTTTCCCCTTAACTAGTCCTTTTGCTTTGTTTAATTCATTACTTTTTAAGTATTCGCTGCATACCCCCAATATGATACGCAAAGCTGAAGAGAACATTCAGAAACCTAAAAAATTTGGTTCCTACACGACATTTCTCACGTGCTCCTTTTTTCCGCCTTCCAAGGAAAGCCCACCAATTTGAAAAACACCACGTGACCGGGCGGTTGCGTTTAGTTACTGTGCTGCTCTCAAGCGTGCGATGGATGAAAAAGGTCGGCTGCAGCGAGACTGTTGCCCGCGACAGGGTGCTATACCTGATGGAGGTATCTGGGCATACGGCTCTTATCGCATGACGCCGAAAATGCATGATGCTGGCCGAGCGTCGCCGAAGGGACCAACCGTCCAAGGCTGCGAAAAAGAAAGAAAACAGCATATTGATTCTGTTTTAAGGAAGCAAAGGCCGAAGCACGTGAGAACGATACAAGGCGATGAAGCATGCAACAATTTTTCCTTTGTATAAAAATTACCTTTAAGTAGTTTTCGAATTGAACGAGTATTCTACAACTTTACGTTAGGTTTCGAATAACAGCGGGTAAATCTCACGGGGAAAAAGCTTTGAGTAATGGTAAAAAAAAGCTTGGCTCTATTCAAGCATGTTTACGAATGTCTTCTCCGGACGACGAATCTTTTTCGCTCCATAGTGGCGGGCCCGGGTTTCCGCCCGCGCCAGGCGCCGCCCATTATGGTCCTCGCAGTTCATGTTCGCGAGAAGTGGGCACACGTGAATGGCGCATCTTCACTGGGATGGAACATGTACGCGCTCTTCCATGATAGTGGTGTAATGGATGTGTAGTCGGGCAAGGAGGCGGCGACCCGACGATGTCTTCGAGAGACGTGTATTCTGGCTGGTCAAGTGGACTTCCCGGAGCTCCCGAAATGTGTTCATGCACAGCGCCTGGAGGCGCTGGTTGAGATGTTTGCGGGGAGGACCAGAGCCCGCTTAATAATTTTTCAGAGGATCACTACGAGTGGAGGTACGGAGTGAAATATAGTATTGGACTGGTTACAAATGCATGCCTCAGTCGCAAGGCGTCCTTGCATCGTAACCTCCCGCGCATTTAAGAAACCCGGCGGACCATGCGTCTTGCCTGGTCCCCGGATTACGAAGTTTGGCCAAAGTCGTTTCTCATTGCCTGTGTTGATGTATAAAGAACCCAGTACCCCGTGTTCGATATTTTCACGCATTGGACCTGCCTGAAGAGACAATGTAATTTTGGCTGGAGACATTGGTGAGGGGCAGATGTGCACAAACTCAGACATTCAGGGAGAGCATTGGAGGCCGCGGCGGCAAGCATAACGGTGCGCTATGGTCGCCACCTCCTGTATGTTGGCCTGAGTTTCTCTGAGGGCGCCTTGCGTGGCCTACAGGGTGATGTCATTGGCATAAAGAGCATGCTGCACACTGGCGACAACGGCCAGCTGTACCGATAGGTGCACCATAGCCAGATTGACTAACAGGGGAGACAGAACCATGCCTTGTGGCGTACCCCTCGCTCCTAAATGAAAAGGACCATGTTCATTATCCAGGATTCTGATGTAAGATTGCCTGCCGACCAAAACTTGCCAATGTATCGGAAAATGAAACTTGGTTTTAGGGAACGGAAATGACACAGTATCTCTCTCACATATCGGTGGAGACCCGAACAGCGCCGTAAGGGAAGGGATACAGGAGGGAGTTAAAGAAGAAGAGAAGAAAGAGGTGCATTAGTGGAGTGCTCCGGACTAATTTCGACCACCTGGGGATCTTTAACGTGTACTGATATTGCACTGTACCTCTCACTTGCCGTAGGCATTGCAATGGCACCGTGAAGGTGGTAAAGTGGAAAAGAACTGCATGTAAGTCATGCACTCCATCTACGTTGAAACCAAACACAGACCATCGGAAGTGATCTTGCTGTATATTGCCTAAGCCTACAAATCGCTGTTAAAAGGGCAAGCCCGTGAAACCCTTTCACCACGTACATCGCAGGGAGGCCATGACAACGCTCAACGCAGTATTGCAGGATGTGACCGATGAGGAGAGAGAGAGAGAGAGAAAAAAAACTTTATTGTTGGAGAGGAAGTCGGGGCGCGCCCCTGGGTCTCCGCACGACCCCACTGCACTCAAGTGTTTATGTTCCTAAGGTCCATAACACTGGCAGCCTGGCCGGTGGCGATTGTCTGCACGGCCGGGTCCGCCGAGCGCAGCAGGGTCTCCCAGTCCTCGCAGGTCTTGAGGTCATCTAGGCCGCGCGGGGGAGGGTCCGCCGGGCAGAGGGAAGGATGTGCAGGGAAGAGGCGAATGGTTCTGGGCGCAAGGTGCAGGCAGTAGTGGGGAAGGAGGGATGATAGTGGGCTAGGGTCAGGGGTGAGGGGAGTGTGTGTGTCTGTAGTTTGCGCCAGAGTGTTGCGTGTTATCTAGGGAGGGGTGGGGCGGGGGTAGAGCTGGCGCGAGGCTCTGTAGGCCTGCGTCATCTCGCTGAACGAGTGTATGCGCTCCCTCGCGATTCACCTATCCGAGGCCACCTGAACCCGGTTTAAAGAACCTCGGGCTAAAAGGTTGGCGGCCTCGTTTCCGGGATTCCCGGAGTGCGCAGGCACCCATATAAGCTCTACATGGCGGGGTGGGGGTGCATCGGGCGAGCCCAGTATGCCAAAATCAGGGACGTGGACTCGGCTTCGCGCAAAATTTAGAAATGCAGTTTTAGAGACTGTTAAAATATACTGGGCTTACGTGCGGTTAATGGCAATTGCGGTGGCGGCTTCCTCTGCAGCCTCTGGGGTGGTGTCAGGGGGGGAGAGGTAGTGTGAGGAGGGCGGATGAAGAGCAGTCCACCACGGCTGCGGTTGCTTCGTCACCCGTGCAGGCGGCGTCCTCCCATACGGCGTCCGGCTAGGAGCCGTACACTCGGTGGAGTGCCTTCGCACGGGCTCTGCGGCGCTGCTCATGGTGGGAGGGGTGCATATTTTTTGGCAGTGGCTTGATGACCAGCTCTCGGTGAAGGGATCGAGGAATGGGGAGGAGGGTTGGGTCGTTGGCCGGTATTCTGATTCCGAGGGAATCCAGGATATACCGGCCTGTGGAGGTTTGTGTAACCCTTATGTATTGGGCCTGTCGACGGGTCTCCACGAGTTCCCCGATCGTGTTGTGGAGGCCCAGGCCTAGTAATCTGTCTGTGGGAGTGTTGAGGGGAGGATGAACTGCGACTTTTCATGCCTTGCGGATCAAGGCAACCAAAGTATTTATGTCGTGTTTGGATAGTTCTAGGTATGGGGTAGTGTAGAGCACACGGCTGAGGACAAAGGCATGAATGAGGCGACAGAGGTCGCGCTCCTTCATGCCTCTATGATGGCCCGAAACTCTGCGGATGAGATGCGAGATCGCGCCTGCAACCTGCTTGAGTTTCTTGAAGGTGGTGGTGTTTTTTCCATCGTTCTGGATATGCAGGCCATATACGCGGAGGGTGTCAACCTCCGGTACCGGGTCCCCATTCAATTCGATGGCAATGGGGGAGTGGGGGGAGCGTTGGTTCTTTGGCTGGATGAGGAGCAGTTCGGAGTTCTCTAGAGAACAAGACAGCCCGATGTTCTGTGCATAAGTTTGGGTGAGGGTGGCTGCTTTTTGTAAGGTGTTCTCTATGTCGCCGTCACTGCCGTGGGTGGTCCACAGTGTGATGTCGTCGGCATAAAGAGTGTGCTTAAGTTGAGGGATAGTTGCCAATTTTCGGGCGAGGGGATTGAGGGTGATGTTAAAGATGAAGGGGGAGAGGAAGGGCCCTTGAGGCGTTCCGATACTCTTAAGCGTGTAGGAGGGTGAAGAGAGAGGTCCAAAACGTATCTCAGCCGTGCAGTCAGTGAGGAATGCTTGAATGTAGGCGTACGTGCGCGCATCCACATTCAATGGAGATAGGGCAGTCATGATCGCCTGATGTTCGATGCGATCAAAAGCTTTGGAGAGATCCAAAGCTAAGACTGCCTTTGTGTGACCAGGCAGATGCGGGTCGAAAATGTCATGTGTGAGTTGCAGCATGGCGTCCTGTGCGGATAGATGGGGGCGGAATCCCACCATGCTATGCGGTTATAGATTGTTGTCAGCCATGTGCACTGTGAGTCTTGCTAACACAACATGCTTGAAGAGCTTTCCGAGGCATGAGGTTAGCAAAATCGGGCGAAGGTTTTGAAGTGTGTTTTGTTGGGTTTGGGTATGAATATTACCTTCGCGTGGCGCCAGGACTGCGGGAGGATACCCTCCCTGCAGCACTGGTTGAAGTATTGCGTAATTTGGGTGATCGATTAATCGTCCAGATTACGGAGCATAGAGTTTGTGATTTGGTCTGCACCAGGTGCAGAGTTGGTTCGGAGAGTCAGGAGGGCCGCTCTGACTTCCGTCTCAGTGATGTCTGTGTCGAGTGTCGGATTGGTTGGTCCTGTGTAGGTGGGTAGAGGTGTGGGGGCACCCGGAGAGGTGTATGTGTTCTGAAGTGTGTTTATGAGGGCCTCGGGATCGTCAATATGCTGGTGTGGGAGGCGTGTCACGTGGTTTTGTGTTGATGATTTGGTGTTTGTGGGGTCGATGAGGTGTCGGAGGAGTTGCCATGCTCGTTTGCTGGACAGGTTTCCGGCGATGCCGTCACATATCTGTCCCCAGTTGGATCGGCAGAGCTCCTCCGAGTGTTGTTGGATTTTTGTCTGCAGCGCGGCCAGCCGCTTTTTAAGTGTCTTGTTATAATTATTGCATTTCCAGCGTTCCAGGAGGCTGTGATAAGCCTCCCAGAGGTCGGCTAGGTGTGTGTCCAGGGTAGGGGTTTCGGTGGTCGTTTCCATGTGTTGCGTGTTGTGGTGAACGTCATGCTTGAGTGATTGCACCCAGACGTCGATCTCTGTGATAGGAGTGTCTGGGTGGGCGGTGCGTGCAGCGCGAAGTGCGTCCCAGTTGACCAGTTTATGTGTTGTATAGGATTGACGGGGCGGTTTTTACGGGACAGGGATTTGTATAATGCAATGATCACTGCCCAATGTATGTTGAGTGCTGTTCCAGGTAACACCGCGGATGTAGCGGCTCAGCCTCAGGTCCGGACTGGTGTCCATGCTGACACTGTTGCCTATCCGCGTGGGCATCTGAAACGTGTTGTGAATAGTGAGCTGGAGGTTCTGCAGGAGCAGCCACAGCCTGCGACCTCGATGTGTCGTGGTTTTGTATCCCCTGTCAGTATGCGGACTGTTGAAGTCCCCACCAATTAATAGAGGATGTTTCCCTGCTAGGTGGTGTAGCTCTCACAGAAGTGATTCTAACGAGGCCATCGGCTAGGACGGCGGTGGTATATATTTGCTATAAAGATTGAAGGAAGTGTATGTGTGTTATGTATAAGTTCAGTGATCACGCAGGGTGTCTCAGACGGGATGTGATGAGTTTTATAGGTGAGGCTGCGGTGGATGAGTGTGGACGCCCTGGGTTTGCTAGTGGTGTCTGAGTGTGTAGATGTGTAGCTGGGGAGGGTTGCCCGGTGTGCAGTCTCCTGGAGAAGAAGTATATGAGAAGTGGGCGTGAGGGGGGGAAGGAGAAGTTGCAGAGGTGCGCGCTTGGCCCTGAACCCGCGGCAGTTCCAAGTTAAAATAGGGAGAGAGTGTTCCGCCCCGCCATATCGGAGAGTCGGGGGGTTGAGGAGGGGAGTGAGACGGGTGTCAATTGGTATGTGCTTGCGGTGGTAGGGGGGGGAGGAGTGGAGGTGGTCTGAATTTGGGTAAAGCGATGGGTAAGATTAGGTTCCATGAGCTGCATCATCTTTGTAAGCATAGCGTCCATGCGCTGCTCAAGTTTTTCGGTGAGGGTGGCAGCAAGGTGATTGAATCTGGCCTCAAAGCGGGCGTCTAGCTCTTTTAGTTTGTGGTCAAATTTGGCATCGAGTGCAGCGAATTTAGCGTCTATTTCAAGGGGTATGGGAGGCAGTGTGGCGTCTGAGGTGCGCTTCTTCATTGCAGGAGGGGTTCTCGAAGTGTCTGTGGATGGGGATGTCGGGTTAACGAGAGGGGGTGCGGGTTGAGTAGGCAGAGAAGGGGTGGGGCTGCTTAAAAGGGAGGAGAGACAGCTTACCTCGTCGCGCAAGGCCCGAAGTTCCTGGTCTCTCGAATCTTCTTGGGAAGACTGTGGTGGCGAGGGATGACGGGTGGCGTTGCCGGAAACGCGGTCTGCCCAAGTGAGACGTGAGGCGTTTTTGCTGCTGTTCTGTTGGTTTCTGGAACTTGACCGGGAAGCCGTCGAGCTGCGTCCGTTGGTTGTGTTTTGTTGATCACGGCGAGACAGCCGCGATTTAGGCGGAGAGAGAGCGTTCCTCGGGGACGCAAGTTTACTGCCCCGTGCTTTGCAGTTCCCAGTTCCGGTCATATGTGGGCCCCCACAGAGAATGCAGCTGGAGGTACATGATGGCACATCTTCTTTGGGATGGGATTTCCCGCAGCGGGGACATTTATGAGATCTTGGGTGGACACACACATCCGCCCGGTGGCCTGGGACGCGGCAGTTCGTGCAGGCGTCTATATGCCCTCGGTACGGTGTACACCTGTGGAGGGCTCCTCCATAAAGAATGGCGCGTGGCACAGGCCCATTACGAAAGGTGACTAGAATGGAACGCGTGGCCCCCATTCGGCGGGCGTCAACGATGGGGGCTTCGAGGTTGCTGGTGATGAGGTCCTGGAGAAGAGCTGTCGGGGTCTCGTTCCAGTATGCATTGGAGATTACTCCGCGTACCGCTCCGTCCGGTGACGCTATATAAGCTCCGACTGCGAAGTCCTTTGCTTGGTGTTGGATTTGGGTTATGCGAACCAGCGCGAGTGCGTCAGCTTGTAGGGGCGTGCTTACTGTGCGCGTGTTGTTGACTGGGTGAACACTGATTTGGGTACGCGTTGGGTCTAGAAGCTGGGACGCCGCTCGGAGGATGGTTTCCGTAGTAGTCGGGGGTGGTGGTGGTGGTGAAAACATTTATTACGGATGAATAGGAGGTATGTTTGGATCAGCCCGTAAGGAACCGATCCGTACAAGCACTAGGTGGAGGTCCCTAGTATGGGACCCCAGTGGCGGTTGCCGCCGCCCGGGCGCGCCCGACTAAGGCTTGTTGGGCCTGTAAGTCGTGGCAGCCGAGCAGGGTCGCCTCCCAGTCCTCCCGGGTTGGGTTGGGGATGGGGGGAATAGCGGGGTTGGAGGGGCAGGCCCAAACCATGTGATAGGTGTCAGAGGACACTGCACTACAGTGTGGGCAGCTGCCACTAAAGGAGGGGTCAAAATGTTTTAGCGCTGCCGGGCACAGCAATGTATTGGTGAGAAGGCGGAGAAGGAGCCGCTCATCCGCCTTCTTCAGGCCTTTACATGGACTAGGGTAAAGGCGATGACAATTTTGATAATATGTTGTAATATCTTTGAATGTATAGACCGGATTAAAATCGGGTTCCTGATCGGATGGGGAGGAGAAAACAGCCCGGTGAGAGAGCGCGCGGGTGGCTGCGTCTGCTGCCTCGTTTCCTGCCAACCCCTGATGAGCAGGGGCCCATATGAGGTAACGGTGTGCGGGGTCCGTATCCCGTATGCAATTTTGGTATATTCGATAGGCTAGGAAGGGAGTGCAGCCTTGTTCGACGTTCCGACAGGCCCCTCGCGAGTCGGCGATTATGTATTTTGAATTGGAATGTGAGGCCGCGAGAGCAATCGCGACCTCTTCTGCTTGTGTTACACTGCGGGCTCTGAAAGTTAGGCCGTTAACTGTGTTGCTGTTGTGAACTACCGCGGCCGTGTACCATCCCCCGTGGTGAGGGCCGGAGGCGTCCACGTAGTAGACACCTGTTTTGTTGCCATAATATCGGGCTAGCGCTTCCGCTCGTGCCAGGCGCCGACCATTATGGTCTTCGTGTGACATGTTTGCTGGAAGAGGCCGCACGTGGAGGGCACGTCTCCACAGTTCCGGGATGCGAAACCTGTCTTCCATAGGAGGGGTGTGTTGGATATGGAGTCGAGCAAGAAGGCGGCGACCCGACTCCGTTAGCGACAGGCGCGTGTACTGGTTTGTAAGGTGCGCCTCCCGGAGCTCCCGGAAAGTGTTCACCACCCCAAGAGCCATAAGCCGGCTGTTTGAAGTAGTGATGGGGAGGTCAAGGGCACGTTTAACAATTTTGCGAAGGATGACCTCAAGGCGGAAGCAGGCTCAGCTGCACCCCGCCTCAAGACCTGAAGATGATCTTGTAGTCAGCAGCCGGGAGCGGCGGCTGCTGCCGCAAACGCTGCGCAGCTGCGCGCGTTGCTTGCAGGTGCGACTTGTCAGGGCCTGCAGTAGGTGAGATGGCGGCACCGCTTGCAGACGCTGCGATTTCCTGGCTTGTTGACGTACAGCGGCCCATGGAGCGGGCAGGCACACTAAGGAAGTGAGTCCAGTCCCTTGAGTCGTAGTCGCAGGGGTGAAGAATCTCTCCCTGCGCCTGCACCTCCATGGTTCACGGGGGCGCGACCGCGAGCGAGCGCGGACACAGGAAGAGGAGTCGTTGGCGCATCGCGCTTGTAAATCAGGAAACGGCGTGCGCGCGCGCGAACGCTCAGGCCGGATGCTGGGATGCGATTGCGCCGAGATTGGAAGAAGTTTCAGCGCGAGCACGGAGAAACGCGGCCGCTCTCCTCGGAGGTTCCCACCATTGAGGACAAACTTTACATCTTCGCATACCTGCAGTCTAAACAACGAACACTACTGAATAAGAGTAGAAAAGAAGTAAGCTCTCCTCTAGTTCACTCCATTTTATGTACTATATGACAATTTATTTCATTATTACACCCTCCTGTTTAGAGTGCGCAATGCGCAGAAGAATCTCGACGTCATACCCGGCTGCGCATTCCAGATGAGTAGCCCACTGACAATTGACACCACAATCGACGTCGACGCCACGCAGAATACAAGCCAGCTACACCAGGTCTGTATTTGGGCAGCCATTCGGCACCGGTGGACTGAGTAAAAACGTTTTCTCCGCTTCTTCAGGTCGTACAAGATAATTTCATGGACTATGTCAACAGGACTCTGAATTTGTTCATGATGGATTGACAAGAAACGAGCGACATCGACCTCGAAGAGTAGTGTTGGATATCGTGGCTAGAAAGCCATTTTATGAGCACTAATATAGCCATGCGTTTCTATTCATGCACCTTATTTCAAGGGGGAAGCTTTATAAGTCCCATTACTTCAAAGCTTGTAGTTGGAATCGCGGCACAAAAAATCGCAGAGCTATGTCGATGGCAGGAAGTTAAAATAGTGAGCTTTAATTACCACAGGTATCGGCAATTAGGGCAAGATGGGCCCTGTGGGCCCCAGAGGGGGGGGCAACGTCTTGGGCCCACGGAATGAGTGCAGGTTGAGTGGTTTCGTCCGGCTGGGTGAGGAGTGAGTCCCAGCTTTCCACAAAGGGGGCCGGCAGGAGGGCCCACAGTGCCCGGTTATTTTCGCATCACTTAGAGGATGTGCGCCTAGCTGGGTGGTGAGTTCTCCGTTCTTGCAATTTTGGCATGTGCGGTCGTATTCCCCGTCGGTGATTAGTGACAGCCTGGAGTGGCTAAGAATTGAGTGCGTCTGCAATCTGCAGAGCAGGGTGGCTTGCGCTTGTTCTAGGTGGGGGTGGGGAAGCGCGTAACAGCGTCTTGTTGCTTTATCAAAATTTTTGATGTCGGCAAAAGTCTGCGGGGCTTCAGCGAGGGAGTCTGGATACGTCGGGCCGGCCGCCCAGCAGGTGCCAGCATTAGATAACTTGCTGCATGACTTAGTCGCGCCAGCGAGGGTTTCGCGACCGCGCGCACATCACTCTCTCTTCAGACTCCCTTGTCGATGGTGTGTGTGCAATGCAGTGTGATGGAACGGCGACGACATCAACGTATGCGACCTGCAAGGTGACCGCGTCTTCGTCTACGGGAAGACTAGGACGCCCATGAAGGTACGCTACATGCTCCAAGGCACGGGAGCCGAGAAATGCTGCGCGACTGCTGCAGAGACGGGCTGCACCACAGACGATCCCCGCCATGGTACGAGCACGGAAAGCTAGTCTCAGACGGTTGAGACGCTGAACCATGCAAGCGGGAAGCGGACATGAAACGACAGACGAGTACGGCCAACGTCGAGCTGCGGAAACGTCAAGCGAAGGCAATTCGGCAACGTCGTGAAAACGATCTGGAGTTGCGACAACGTGAAGCGGAAGCAATGAGGCAGAGGCGGAACAGAAGGCTCAGGCAAAACATTTCACCCACGGGACTATAGAGCTTTCTAAATCATACACGAAATCAGTCTTTAGTTGTCTCTGCCGAGTTTTTTTCGCCCACCTCTTCTTTCGTTCATAAGTATGGGATCGACTGTTCTTTGATAGGACGGCGTCCCGCGAAAGTTCCTGATGTTTGTTCGTTCTTGCAGAAAGCCGGTGGTACGCGGCTACAACATTTGCTGACGCGAAAGGCGGCTAGTTTTATCTAGAATGACTGGAGCCGTGTTCAGACTTCTACATTGCTCGAGATTGCGCAGTTACCTTTGGGACTCGATAGACGGTTCTTTGCCTGCTTCAAATTCACCGCGGCCGACAGAAGCAGGAATCCTGTCTTACGTGGACTGCCGAAAACATTTCTTGCTATTTTCGCCGCCTGGTTGTTCAGGTATGCGTGGCCGAAAGTCAGCCCAATAAAGAGTCTTTTTAAGAACCAATTCAGCAAACGCCAACTAATTTGACAAATCCTGGACACTTGGTCCCCACCGCACTATCGGCGTAATAAGGGTGGTCGGCGCTTCCGCAAAGGCTCGAGCGAGAGTCGAACTCGCAAACTATTGGACACCTTTAGCACACCGTGTTCGCGAGACCGAACATCGGCAGTGCGCCCACGCTGATTGGTCCCGATGCGGCGGCAGGCGCGCACGCAGCTGTCCATTACCTGGCATCATCTGACGCCGTCAAGGCGATTTGTGCATGTGTACTGACTGCGAGCGGACTCAGGGTACTCCGATAATGGCAGCACGGTACGCGGTATGGTAAAGGTGTCTAACATCTGCGCGGATGGTCATCGTTTCCCCCAACAGCTTTATTCATCCTGACATGCGAAAGAAAGCAGGCCATTGCTCTCGAATGCTTCCCCAAACAAAACGGAGCAATGTTATTTTCCCGTGAGATGCGCCACAAGGACGCAGTCGCTGGTTGGTTCATGCGTCCTTGACTCTCACGCAAGAAAAAATAAATAAAGCCTGAGAGCGCAAATGCGAAAGCCTTTTCCTGTCCTCATTCTACCTTAATTTTTCATTTCCTCTTATTTCTGTTATCTTTCTGTTTTTCTGATTTTTTGCTTTATTAACTGCTCATTTCGATAATTTCATTTATTTATTATTTATTTATTCTTATTTTTCATTTTCAATTTCTGGTATATTTCATTACATATACGTTGCTTAAGAACGGCTGAATAATCAACTTTTACATTTTTGTTTTATTTACCACACAACTTCTGGATGTTCGTTCGTGCGGAGGATTTGCGTCTACAACATCCGTCTACAACTTCAGTCCACGCCACTCATGAGCCATGAAAGATTCGTCTTAAAATGTTCTCTCGGACGGTACGCCACGTAACTATCCACGCCTCATCGCAGCTGCGGGCGTGAGCCGACGTCGCTCGCTCGCCTCGCAACTATCGAGTCAGGTAACGCTGCGTTGCGGAGCCGACGCCACTAGTGCAACTGCTGGAAATCGCGTGACGTAATAATAATAATTGGTTTTTGGAGAAAGGACATGGCGCGGTATCTGTCTCATATATCATTGGACACCTGAACCGCGCCGTAAGGGAAGGGACAAAGGAGTGAGTGAAAGGACAAACACTCTAAGAAAAAAAGGACTAAAAGGGGTAGGGAGGTCAGTCCTTTGGGGGACCAAGTGATTTGCCACAACCATTCGTCCTTTTGGGGATAAACTGCAAGGGGATATACAGTTAGTCTCCGCAGGACTACCTGCTGGGAGACTAATCGTTGCACCTTGCAGATGGTCCTCAAGAGACTAACACTTGATCCTTGATAATAATCCCTGAGGGAGCAAATGTTGCCCTCTAAGGACTAACAGCTGATCCTCAGAAATGATCCCTGGGAGAGCAAATGTTACTCCCTCTGGATTATCTGTTTATCTTCAGAAATGATCCCTGAGGGAGCAAATGTTGCCCTCTAAGGACTAACAGCTGATCCTCAGAAATGATCCCTGGGAGAGCAAATGTTACTCCCTCTGGATTATCTGTTTATCTTCAGAAATGGTCCCTGAGAGAGGAAATGTTCCCGCCTCAGGATTAACTGTTGATCCATTTGAATGATTTTCCAGGGACTAATCATTAATCCATTGAGACCAAATTTTCATCCACCAGTGGATGACATGTTATCCTTGCCAGACCCATGCAGGCATGCTAGCTGAGGTTGGCTGTGCTTCTCACCACTGCACAAACATGTGTAAGAATGTGAAACTGGACAATTTAATTTCAGCTTGAGAATTTTTATTAGTGACGTCTTCCACACCCCGTGTAAAGGCACACCTCAAGGCTCGGTCATCTCGCCCGTCCTCTTCAACGTGGCAATGATTGGACTAGCAAACAAACTAAAGAAGATCGAGGGAATTCAGCACGCGATGTACGCCGATGACATCACGGTCTGGACCACCCGGGGATCCCTAGGCGAAAAACAAGAAAGGTGCAAGAAGCTGCCACCTGCGTGGAAAATTACACAAAGGAAAGAGGACTGCGGTGCTCGACAGAGAAATCGGAGTTCCTCAGAATCGGCAGACATCCCACCCAAGCAACCCTGGAAGTCACCCTCGAGGGTCAACTCATACCCGAAAAGAACATGATAGGAATCTTGGGCATGTGGCTACAAGGCAGCCGCAAATGCAGTCACACCATTAGCCTGCTAAGCAAAGCGGCAGAGCAGGTGGGCCGCATGATCAACCGCGTCTCTCAAAAGAGATACGGCATGAGAGAGGAAGACACCCTCAAGCGCGAGCTCGAGCAGAGCCGTAGAGAGTCAAACTAGCTGAGAAGACAGCTCAATGAGCTCATTAGAGAGAAACATGTAGGAGGTGAGAACAGGGCGCTCACCACGTAGAAAACCATCCCCTCCCCCTATGGAGACGCAACAAAGCAACAATGAGGGAAACCTCGACAGAAAAATAGAAAATTTCATGGCTCAAATAATGGAGCAAATGAACCAAATGAAAAACGAAATTCAACAAACTCAACAAAAGTTTGCCCTACAGGAGCAAAGCTTTAAGAATTACGTAAGAAATCAAAACACCCAAAGAGTCAATGACGCTAGAGACAGACTATTTAACGACCGAAGGTTCGGCACAGAAACCCAGAGTACAACCAACTTTAACCAATCATGGCAGAACACAAACAACAGCAATTAGAAATTTGGCAGTGGAACTGCAGGGGGTACAAACGCAAGCAAGGCCTCCTCCAGCAATTTATCCACACCCAAGCAACCCCACCAGACGTAATCATCCTGCAGGAAACTAACAACTCCCCCGCACTAAGGGGCTATACATGTCATAAAACGGCCGTACGGCAACGCTCATAAGCAACAAAGTAGTAGCCATAGTGCACGACGAAATTAAAGATACCCAGATAGAACACGTAATTATGGAAATAATGCCCAAAAAGAAAAGGAAAGCCAACAGCACCTTTATCGTAAACCTATACAGCCCGCCCAGCCAGACCAAAGGGGTCTTTATCAGACTCTTTGCGGAGGCGAAAAAGAAGGCGGGACAAAACGCACTGGTAATTGCGGGCGACTTTAATGCTAAAAGCCCAAAATGGGGCTACCCCAAAGAGGACAAAAAAGGGCGCGGCATATGCACGGCGGCAGAAAGCGTGGGCTGTGAACTTCTAACCGACGAAAATCAACCGACCAGACAGGGAAACAGCGTGAGTCCAGACACGTGTCCCGACCTAAGCTTCGTCAGGGGTGCCAAGAACGCAGAGTGGGAGAACCTGCTCGAGAACCTTGGCAGCGATCACTACATTCTAAGAATCAGCCTTACGGCGGAACAAGTCAGGAGGAAGATTGGCACGGCTCGGCTAACAGATTGGAACGCCTTTAGAGCGCACTGCAAGCAGCTCGAAGGAGGAACCATCGAATCGGCGGAGAACTGGAGCCAACAACTAAGACAAATCCAGGACCTCTACACCAAAGAGGTAGTTAGAACAGAACAGACACCCGAGGTGGACAAGCGGCTACTAAGGCTATGGGAGGCAAGACGCGGACTCACCAAGCGGTGGAAGAGACAAAAACTCAATAGAAAACTCAAAAAGAAACTTGCGGACATTACCAGGCAGGCAGAAGAGTACGCGAACCAGCTGGCAAGACAGGGATGGCAACAGTTTAGCAACTCGCTGAACGGCACCCTCAGCACGGCAAGGACGTGGCAGATCCTCAAGGCCCTCTTGGATCCGAGCAAGAACAAATCGGAAAGCAGCAAAGCGATACAGCGGCTAACCCATCAATACCAAGGAACAGACGAGCAACTACTAGAGGAAGTCAAGGTCAAATGCTACGGCAAAGACAGAGTCGAAAGTTATAAAGAAGAATACCGCGGAGAAGACAACCGCACGATAGACAGACCCATCACGACAGAAGAAGTGATGGAAGCGGTCGCGTCGGCAACAAAAAACACAGCGGCAGGAGCAGACAAGATCCGAAACTCCTTAATTTGCAACCTCAACGACGAGGCAATAGACCAACTGGCCATATATCTAAACACGCTATGGCAGGAAGGAAGAGTCCCGGCGGAATGGAAACACGCCGTCGTCGTGATGATCCCGAAACCAGGCAAGAAACTACAGATAGAGAACCTCAGGCCGATATCACTCACGTCGTGCCTGGAGAACCTCTATGAGAAAATAATAACCAGAAGAATCCAAAATCATCTAGAAAAGGAGCAACTGTACCCGGACAGCATGTTTGGGTTCAGAGCCAACCTATCCACGCAAGAGGTGCTACTCCAACTCAAGGAAGAAGTGCTCGAAACGATGCCGAAAGCGGGCGAAAACGTGGTCATGGCCATCGACATAAAGGGGGCTTTTGACAACGTGAGCCACGTGGCCATCATGGAGGGCCTGAACAACGCCAACTGTGGAAAGAGAACCCACGACTACGTCAGGGACTTTCTCAGCAACAGAACGGCAACGGTAGGGCTAGGCGAGCTAAGAAGAGACGTCTTCCACACCCCGTGTAAAGGCAAACCTCAAGGCTCGGTCATCTCCCCCGTCCTCTTCAACGTGGCAATGATTGGACTAGCAAACAAACTAAAGAAGATCGAGGGAATTCAGCACGCGATGTACGCCGACGACATCACGGTCTGGACCACCCGGGGATCCCTAGGCGAAAAACAAGAAAGGCTGCAAGTCGACAGAGAAATCGGAGCTCCTCAGAATCGGCAGACATCCCACCCAAGCAACCCTGGAAGTCACCCTCGAGGGTCAACTCATACCCGAAAAAAACATGATAGGAATCTTGGGCATGTGGCTACAAGGCAGCCGCAAATGCAGTCACACCATTAGCCTGCTAAGCAAAGCGGCAGAGCAGGTGGGCCGCATGATCAACCGCGTCTCTCAAAAGAGATACGGCATGAGAGAGGAAGACACCCTCAAGCTAGTAAACAGCCTCATAGTCAGCCGAGTTACGTACTCCCTACCGTACCACGCAACCACCAAGGCGGAAAGAGAACAAGCCGACACATCCTGAGGAAGGCTTACAAGACGGCTCTCCACTTACCCAGAAACACGTCAACCGAGAAACTGCTACAATTAGGCATCAGCAACACTTTTGACGAACTCGCGGAAGCGCTGCTGGGAGCACAAAAAGTCAGACTACGAGGCACTCCTGTGGGACGGGCGCTCCTGAAAAGGCTGGGTCGGAACACTCGCGGACTGACAGACAGATACGCGGAGATGCCGAACCACCTTAGAGAAACCTTTAACGTTAAGCCCATACCGAGAAATATGGACCCTAACCTTCACGCAAACCGACGCAAGGCTAGGGCGGAGTACGTAGAGAAAACGCTAGCCTCGGAAGAAAACACAGTATACACGGACGCTGCCGTCTACCCGTGCGGGTCAGAACACGCAGCCGCACTGGTAGTCGTAGACAGCAAAGGAAGAATGCTAACGAGCGCCACAGCAAAAGTCGCGGGCGCAGCGGAGGCCGAGGAAATTGCCGTCGCGCTGGCGGCAGCAGAAGGCTACAGAACCGGTCGCCCACTCAACATACTAACAGATTCGAAAGAAACGTGCAAAAACTATACAAAGGGCAGAGTCAGCAAAACGGCCCTTAGGATACTCGGCGGGGTTTTCACTCACTCACTCACTTTCCCAAAACAGTTTGTGCCAAACGCACAAGTGGAGTTGGCCGTAGGCCACTGTCAACATTGATGAGCCTGCACAGCAAGTCAAATGACCGCTGTGCTTTTTTATCGAAAACTATATTAAATGCCCAGTACAAGGCCATCTGGGTTGCAACTGCCGCCAGCAGGCTTGTCTCCTTGATGCAAATCTTCTCAAGGCAAACAGAAAAATCTGTCGTTGTCAGAATGCCTCCTCTGTGCACTACAGTTGGTATATAGTGCACAGCTGCAGGATCCTGTAAAAAAACAAACACACACGCAAGTTTTAGAAAAGAGTGTTTTGCAAATCATTCGAGAAATCTCAAGTTCAGACACCTCCAGCCTTGCATGTAAAGGAAGCATTTGCAAGCTTGTCCCTCCACAATGCTTAATACATATTAAAAGGTGGCTTACTAGAGCAAATTAGCTAAATAGGCCACCTAAGCAAAAATGTTGCATTCAAACCAAGTCAGCTGCTCTGCAGGTCATTTATAAGTCAATTGCTTGGATGCCTGAACAATGACTGGCTGCGATAGTGACGCCACTATGCCTCAGTGCGAGATGGAATCCTTCAATGGTGATAGAGTTTACTGTAGCAGCACACCTGATTCGAGTTCGATAGCAACTGAGAATTTCTCAGCCTCTGGACTACATAGCCTCTGAAAATGTCCATGTAACAAGAATATGAAGGCTAGTATCCAAAGCTATGTTATTATATCAAATACTGTGTATTTGTTTTCTTCAGTCTGACACAGTATCTTTGTTTAACTTGTTTAAGAAACAAAAGTAATGTCAAATGCATTCTCAAGGACAAAAAACAACTGCATGCCCCCAGCATCCCAAAAAACATCGCTGCTCACACATGCGGTTTTAAAAACTTACAAATGGGCGGACGAAAGTCTCTACTCTTTCCTTCACCATGCTTGGCAACAGGCATACTGCTGCCGTGACTGTTGTCTCTGAAAGAGTGGCGAATGAATTTTAAATACAGTGACATGAAACATGGAGACATAAAAAGAGCACCAAAATTAAATGAAAAATAAATTATGATCTTTATTGCTTGTTACAATATGCTTCAGTCCAAAGGTCCTGCTCCAGCCAACTTTTTACTGCATGCAGACTATATTAGTGCCTTCAAGAGGCATCAACGAAAGTGCGTTTTCATCCCAGAATGGCTGCACTGGAGATAACTAAAATAAAAGGTGCACCACACTAACTACCCAAGCAATGCGCTGCTACATTCCAGACTAGAAGGCATAACAAATTAAGCAATAGGCCTGTATATCAAACACATTCTTGAAGTGATAGCTGCCAATTTGGGGTTAACTAGACATAAACCAAGAACAATAGTTCAGGCAGAATGTAAAGTAGTAGCGGAGCTTGCTGTCAGGCAAGATGGTTCATAGTTTCAAGTAGTAGTAAAGCGCCAGCGCAAGACAAACAGGCATCACACATTGCCCACATTATCTGCTTTATGCAATTTGTTTTTCAGATGAGGAAATATAAAAAAACAACACACATGCAGAATGAACAGCTGTAAACAGTATGCATTCATGCATACAATTTCAAGATCCACAATTTGGCTTTTAAGAGCTGTACAGATACTTCGCTAGTGCATTTCCTTTTTTTATGCATAAGCTTCCAACAAATTTCTGGTGCCAAATCTTTACCACATGCATCTGTGGCCACAATGCTGTAATAAATGTGCTTCTGTACATGTTAACGACCACAAACGTAGGTGCCTCGTTGGCCTACATGGGCCTTCCCACAGGTCAACAGAATTTCATAAACAACCCTGCTGCAACATGGCACAAACTTTTTGGCCCTTTTTTTCTTCCATAGCACAAAATGTGCAACAAAATTTGGGCGAGCTTTTGAGCAGCAGCAAACACAACCTGTATACCATGTCTGTCAGCTATTTTCTTTTTCATGAGCAACCTTATGTGCATATGGTATTTCGAGTTTAGCTGCATCGTTTTTTCCTCTTTGCATTGCTTCCACAATATGCGCCATTTCTTTTTTTTAGAAAACTGCCTCAGCATGAAGTGATAACCGCACAGGGGAACCCAGCTAACAACAACCGTTTCAACTAGCTTGTTAAAACTTAAATGCGTGATTACGTGACCTCAAAAGAGCAGATTCGAGACAAGCTGTCAATAGCTTGCTTGACTATATTAGAGTGTGCCGAAGCACAAGAAAGCAGCTCCTGTGCTTGTAGTGAATATTCCCAGACCTGTAGAAACAGAATTCTCTTAAAATAATATTATGGCCCAAGACTACAACAAAATGACCGCTTACCCCCTCCAACCGAGGAAGCTTTTGTGCTGGCCAAGCAAAAGGACCCATATCCCAGAGGCCAGGCACCCCCGGGCTGACGCCCAAGGACGTCAAGTTCTGGTGATGTGTACGCACCTCCCCGCTCGATAGGGGTAGAATCCTCTCTCAAGTGAATCCCGCTTAAAGTGCGCAGTTGATGAGTGATGAGGGGCTAGGGCCTGGTTCAGCCATATCTAAGAATTGTTTGCGTGGCTTATAAAAAAATGGCGGGGGGATTTATTATGCGAGCTGATCCCCCTAGTCCCCGTTCTCTTCGGGAGTTTATTCTGCTGCAGAATGACGCTTCCTCCTCAGTTCTCCAGCCTTCACTAAACAAACACCCGTCTTTCCCTTTCCTGCTCAGCATAGCCACAGAAGGCAGTCCCTGCAGACCAAATTAGTGATGCTCGCCTAGTGTGGCCTTCACAATGAGTGGAAGCTCATGCAATAAGGGCAGGTAGGAAGCACTATGAGCACTGCTAGGCTGCGTATTGCAATGTAGTGGTCGACACAGCAAACTTCAGCACAGGTTTTCTAGGAGCAGTAAGCATTTAAATGACTTTGGTAGCATTTCCTAGCTCGGACATTCAAACCATAGTGCAACATTCATAGTACTCTAGGCTATATCACTCTTAATGACATATTCTTTCCAATGCACTTTGCAAGGAACAAAAGCGCGACTGGAAAGCTTACATTGCTCATTGCTACACATGCCTGGGCCTTACCGATGCACTCAAAATAGGGAAAGTATTTGTCTGTGGCCGTCACAGAAATGATGATGATGATGATGATGATGATGGATTTTAATGGCGCAACGGCATCTAAGGCCAAAGAGCGCCGTGACACAAGGTATTTTTCTTTTTCTCAAGGTGGAATTTTCAAAGACCCGTTTTCCAAGCATTTCACCCTAAAGAAGCCGAGCACCAGACCAGGGGAAAGCTTCTACCCATTGTATCACCGGTGGGCACCCGGCGGCACTGGGAATCGAACCCCGCACCTCCCGCATGCGAGGCGGATGCTCAACCACTTGGCCACCGCTGCGGTGTCACAGAAATGGGTGATACATGAACTGGGTTCCACTGTGGCCGAAAAAACTGTGGGAATATTCCACTTTCATGTAATATCCTCAGTCTGTCAGTCTACAAGAGTGGAGCCCCTACACAAGTGGATACGATAAGCTATATATATGCCGACAATATACAGTATAATATGTGTACCATATACTGCAGCTTCCGAAGTGCCATCCATGCGGGCATCGAAGTCTTCAAGGAAGCCTTCCAGGTGGCGCTTCTTTCGAGCTGCATGCACAATTTTTTCTTTTGTGCGCTGAAGGGCCTCTTCAAGCCGTTCCAAGACTGGCACGCATGTGATCAGCTCAAACTCCAGCTGGGCCTACAAATGGAGAATACGAGCATAAAATAACAGTAATGAAGAACTGTAGCACATCGGTTGCTTTAGGACAGAATAAAACATGGAAGCACAGGTATAACACCCAGTTTGCCATGTTACGAAGTTCACGAAAAGAAATTTGCAGGCTGCTTACATAGCTCCCAAGCAAAGAAAGAATTCGGCAGAGACCACTTATGTGCATGAGTGCGAAAGCATTACCATACAATCGTAAAGCAAAGCTTACATATTCAGCCATTCTCTGCTTTAGTCTCAAAGATCGTATTGAGTTCTCATGCCACTCATGGCTGCGCACTGCAGCAGATAAAGGGACACTGAGGAGAAATTGAACTTGGCTTGTATCGATAGAATACCAGCTCCTGATTATAAAAACGCCGCTCTTACTGAAAACAAAGCACTTGTAAGGTAGAAAATAGCAACAACAAAATACAGGTATCGCCGCCACAGGTCAATCTCGCAAGCGCAAGCTTGGTGACGTCATAGGACAAGAGACGCCACCTTGGAGGAATTTTCGTTCGTACATGGAGCCGCGAATCTCTGAGGCTGACAAAGGCAGGTTGCGCGGTTCAATATTGAAGTAAGTTTTGTTTTAAAACCGATAGTGGACTTTTATCACCCAAGGAAGGCAGACAAATGACAACATGAATGTTGGAAGCAAAGAAAACCGATGCTTGGTGGCGCCACAGGCGGCCAGGAGAGTTTCGATTTATGGCGCTTCGCGCGTCTATGAGCTTTGCGTGCCCCGTGGTTTTGTTTTTGACGCGCCTCAATTTACAAGCGCCGAACAGCAGAGGAACTCCAAGTGCCACTTCAAGTGCTAGTTAACCTTCGAAGGAGCCTGTGAACGCTTGTCAGATGATCGCCACGGTCGATGAAAAAATATGATGGCACGATGGTCGGTGATCGTACAAGGCAGCACTTGTGTCTTCGCACACACACCCGACGAAACGTTCCTAGCTGTGCCAGTCAACATGAAACTACTTAATGGAAATCGTTTGTTAGCGACGGGAGACAAGGTACAAGGCAGTTCAGAAAAATTGCTGATGGCCTAGCTTTGTTAGGCCAGGATATACGTAGCGAAAGTGCGGATATTTCTGCATTGTAAGAGTGCATTCACTAGATGCGCCTTTATTGATGGTAGTACCTTGAGCCATTGTGGTAGCGTCTCCGCCTCAAACGCCAAATGCCCTGGTTCGATTCCGATCTTCGGCACAGGATTTTTTTTTATTCAGTGCGTGGGTGGGGGGTTCAGTGGCTCCCATAGATGCCGCCACCGAATACATTGGTTAGCAGCTAAGCGCAGGCTCTGCTAAGGCGCGTTTATGCTCCGGCGTAACGCGCGCGCGTGCTGCAAGGCGACGTCACGTCGACCAAAGCGAGACCCTCTATACTCCAACTGCGCTTGACCGCCGACGCGTTCGGCGGCTTCGGCGCACTCTGACCGCACTGGCGGGGAGACTTGGAGCATGTTTCTATTTCGCGCCGAGTGCACCAGCCGCCGCCGGCCCGACCAGACTAGACTTGTTCAACTCCGCGGCGAGGTGCGCGTTGTGACGTAATTCAATAGCTTCGGTAGTTGGGCGGAGCTGTTCTTTTCGAGCTCTCAGCTAATTTAATCCATTCACAGTACACATATGAAGGTACATGCAAGTGGGCGAGAGAGACCGATCCAGTGGACCCGTTGGATCTAGCGGAAGCCGTTGAAGCGTCGTGCGCTGGCTTTAGTTTCAAGCCGCCAACTTTAAATGCAATAGCCCTTGAGCACCCATCCATTTTTTGTGGAAAAAAAAATAAATAAATAACCTGGCCCTTGCAACCGCGGGAGACCTCGACGCCACCTGCTGCACCGTGCAATCGCGCCATTCAAGGAATTGCAATCCGTTGGCCCCAAAGCCCTGGCCAGCCTCCGATAGGCGCAAGGCGCCGACCTTGTCCTGGCCCCTCGAGACTCCCCGCACTGGGGTTACGATATTTATTATTTAGTTTGCAACGGTTGCTCACTGAGGAAGGGGGAAACGACCCTCCGGCGCCTAACCTAAACGTGCTCGCTCAAAAGCACAGCACACTCTGTAGGGGCTGAGGTCGCTGAAATGCAGGCCGGAGTTTTTGCGAGAACTACGTCGTTGGGCTCGGGAACGGGATTCATCGCAACGCTGACAAGACGCCAGTGCAAACGTAAACGAATTGACGGTAGCGACTCCCGATAGATACCTTCAACGTGCGGCGACAGTAGCTTTCATTTCGGCGGCTGCTAGACCGCACTGCTAGCAGCCAGAAATCACGGAGTCTCCGTTTACGTCACGTTTCACGTCTCTACGTCCTGTGACGTCATAAGAGTTCTCCTTGACGTAATAAGAGTTCTCGAGTTTGAATCAGAGCGGCGGGATAAACTTTTTCAACTTCGAATCGAAATTTCTTTTAAATAAATGCATCTTTCGCTCCCGGACAAGTGGAAACAAAGCCATGAAATGCCGAACTATCAGATTTTGCTAAAAAAAAATTATAGGGCTCGTCTCAGTGTCCCTTTGAGAGATGCACCACTGCCCCCGGCAGGCAGGTGGCACCTCTCATTGGCCGTAGAGCTCCATTACAAATGCATCATACAAATATTGTCACTGTGCTTCATTTTCCGTGGGGACTTTGACGAGAGAAGCTACTAAAATAAATCTTTTTAACTAATCTACATAGAACAATGAAACTGCACTTATACTGTTTTTTCTACCTTTTTCAGAACAATAATTAGTTTCCTTGAAGGATTACTTTTAGCTCAGTGTTACTAACAAGATTAAAACAAAGGTCCTTTTGTGCACGATTTCACATTGAAAATTTTCACTGAGTACGAAGAGCAACAGCTAATTTTGCGGCTTAATAATTGTAGAATGCCGGAAACTAGCTCAAAGTTGGTCATGAAAGTTTTTCTAGTATGGGAAAAATAAATTGTGATGATGTTACCCTTTTGTTTTTCAGAATCATTACTTAGATTAGTGTAGTTTGAAGCCTCTCTAAACTTGTAGTTAGTTATGTTGATTTTAATGGCGCAAAAGCAACTATGGCTATGATGCGCCAAACACATCTCTAAACTTGCAGCAGAGATATTGAAATTCTGAATAGATATTTGCAAGTTACACATACACATTCTACAGAACACATCTGCGACGTTTCACAGTGATATGGAATGGTGACTTACAGAAGATCCTGGGTGCAAATTTTCGAAGTCCGCCCAGAATTTTTGGTACTTGCACTTTTCGTATCGCACTGAAACTTGGCAAATGTGTCCTTTACAATGTGTAGCTTCAGATGTCGCCTAAGAATTGCAGTATCTCCAATGCAAGTGTATAGAAACGATTCAACAGTAATGAGTTCCAAAAAACATAACAATAACATCACAATTTTTTTTCACACCAGGAACTTCCATGACCACATCAGGGCTATTTCCCTGCATTCTATAGTTAGTAAGCTATAAAATAAGCTACCGCTGGCAGTTCCCAGTGAACATTTTCTATGAGAAAGCATGCACACAAAAGGGCCTTTTTAGAGCAAAAGTTCTACTACTCCAGGTACAACTCAGAAATTCCCCTGGCTCCAACTTTCCTAGTAGTGTTATATAGGCCCTCCGAGCTTTTATAACACTACCCGCAGAGTGGCACAGTGGCTGAGACTTAAGGCACGCAACCGGTAGATGGATTTGCCGAGCACTGCCACCAGTAAGGAGAGAGCCCAAGTTGGCTGGTTACGGAGAGATTCAACAGGGAATAGTTGCCGTCGCAAAAAACCTTTGGCCTTTGGTGGCGTCAACACCGTGTGTGACGTCATGGTGATCATGTGATTAGAAGCTGCAACAAAATGGTTGTGTCTGCCGCCTTAATCTACCTTGGATGAGCGAGTTGGACCACCCGCGAATGCTTTTTCTAGTTATAACCAGGTTCAAGTAAGATGGAACCTACACAAATTGTTTTTTGAGGCCTGTTAGCAACACTGAGCAAAAGTGCGCACTACAAGAGAACTAATTAGTGTCCTGAAAAGAGCAGAAAAGCAGTATTAAGCACACAAAATTTCACTGCTCTGGGTACCATTTAAAATTGTTTTTTTTTCCTGTGGCATCTCCGCTTATATGTGGAATGATCTTTGGACTCTCATTGTGTGGATTTTCTCTGCAATGCAGGTACTATTCAGTGCATCGAAAGTATAAGTACGGTCCCTGACGAATATCCTGACTGTCTTGCTTAGTTCGATATTTCCCTTCAGTGTCCACCATGTGACAGCTGTCACCAGCAAACACCGGTAGTACCAACTTGAAGCACATACAAGAACCGTGCAATAAATAAACGACTAAATAGCAGAAGTCGAGCAACAAAAACAAAAAGACCAGAATGTGGAATCAGGGCATGCTACACTGAACCAACCCTAGGTGTATTCTGAAATTCAAACAGTGCGAGCCATTCAATCAGGTCTCCACTGAGGCAAAGAGAAATAAATTTGAGCTGAATTTTCTGCACATATAGACCACTTCCGCCTAATTGCTTCAGCGGGTTTAACGTCCCAAGACGATTCAGGCCATAAGGGACGCCGTAGTGAAAGGCTCCAGACAATTTAGACCATCTGAGGTCCTTAAACATGCACTGACGTCACACAGCATATCCACACTTTTGTATTTCGCCTCCACTAAGATGGAATGCAAAGTGCAGGCACCGCAACTGGAATCAAAAAAGGAAAGGATTAAAAGAAAGAAAGACAAAAGAGGAAAAGAAAAAGAAAATTTCTTTTTCCTTACTTCGCTAACTGATGGTCTAGTTACTGAACTTACGATTGAGCTCATGGCCAATGCTGGAAATTTCTCTATTGCCACTTCCACTGATGGATCCTCGGATCCAATCCACTTCCTTCGGGTAGGAAATGTTCGGCGCATACAGTCTAATATGTAAGCCATGTCTGGCCGAGCTTTTTGTACTGCCGACTTCATTCCTTCGATGTGGCCAGCAATACTGTCTTCATCCTCCCCGTCTGGTGCAGTTGCCTGCAAGCAAAAGGAGCCTACTTCACACTGCACACCAGGCTGTCTTCAGCACAAGGACTACATGAAATCCAAATGCATACCACAGACGGCCTCGAAACACGCTGCAGGGCATTTCCGCCAACCGTGGCCACTTTCCCATCTTTCATCGTTTTTTTTTTGACGGTGGAGAATCTGCCCCATCATTCTGCTGGATACGGATTTTTCTCCGCTCATATTTTGCTTTGAAGCGGAGAGCTTCTCGCCAAGAGTCCTGTGTTTAAAAGATCCCACACAATGCAAGCATTACTACTTGCACTGACAAAAGCAATCACAGTACAATTAAATACATGCTAACAGTGATGGTGTTGATCACAAGCTACCAGTAAACACCCATGGACATAACAATACCTCATGAGAAGCTATAGATATTGCTCCATATTTTATTGCAGCACATTTTTGATAGCATAAAAACACTAAAGGACCCACACTGATCTTTCGCCGACATTAGTTTTTTATGGTAGCGCGCACATTACCAAATTTGCAGCATAGAGTTCCTTTCCAGTAATTCAAGCTTTGTTTTCCAATTATCTTTTCACTGTGAGGCGAACTTTTTGTTGTTTTAATGTCCTGAAACGACACATCAGCTACGATGGGCACCACAGTGGAGTTTCTGGATTAATTTTGATCACTTGGAGTTCTCTAATAACTAGGCCAACCAATGGCCCTTCGATTCAAATGCCAACCAGACAAGCTGGGCCAGGATTATCAAGCTCTCTCGTACAACCCTTTAATACACCGTCCTATTCGACAGTCTTCATGACTACCTCCAGAAGACGGCTGTAGCACCGAAAAAGACAACACATAGCAAGCAAGACGGGACAGACACAACTTCCAACTATTTATTCACCGCGAATGCGAATGAATATAAGGACAAATCAAGATGGGTAGCAAGAACCACACATGCGCGCGAGGGTTTTACAAAAAAACTGGATAAAAGATAGGTTAGGCACACACATATCTCACGCCCGTGTATCTAAAAGAGCAGTTTCATTCTTATAAATGGAGATAGATGGGGCACTAACACAATCGCTACAGTTTCTTTTAATATAGAAGGCCGGCAACAGTTCACGGGCTGCCTGGTCCTTACTTGTTTAAAACCTTTGCTTCTTTCAGCCTTGCCACACACTTAATCTTCCTTTCTTCTCTGCAGGCTTTATAATGATGTGGCAGATGAGAACTAGTGCATTTTGTAAATCCCGATTATGTTCCACTAATTGGTCGTTATTACAGCGGCCGGTTTGTCCAATGTGCTTTCCGCATGTGAGAGGAATCTGATATAGGACTCCCACGGCACATTTAACAAGCGGAGCTGCATGCTTCTTTTTACAATCAGTCTTGTTTACCTTGTTGGGATCAGTTTTAACGCACAAGCCAGCCAGTTTCTTTGGGGTAGAAAAAACCACAGGAACCTTATATTTTGTTGCCACATGCTTCAAATTGTGTGCCAAATTTGCTGTCTTTTTCGGCGCTACAACCATCTTCTGGAAACATGCACCAACTAGCCCCCCAACAAGTATTACTCATGACTGCCCCGCTACTGCAGCAAGAGGGAAAGAGGACCTGCTCACTAGCGACGTACCACAGGAAATATCTGAACAATTTTTTATCCCATTTTTTTTTGTGAGATACTATTTTATGAATGAGAATCAGCCAGCCATACCAGCAGCATGCACTGTGGTGTGAATGACTCTATCAGTGGCGCCCAAAACAGAGTCATTGAAAATGGTACGGCTACCACTGATAAATAGAGAAGACATTATTATTATACTCAGAACACCTATGCCGCCCTGTTAATTTAAGAAAGTCTGCTGTCCCTACAAGATTAGTTTGAAGGGCTTCAGCTGCCTACTTACATAGCCGGTGCCAGATGAGTCAGCCAGGTTTGGGTACCTGGACACCAGAGCTTGCGCAGCCTCATTGTACAGCTTGCCAGGGTACCTAGCACAGTTAAGACAAACGTGTAAGGCAGTACACAGTGAGGATGTTCTTTTGTAGGCTCACATAGACATTTTAGTTTCAGATGCAGTCAGTGTCTTAGGTGCAAGACGTGGGAGGACACATAAGCTCTGCCTTTAAGTTTACGACGTGACAGCAGTTCCCCTTGCTCACATAAGCAAGGACATTGCTTGCCCTCTCACAATCAATATGTGAAAGACTAAACCACACACATTTACAGCCCTCTTTAACCAAGTCCTTTGAACATTCCTACATGACATACCAATAGCATGTCTGACTCGCAACCCAAGGGTCACGGATTCGATTCTCAACTAACCGCAATTTTCCTTTCGGGGCAACTCATCCACTTCATATGCAGAACTGAGGATTGGGCGATTTGGCGGTGATCCATCAAATAAAACCAGCGCTTACAAACACTGACAAAGGACGAGACGAAACAAACTGAAAAGCCTTCAGTTCGTTTCGTCTCGTCCTCTGTCCGTGTTTGTAAGCGCTGGTTTTTATATGATGGATCACTTTATATGTCTGGATGACCTAATGATGTTCCAGGCACATTGCAACCTTCTAATCACCAGTTTTCTAATTTCATTCACTTTTCAAGTCGGTCGCTCTATGTGTGACATAGCCACCTTTTCAACAAATTCAAATTTCTTGCTCATGTCTACTAATGCCGACACAGGATTTTCTGCGCCACGAGCTCCTTCATGCTTTCTCGTTAAAATGGCTTATGGCCACGCAAGTTTGTAGCCCAAGTTATCTCCACATTGCCCTACATGGTCCAAAAGTCTTGCAAATAACTTACATGGTGTATAAGCAGAGGTCATGATAGAGCCATTGGACAACTCTGCTCCGTGCTCTGAAGCATTGTCCACTTTGGTGGCGCTCTATGCTGAATTGGATGTCGTTTGGTACAGCTGGCAGGCTGTATGTGAGGCTGTATGTGGCAGTGACACGGGATTGCTCCGCTTGCTGGGGCTCGTCAAGAACATCCGCAATCCTAAAGTGCCAGGTTAAAATAAGAAAAGAAGAGAAGAGCATACTACACAGTGAGCACAGACTGTGGCCAACATTTCCATACATTTCTACTATGATTGCCATTGATTGCAGTGGAAGACATAAATTGGACACTCCTCCTTGCTGCATGATGCTCCTCCAGCATTATTTGGAAAACCCTGATATGGCTACAACCCCTTTTATGTTTGTTTGAATGTTTGTTCTTTTTATTGTTATACATGTTCCCATCATCGCCGTTGGAAACCAATATGCCCCCCCCCCTTATGTAATGCCTTCGGGCCTTTAAGGGATCAATAAATGAAATAGTTAATACTGGTAAGAAAATGTACTCACCGAACCTGGCAATCCTCGGAGACTGATTTTTGCCCTGTCCCGAATCTCGAAGTCTTCAGGTATGTCTACAAAAACATTAAAATCTTCTTCGAACATCTGTGGAAACACGAGAATGATACTAAAATAGCTAACCATGTAAAGTTAAACTATTCAAAATGAGTGTGTCACATTATTTTCCGGAGAATGTTGGCGTGCTTGCTGCATCGCATTACGAGACCTCAATCAACGGGCTACGCACTGAATTCAGGACCTGTCAATTTAGAAGAGCAATGACCATAAAATACTGCAACACCAGCAACACTTCCCTCTACCTCGGGTATTTCGAGTGCAGTCGTCAGCACGTCTGTCTAGAGCACAGGAATGCCTGCATATCGCACTAAATAAGTGGAATTTTCACGCTGGTATTTGGTCGTAGAGATAATGCTTGCGCTGGTGCGAAGCAGCATTGACAGCGGTTGAGTGAAGATTTCAGTTTGTTTGCTCCGCACTACACCGCTCCAGCGCTCTAGACAGGCCTGTACCTCGCGACTGAAATAAAGCTTTAATATGTGAAAAATGCTCTATACACCTGCCTTTGTGTTAAGCGGCGCGCTCCGGTGTGAATTTTCAATATTCGCCGACCTTTGTTGTGACACGAGATCCTTATGGAAAGGGAGATTTTTAGAGCATGACGCATAGGGAAGCACATGCATGCCGAGATATTGCTTTAAACTTTACATTACACGTAAACTGTCAACGCACTACGTAATTCACTGTGGACAAAAGCGCGAGGCATAAGTAAGGTACACACATTTACACGCGTGGATGTAATAAGCACCTGCCTACAAGCACCAGTCCCCAAAAGAACCCGAGAACGGCAACTGACTTGTCACGGAGCTACCACGTAGATAAGTTTACACAATTACTCACCGTGAAGACGAGGGTGGCAACGTCGATGCCGCGGAACAGCTCATGGTCTCCCACGCGCTCAACCAGCCCGCGCCGTGTAAGCGTCCCATCAAAAGGCAAAACAAAATTCCTTTCCCGGAACGTTACCAGGCACTTGCTCGTCATGGTGACGTACGTATATGTACTACTGCAAAATTAATGAACGTTGCTGAGTGAGACGCGAAGTAGAGTTCCTCGAGCACGTGCAGCAGTATGCGCCCTTCTCAATTTGGCTGAGCACTGTGGTGACTTGGCTTGGCTTGGCCAGCTTAGTTTGCACAACGTGACACTCCAATTGCTAAGGTTATTGCAAAATAAAATTACACCAAAAATACTTAGTTATACTAAATGCGACTTAGGTGCTCTAGCACCTAGTGAATTTGATTATTATGATGAAAGGGCAAAACAACAACAAACATGCCAAGCGGCTTTATCGCTAGGAGGCTGTTCGTGTCTATTCGTGTCCCTGGCCGTTGGTGGCAACTGCGCCTAATGCGATGTGATTCCGATGTATATGCAGGAACTGCGGCTTTCTGGCAATTGGCACACCGCGTTTGCGGGGTCTCTTTGCGGTCTTTTGGCTTGCGACTACAACGATGGACGCAAAGTACTGCCCGAGGTGCCCATTCTTTTCGTTCCAGCTGACGAAAGTTGTCACGCACATTGGATTAGTTCACAGTGCAGAGCCAAACTTAAATGTTTTCTGCGGCATAGGAGGCTGCGCGAACTCGTACTCGAATTTTTCATCCTACAGATCGCATCTATATCGCCGCCACCGAGATGTGCTTGAAGAAAACGGCAGCACTTTGAGACACGGATGCACCGAGAAAGCAAACAGAGAAAATTCAGAACTGGACGACGACGAGCCTGTCCCACATGAAATGGACTGGGCTGACACAGCGGACTATGGTAGCGGTCACCGCCAGAAAGAACGACCTTCGGCGAATGTTTGTTCAGCTCAGAAGACAACAGTCCAACATGACAGATTTAGCAGCTTTTTGGACCAGGCAAAATCGACCCTGTGCAACTTCTTTTTCTTTTTCACTGAAGAGCACAGCTTGCCACACACAGCGGCTGAGAAGGTGTTTTCTGAATTGCAGCTGGTGTTTGAGCTGGTGCTGAAGGCCTATGATAAGGAGGTCGAACGTGCAGCAAAAACAAACACAACAGCACTACAACAATTGCTAAGCTGCTCATTTATGTCTGACCTCTTTAGTGACTTAAAGAACAAGTACAGGCGTGAGCAATATGTGGAAGCGAATTTTCCTTTTGTTCCTCCTGAGGAACAGCTTTTGGACGGCACAGCAAAGTACCATTATGTACGTTTGCCCAAGCTGCTCAGTGGACTTTGTGAAATCCCCGACATTGCAGCCCACTTGAAAACACCAAAGCGTGAGAACACGACGCCGTCTGTGTATAAAGACTATACTGATGGTGCGGTGTACAGAGAGCATCTTCAAGATGTGATTCCAGAAAGCAGAACACACACAATACTTCTTTTGTTTTATACTGACGAAATTGAAGTTGTAAATCCTCTGGGAGCGAAACGAGGAAAGCACAAGTTACTCGCTGTATACTGCAGCTTGTTGAACCTTCATGTCCAGCATAGATCGAAACTTGAGAGCATATATTTGATTCTGCTTGTTCGCTATGTTTATGTGAAAAAGTACGGCCTCAGCAATGTACTACAGCCATTACTCGAAGACCTAAACAAGTTGTACGCAGAAGGCCACACCATTGGCTTAGAAGGACAGGAGACAAGGGCCACAGTCATCGTTTTCGGCTTCTGTGGAGACAACCTTTCCCTGAACCGCTTGGGCGGATTCACTTGTTGTTTCAGCCGTGGGCAAGTCTGCAGATTCTGCATGGTATCTGGGAAACATTTGCCAGAAAAAACATGTGTAATGATGTGCCAGCCACGCATATTACGCAGCCACCAGTCACATCTTGAAGCAATCGCAGTGAACCCTGCTAACAGGACTTTGTATGGCGTAAATAAGGTCTCGCCCCTTTTGCAGTTGCCATACTTCGACATTACCCGGCAATTACCACCAGACATTATGCATGACATTTTGGAAGGAGGAATAGATTGCATCCTTCGACATGTTTTGAAATCTCTCCTTTCCAGTGGCTTACTGTGCAAGCAAAACCTTGAGGAGCTGTCTTCATTCAAGTATGGAGCAAATGATCTAAAAAACAAGCCCCCACCGATCAACCCGGCATTCATCAGTAGCAAATCTGTTTTAATGGGAACTGCTGCTACCAAGTGGTGCTTGATAAGGTTTTTTCCCTTGATCTTTGGAGCGAGAGTTCCAAAAGAAAATGAGGATTGGGAATTGCTTTTGAAATTCCGGGAAATTGTTGACATTGTATTTGCATCGGAAATGACATCTGCACGGCTTGTCTACTTGGAAATGCTTGTGCAGACATTTTTGAACGAGCTCACTGACAGGTACGGGCCTGGTGCAGTTACCCCTAAGCTTCACTTCATATTGCATTATGCTAGGTTTGTGCGCGAGGTGGGACCTCTTAAACATTTCTGGTCCATGAGGTTTGAAGCGAAGCATCAAAGCCTCAAGAAGTTGGCAGCCTGTGTCAAAAACTTCAGGAACCTTACATACACACTTGCAAAAAGGCACCAGTTGCGACAGAGCTACCAACTCCTCACCTTTCAACTGTACCAAGAACTGAAAACATCGTCAAGTAAGCCTGTTGACTGGAATGCGCTCCCTGCCTGTGCCAAAGAAGTGCTTCCAACCACAGTCGTCCATGACGTCAAAAGTGCAACACTTGATCGACGCAGGTACAAGTGTGGGTGTGTTTTGGTTTCGACAGGAGCGGAGTGGCCAGAGTTTTATAAGATTGAATCACTCTTAGTGGCAAATGGGGTCCTCCACATCGTCGCAACAACCCTGGAGGTGCAGCACTTTGACCGACACAGGTACTGCTACTGCGTCAAAACCACAAATGAGCAGAAAATCTATGAACCTAGTGAGAAGTTTGAACATTATCTTCTGGACTTGTATGAGAGTGGTATACTTGTACCAAAGTGGGAGACTCTGCTGTAAACAAATGCTGCCTTGTCTCAAAACAGCAGTATTGAACTGAGCTAATAGTATTCTTCAGTTTTATGTAGTGCATCTTTGGCATATTCAAATTACCACTTTTTATATCTGAGAATAAACGATTTTGATGCTTATGACTCATGCCATCTCATAATTATACTGTAGCGTCTTAACAGGCCTGTGCTGTCTGGAAATATGTTTATAATGCGATAGCATTTTTCATGTCCCTTGGTGAAAAGCCATGCCCAGAATCCGCACCTAATAACTTTGTTCAAAAGGTGAGAGACTGACCGGAAAGAACCTGGGTCGCACAAGCCCTACGGCTAGGTGTGTTGGAAGTAGCCACCCACCATGACATCGATTAACCGCCACACCACAGCACTAGAGTTCGTATCAGCACTCCCGGTGATCTGTGAATGTGCTGAGCAAGTCGAGGGAACTGCTCACAACCTGGATTGCACAAGACTCATGGGTGGTTGTGTTGGCGACAGCTACCTGCCAGGTCCTTGATTAACTGCAACACTGTTGTGCCAGGAGTGTTGTGAGGACTCCCGGCAATCTAGGAACTTACCCAGCAGCTAGTGAAGCAACGGCCCACTGTGACAGGGCGCAGTGAAATTAGTTATTGGTACCGAGAGGGTGCTCAGGGAGAGCAACTTGGGGCTCACAAGTCCCACAGGTGGCTATGTTTGAAATACAGTATGCATATCACAATTCAGTATCTCACTTTGCATCATTCTTTATAGCCACAAATTGGCAAGACCACTTTGCAGCAACTCTCGGCATCAACAACTCAGTAACAACAACCTAGCCAAAAGAAACGCTATCGCAATACCATCTCAGAAGAATGTGCTTAGGGATCACCAACTTTTTAGCTACAACGCCATTTTTTGTCTTACATCCTGATGTCAACAGCACACAATGTAGACGGGGCACGAGAAGACGACATACCAAGCGCCATCTTCAACAACATTTATTTGAAAGACACACGGCTTCATATATGCTTACATAAAGGCACCATAATATCAGAAACTTATCAGTGCACACCACGTGGCACAGATAGTTCTGCACACTTGTGAAAATTATTGGTCATATAACAGCTCAAGTTCTTTTTTTGTTCGGCGGTCGAATTTCGATGGAGGCGAAATTCTAGAGGCCCGTGTACTGCACGATGTCAGTGCACATTAAAGAACCCCAGGTGGTCGAAATTTCCGGAGCCCTTCACTACGGCGTCTCATAGCCTGAGTCGTTTTAGGACGTTAAACCCCCATAAACTAACTAAACTGTTTTTTTGTTTGCAAAAAGGACTGTCTGCTAACACGTTGGTCACACAGTCTGGAAATCTCGGCTGCCTTGGTAATTTCACGTATCACTGTGCTTTTGAAGCGCTTTGCATCGTCTAAATTTTGTGGCACAAGTTTCGGATGGGCAATCCCTGATGTGAATTCCTGAATTTCTGCATGCCTGATCGGCATTAGTGTTGTGTTCTTTCAGTCTGGTTCGTGAAATTGAGGCAACTGAGATTGCCAGTCTGTGTAACCAATGTGTTAGCACGCCGTCTCTTTTGCTAACAAAAACAGAACTTTAGCTGCTAACGTGCAATAATTTTCATGGGTGTGCAGAAGTGCCTGTGTCACATGGTGCCTTTATGCAAATGTATGCGAAGTCGTGCTTCTTTCAAATAAACGTTGAAAGTCGGCACTCACTGTGTCATCATCTCGTCTTGTGTCCCCGTCTATGTACTGTGCTGTAATTGACATCAGGATGGAAAACCCCAAGCCCAAGCTGCTGTTCTAGCTGCCTTGCAGCAGAGGGTGAGAAGGATAAAATAATTCATTTGAATATCACCTGAAATAAGTAATTGTGCAATAGATACGAATAAGGTACACATATATCCATTAAACTGTTGCACTAAAAAGAGTGCAACTCACTGTTTGCTCAGCACTCATTTAGGCTCCTTGAAAATTGCTGTTCTGAGAGCGCCTCGGACACCACAGTCTAGTATCTCCTATTGTGTGTACTTGAGGCAGTTTGTGTCACTTAAGTGGACAGCTGTGGTCTCAAAATACATATTTTAAGACTGTTCTTATTGTCAAGGTGTTCATTTTACAACGTAATAGTAGTGATCAGAAAACACAATGGTCACTCGTGAAAATCTGGCTACAATTCTGACACGTCACTGAAGAAAATTGCATCACAGCAGAGGAAACCAGGTTTTACACTTGGCAGAATGGAAATCAGAAAGGCACTTATGCAATTCCTCACAGTTGTGCTGTTACTTTAAGCCATTGCACCATTTTCTAGCCAGTAGGGAATGATTTGTCTCACACAAAAATTAAAGAAATGGCTTGCATACTTGTCTGTTGCCAGTAAAAACCATCTTGGAAGTTTAGTGCAACTACACTGCGTGAAAGGCATTCTAATGGCATATGCAGATGAGTTTTTCTCCTGTGTAATTCAATATTATAGGATACATTTTTTTTTAAAATTAGGTAGCTTTTTAACATGTTTGCCATTAATTAAGCAGAATTCCTTTCCATATATCATCCTACGTCTCTTTCCTGGCCTATTACAGCTGGTACTGGGGACATATGCAGCTACAATTTACGTTTTTATCAATAAGAGCATTTTGTCTGTGTTATACACAATTTATTTTCTAGTGTTTGTGTTTCTGTTATGGCAGGTGAATGTGCAAGGCCTACTGATGAAGAATTATCGTGCAATCACGCGTACAAAAGGTAAAGCAACTCAAGCTATGATCAAGGGACGCCGTAGTGAAGGGCTCCGGATAATTTCGACTACCTACAATTCGTTACTGTGCACTGACATTGCACATGCAGTACACGGGCTTCTATAGCATTTCGCCGCGGCCGAGCCCGAACCAGTAACTTACCTTAGGCCAGCAGCCGATCGAGCACCGTATACATAAGAGTGTATAGTATATATAGTGACTGAGTCACCATGGCGATTTAGAAATGGAATTTTTACTATAGCGCTTCTAATTACGATTTGTACTGACACGCTATAGCGGATTAAAGTGTCTCACTCATTCAAATGCGCTTCCCATTTGCGATTTGCTACAATAAAAAAAATGCCTTTATCCGTGTATCCCACACTGACGCAAAAGTTCACAGGCCACTGCACCGTAACCTGAGGCCCGAGGATAAAGTATGTGTGTGTGTGTGAGTGTGTGTGTGTGTGTATGTGTATGTGTGTGTGTGTGTGTGTGCGCGCGCGCGTGTGTGTGTGTGTGTGTGTCTGTGTGTGTGTACACGCGCATTTCGGCGTAACGGCTATCCGTTGCTTGCATGAACTTGACTACACCAAATAGCGATCACCGAGCTGTCGCTGGACCCATGCCGCTCATGGACGCTTCGCCCTCGGAACAAGCGCGGCACGTGGGGCATGGACCACCAGCCCACCTACATGAAGAATGGCGTGTTCGCCACATTTCTTCATGCGCCTGAAATTCCCATAGCGCGCGACTGCTTCGCTTCGCGGTCCAGTGCATCCATGCATGGATGCATGCATGCTGCATGCATGCATGCGCGCATCGGTCGGGGGAGTAAGCGAGCAGTTTGTCCTCCCGTTAGTCCTTTTCGGGCCAGGACTAAACAAATGGTCCTCCAAATTTGCACACGGCACGCAGCTCGCCGCAGTTGGTCCTTTCGCAGACTAACGGGCCGTTTTGAGGACTAAAGTTGACGTTACTCCCCCCTTGAGCCGGTTTTTTTCTTAGAGTGAAGGAAGAAAGAGGTGCCGTAGTGGAGGGCTCCGGAATAATTTCGACCATCTGTGGATCATTAACGTGCACTGACATCGCACAGCACACGGGCGCATTAGCGTTTTTCCTCCATAAAAACGCAGCCGCTGCGGTTGGGTTCGAACCCGGGAACTCCGATCAGTAGTCGAGCGCCTAACCACTGAGCCACCGCGGCAGGTCCGGCGTGACGCGCCATTCGCTATATAAAACGTGTGGCGTGTGCTTACCTTCGTGTGATTAACTTAACAGCTCTTTCGCTCGTCTTACGGGGGTCAACCGGCTTGAACCACAGCTACCTTTCCAGCGAAAAGCTCCACTTCTGGAATGCAAAGCTGAAGGTGAAATCACGCATGGATTTGACCTCTGGCTCGCCGCATGTGTGGCTGAGACCTCGTAACACGTGACTCGACGCACTGCTACCGCTCGTTCCGCCGCTGCGGTGACCGCCGTTCCGACCGCTCGCTGTAGCAAGTTGCGTCATGTGACTAACCACGTGATTCGCTCCTCTTGCTGAGTAAAGGCCAGCGCTCACCGCCTAGGCACCTCCCAAACCACACGTGTGAGAGCCTCCAGATTCCAGATTCCAGCGCCGTATCCAGCACTTTCATTTATAATCTTCCTTCAGTCGCAACAAGAGACCGCAGAAGGCGAGGGGGCCTCCTGGCCCTACGGGAATGGGATCTAGGAGGTCTCATCAATCTTTCGAGGGCTCCTTGTCACTGGATGTATTTGTTGCTAAAACATCGTCGTCGTTTTGTCTGACGCGGTTGTTGCGACGCGCTTGACTTTGTCTTTCCTCTCCTACGTCTTTCAACACTCCTCCTGTCTGCACGTGGCAGCGATTGTGGCTCAGCTTGAGCCATTGGGCAGGCCCGCGTACTTTCCGTTCCATACTTCCTTCAGTCGCAATAAAACAACAGCCAGGCACCGCGAGAGCTCCTAGCTCACAGCCCCTTAATGCAATGGGGCAAGGGCTCCTTGCGGCTAGAGCTCCTTATCAAAGGGGGTATCTGTTGCTACACCGTCGTCGTCGCTTCAGATCACGCGGTTGATGCGACGCGCGTCGTTTCTTTCAATCTTTCCTCTCACATCTCAACAAAACTTGTACTTGGGCTAGATGTTAAGCCATGATCTGAGAAGAACCAGAGCAAATCAATCGTCCTCCTTTTTTTGTCCGCTATCCTTTCTTGCCCTGGTTCTTCTAAGCGCTCACATTCCTTTGCCTCTCCTACTCTCGGTACGTGGCAGGGATTGTGGTTCATCTTGAGGCACTGGGCAGGCCCGTGCACTTTTCATTCATCCAGCAGTCGCAAAAGCCTAAACACTGCGGCAAGGAGGGGGGTTGTGGTTGTTTTAACTTTGTTCCCACAAAATGAAAGTGATCAGTTGGGGCTGGGTCAAGTAGATGGTGGCCGCAGTCGGGGGCGACCTGTTGAGCTCGCATGATGAGGGCCCACTGTGTTGTTTTCCTCGAACTGTCCAAGACCTTGTACCATTCTTCTGCCGAGGGAGCTGGCAAGAGGGTCGTCGCAGGGGATTTGCTACCGCATTCCCATAATATATGGTCTTGGGGTGCGTGCGTCCCGTCACCGTAGTGTGGGCATGCAGGGTCGTATTCTCTGTCATTTAACAATCGGTAGGGGCTAAGAATAGCCTTTGTTTGTTGGTGTCTGGGTGTCGTGGCTTGCACCCTGTACAGGTCAGAGATAGGGGCGGGATATGTGAATTTTAGCTCGCAATAAAAATTAATGTCGATTAGCTCAGCTAATTGAGGATATACAAAGCGAAAGATGTCGGCGTTCACTGTGTTCATTGGCGTTGGTGTTTACAATGTTCAAGACGGCGATGGCAACGAGGATAAGAAAGGCGCATAGCTGGCTCCCTGTATATGCGGACGCCTCATTCGTGTTCTGGTACACGTGGCGATAGTGAGAGAGCGAGATGTGGCCAGAATGCATTAGCGCTGCATGCCACCTCCCAGGGTGATAGGGAGGGCACGCTGCCTATCAAGTGTGCGGAACGCAATCAAAGCAGGCTTTTGCAGTTGAACACCAAGCCACGTATATGGAAGCGAGATTGAGGTCTCCACTGAGCCACGGGGCCGGTTTACGCCTTTCCTTCCGTGAAAACGATCGTCCCTTGCAAGTTCTCGACGCCAAAGAACTCCATGATCGCCGTCGACTCGCTTGTTTTGTTTGGTAGGGGCTAAGAATTGCCTTCGTTAATAGGCGTCTGAGGGTAGTGGATAAAAAAGGGAGAGAAAAAGAAAGAGAGAGGGCAACACCTGTGGCTCAGTGCTATTTGTGGCACATGCGCAGTAGTCACTACGATGCGCGAGAGAGAGAAAGAATCAGCGGCGGCCACCTGCGCCGTACGTGACGTCACTCGTGCTCCGACACACGCCGGCTCGCGCGAAGCGCGGTGTTGACAAGCCTAGTGAAGCTTTTCGCTTCAAAAGTTTGTAATCTCCGCGTACGAGCGAGGCGCCTCCGCGCGCGGTCTCCTATAGAGGTCTCCTGTCCCCTGGTTGGATAAAAATCGGGCTAGTTCGGTTGCGCAGAATTCGCATTGCGAGCGTGTTCACCAATTTTTTTGCAAAATTTTGAATGGCTTCTTAGTGTCGCCTAGAATATATTTAACGCGACAGCGTTAAGGAGCTCGTGTCGCAGAAAAGCCGGTGTCCGCGTCTGCGGCGTTGGCAGTGAGCGAAAAATCGTCATCCTCGCAATCCTTCCCCTCCTCCTCGCAATGCACGCCACTCCCCAACAGATAGCGCGTGACGGCAGCGCCTCCCGCTCGTCTCGTTCGGGCGCTATAGGCACGCAGGAATCACGCGGTGAGCGGCGAACAAAGCAGCGCACATCCAAGGCGCGTTCACCACGAAGCTTGCGGCTTCCTGCCCGTCCGTTCAGCGCGGTAGTTTGCTGGCGTTCGTGGCATCGGGTTTGTTGAGAACGATGTGCCGACGAACTACGACTGCAACTTCAGTCCCGCGCGTTTCGGCAATGCGCCTGGCAGCACTTCTACGTGGTTTGCCGCTCCACGCGTCCGTTTCACCGTACGTAGAAGAGCGATTTGTCTAACGGGCAAGGCTCGCGGCGAACGGGCGATGGCGTTCCGTGGACTCCCTGGCAGTGCTGCAACACGCCGTCGCGTTCCACTCTTAAAGGTGAAGCTTAAACGTCCTCCAATTTTGATGCAGGGGTCCGCAATGACCAGGGCGATAGCTATATACCTTCTCTGCCTCGGGTATAGAGCTAGCGTCAAAGTTTGTGGCGTTAACACGGGCTTTCACGAAACTATCACGAAACAGACTAACCGTCTCGCAGCAGATATTTCAAGGGCGCAAAGTTATTCCATGCCTGTCGACAGGGGGTAAAATTCGAATTTACCCCTTCCTTACTCCTTTCTTTCACCCTTTTTTAAATGTATGGTCTTTGGGGCGTGCGTCCAGTCAACGTAGTGAAGGCATGCAGGGTCGTAATAAAAGTTTGGGATTAAAGATAATTGGTAGGGGGTAAGTAGTGCCTTTGTTAATAGGCGTCTGAAAGTTGTGGCTTCCACCCTGTCCAGGCCTGGGTGAGGGGCGGGATACGTGCATCGTAGCTCGCAATAAAATTTTGTAATCTCCGCATACTGGCGAGGCGCCTCGACGGGGGCGTCCGTCCCCTCGAGGTCTCCTGTCCCCTGGTTGGTTAAAAATAGGGCTAGCTGATCGACCTCCTCGTCTCCGGTGTTACCCGCGTGAGCTGGAACCCATACGAGATTGATGTTGTGATGGAGAGTTCGGTTGCGCAGAATTCACAGTGCGAGCGCGTTTACCGAGCTTTTGGCGAAATTTTGAATTGCGCTCTCTGATTCGCTTAGAATACTTTAAATGCACGGTCCGCGATGATCAGAGCGATAACTACTTCCTCTGCCTCGGATATAGAGCTAGCGTGAAAGGTGGTCGCGTTACCGAGGGCTGGCTTTGGAGTGGGCATATATGCCACGTATATTCCGCCTTTGATGTCTTGAGGTGCATCCACGCACACTGCTCGTGCTTCGCTGTCGTACTGTTTCTCAAGTTCCTGGGCCCTTGCTTTCCTGCAGGTGTCGTGTCTGCCTGGCCTCATATTCTTGGCTACTGGTTTTGCAACTATAGTCTACTAGTAATGTCGACTGATAAGTGTGATTTTGCACATACCTCAGCAGCAGGTTGGATGTTGAGTTTCTCAAAAACAATGCTTCCTGAAACACTGCACGACAAGCGGGTAACTTGTTCCGTCTTATGGGCTTCGATAAGCTCAGCGAGTGTGTTAAATATTCTCAACTGCAGCAGTCGATCTGACTTGGCTCTAATGATGCTATTAAGTGGCTCTTTGTCATGCCCCTGTGACGGGTGGCAATGCGCCTCACCAGCCCGCGTATCCGGTGTGCCATGACGCGTAGACGGCGGATCACGTCCTTGTTTTGAGTATTATCCTGAATCAACATGTCAAGAACCCTGAACGTGGCTACCGGGGTATCGCGTGGTTGTCAGTGCAACTCGATGGGTTTCCGAGGGTCGCGTGCTGCCTGTGAGGCCTGTTTGTTCATGATAACTGAGAGTTCCGAATGAGCCGGTGAACACCAGAGGCCGTTTACCTGCACGAAAGAGTGCACCGTGTTGAAAGCTTGTTGTAATGATTCTGCAAACTCTCCATCGGATCGGGTGTTGTTTCATATGGTGATGTCGTCGGCGTATATAACATGGTGTATATGTGAGGTAGCATCTAATAGACGCCGGAGGCCACTCATAGTAATGCTAAGGAGAAAAGATGAAAGTACAGGCCTTTGCGCGGTTCCTCTGGCGCCTGGAGTCATTTTGTCGCTACTTTTATACCCGAAATGCAGCGTAGTCGTGCGCTGGCTCACAAAGATGGCGATGTAGTCGCATGTCCATTAGCCTACATTCACCAGTGACAGGTGGGAGAGGATGGAAGCGCTTGACACATTGTCAAAGGCCTTAAACCAGAAATCGAAGGACACATCGTAGGCGTATGGGCGGATCGCCTAGGCGCATGTGCGTACGACGGAGTCTATCTGCGCATGCATCAGGCGCGTCACGCAGATATCTGTACATGTCAGATATCCAAGCCTGAACTCGGGCGCTTGCGCGCGCGTCCGAAGCGGGGTCCGGTTTTCAACAATAGGAGGACCGCGGGGTTTCCGGGGACTCTTGCTTCACGTCTTGAAGCTCTTTTAGGTTCCTGGAACTTTTTTTCGCTGTTTAAGTTGTCCTTTCAGCGCCACCCAAATCCCTTTCCTTCACGCCTTATGTTGAATTCCAATGGCAGATCCGGATCAAGTTTTTCTGCTCGGTTTGGATCAATCGTATTCCAATGGCAAAATGGGAGCGCGAGTTGTATGTTCCAATGGCAGATCGGGATCAGGCGTAGATCCCGGATCGCTCCGTGGAGCAGCGAAACTTGATCCGCCGAAATCGGCGGATTTAGCCGGAAGCCCTCGTGACGTTTTCTTTTCCCCCGCGTCTGCTTCCTGTCACGACCGACTGCGGCCGCTTCCTTCCTGTCGTAACTACGTGGTGAGCCGGGCGAGCCGGTGACTTTCCAGTCAGCAATGGACGGCAGGAATCTTGCTTCGCGCCGTGCGGCACTAATTTTGCTTCATGGAAGTGACAGTTCTGACTCGGACACTGAAAGCTCCGAGTCCAGCAGTGAACATTCGTCTGAAACGGACAGCGAGTGTGAAGCCGCTGTGTACAAAAGGGCATTTAATGAAATGTTCCTCCTGCCTGCCAAGAGGCCTAAAGTGGTTGGCTTCGTCGAGGACGTCGTTGGGCAGTGCTCGGACGACGAGGTACCGTACAACTCGTTGGTTCTTGTTTACAACCAAAAAGAAAAAAAGCCTTTTTATGAGATCCCATGTTCTCTAGTTCCGCAGGCACTTTCGGCTGTCGCGGCCTGTAACGGAGCAACTGATAGCAAGATTCGCTGCTTCACCTGCGTGTCCCTCAAGCAATCACGCGGATTGCCGGCAAAATATGCCGAAACTCACGTGTTGGCTTCATTCTGGTGAGTTCACTCAAATTTACGCACTATGCTTGTTGTGCCCTTTTCTCGCGCTGGTTGTTGGCTTAAAAATACTGCGCTATTGCCTGATCGCGGAGATTGCTGTACGGTGAACCCAAGATGCGAGCGATAAGCGAACTGCACCTCGTCGGGAATGAGTTGCTCGCCGGCCAGGGTCTAGCGCTACACGGCCGAGTCTGTCACCATGAGGGGACCGCTTCGGCCTACCAGCGTTCTACCCGTAAAGCAGTGGCCGGACAAGAGATTTTTTTCCCTCCCTGGCGTCCCGCTCGCGTTGCGCACGAATGGCGTTGGACGTTCTTTTCCTTCGTTGAGTGCTTTCACGCTTGCTGCATAATTGCTTGCCCATTGGATCAGTGCGTAAGCATTGTTAATGTGTATACCATTTTTGTAACACCACCGCTCCTGTTCGCAGAAACTCCATATGCACTATATTTATACCAACCGGGATATCAAACGTTTGAGTGTTTAGTCTCGCGTTTAAATAGTGAAAACTAAAGAGCAGAATTCCATTTTGCTTTAAAAAGTTGCATAGCAGAAGCATTGCATTCCAGCCTGGTATTCTATTGTTCTGTGCTAAATAATATCATTCAATATTTATTTACAGGTATGCCGCCAATAAAACCAGCATGCGGGAAGTAGCCGCTTTGATTTATCGGAGAGTTCGGTACACAGAATCCTTATACGGGTGGCTGACTTCCTCGTAAGCCTGGCCCCATCTGCGGTGACGTTTCCTTCCGACATGAAAAAGCTGGCCAGTGAATTTCAGAAGGTTGGTATTAACATTTCTTAATACAATTTTGTCCTATACATTCCGATATACATTTGCAATACAATGAGTTTCTGCATGGGTCAGTGGCTTCAACATTATTTCACTTCATTCCTGTCAGGTGTCTGTAATCCCAGGAGTTATTGGCTGCATAGACGGCTCTTATGTCAAGATCCAGTGCCCAGACAACAAGGTCGCTTCCACCTATTGCAACAGGCACCATTACCTTTCATTAACTCTTCAAGATGTTTGTGACCACAAAAGACGGTTTGTAGACACCTTCATTGGATGCTCCAGCAAAATTCACGATTCTCGAATCTTCAAACTTTCATCACTTCCGAAGAAACTTCCCAGACTGTGCGAAGACAACACTTACCACCTGCTCGGAGATGCGGCTTATCCCCTCAGGCCATACCTTCTCACTCCCTTCAGAGAGTATGGGGCATTACCAAAGGCCCACAAGGACTTCAACAAAAAATTTTCTGCAACAAGAGTTCTAATAGAGAACAGTTTTAGTAACTTAAAGAAAAGGTTCCGACAGCTGATGTACCTTGAGCTCCGTACTCTAGAGTGGCTCAATAAGTTTATTATTGCCTGCTGTGTACTGCACAACTTGTGCATCGATTATCGAGACTTGGAGCCAGATGAACCTAACTATTCTGTTACACCTCAAGACATCGAGTGGCATCAAGAGTCGTGCACCGATGACCTGGACGAGACTGCCGAAGAAGTTTTGCTGCGCAGATTGGGAGGAATTAAGCGGAACAAAGTGTGGAAGCAGTGCTGCGAAACAGTAGTAGTGCACTAACAAGCACAGGTGTGTAAGGAGTGGAAATAAATAGCTTTCATTCTAATGGCTCTTTGCTGTTACATACAGTGCACTTTTTGTCACTTCAAACAGTAGAACTATAGACTAAATACAAATTTATGAATGAGCACAGCAGTATGCTATGTAAGAGACCTTTGTTTGCAGGAAAAAATTTGTTTTATTTACAGATATTTACTGGAGATTTGGCAGGCTGGTTGGTTCTGCATGGTGAATATACAGCGCAAGGCACAAGACAAGGAACAGGAACAGTGAAATACATGCACGGGCGACCGTGTGTGTCTTTCACTGTTCCTGTTCCTTGCCTTGTGCCTTGCGCTGTATATTCACATTGCGTACATCACAACTGCTCCAAACTTCCTGTTCTACCCATCCTCCTCGGTTAATCCGAATGCACGCTTAAATAGCTTCATTTTTTCTTCATGCCGTGAAGCCTTCTTTTCTTAGCTGTTCTTTGAGTTCTTTTCTTTCTTCGTGCCGCACACGTCTCTGCTCTTCACGAGCAGTCTTCTGTTGTTCTTTTCTGTTTTGCAGCCGCTCCATTTCTTCAAAAAAAAGCTTCATCTCTTGAGCTCGTGCACTTGACGCTCGTGCAGTTTTTCCGCTTCCTTGGCCCTCGGAAGAACCTGCACAGGAATGAGGCGTGATCGACTGTGAGTCCTCAAACACACTGGCGGGATTACTGGAAGGGCTAGCAATGTCTCCTTCGGCTGAGTATGTTGCTGTACTGGAGGGGGGTGTTTGTCTTGCCTTCTTCGGTAATACACCGTAGCTATCGCGCAGCTCTGCTGGTTGCAAGCTGTCATCAAGCCAGCGTATTTTTTCTATTTCATCTTCAAAAGGCACAGGCGTTGGAGAGTTGCCCGACCTATTGTTCTGCGCTGTTGCGCTCCTCTTCCTCTCCATTACGGTCTTGTACCGAGTCATACATTGCTCGGCTGTCCTCGCCACTCCAAGAGTTTCCTTTATATTTTCCGCAATTTTTAAAAACATTTCTTTTTTGTTACGAAACTTCTTCATTGGCCCAACGCGTGATAAATATTGCTCATAATAGTCGAGCAGTAACTTCGTTTCCCCTGCCGTCCACTCACAGCCATGGCCTGCAAACATGAAAAACACAGGAGTATAGTTTGTGTGTGGTATACATTGCAGTTGCTCCATAAAGTCAGCAATAAAATTCCAATAAGGAAGGGCACCAGACAGGGAGACACAATCTCATCAATGCTATTCACCGCCTGTTTACAGGAGGTATTTCGAGTCCTGGATTGGGGAACAGTTGGGGATAACAATTAATGGAACATACCTAAGTAATTGCAACTCGCTGATGACATTTCCAAGTCAATCAGAAGATGAACTGCAAAACATGATCAATTAGTTAGACATGCAGAGCAGAAAGGTACGTTTTAAAAATAGCCTGCAGAAAACCAAGGTAATGTTCAACAGTCTCGCAAGATAGCAGCAGTTTGCTATTGGTAGCGAGGCACCGGAAGGGGTGGTCTACCTAAGACAGGTAGTGACCGCTGATCAGGATCATGAGGGGGAAATATCTATAAGAATGGGGTGGAGCACATATGTCAGGTTTTCTCAGATGATGAATGGCAGTTTACCAATATTTCTCAAGAGAAAAGTATCCGACACCTGTGTCTTACCAGTACTCACCTATGGGGCATAATTGTCGATGCTAAGGAAAGGGTTCAGCTTATGTTAAGGACAACGCAGTGAGCCATGGAAAGAAAAATGCTAGGTGTAACGTTAAAAGACCAGAAGCGGTCAGAGTGCGTGGGGGATCAGACACGGGTTAATAACATCCTAGTTGAAATCAAGAGGAAGAAATGGGCTTGGGCAGGGCATGCAATGCGAAGGCAAGATAACCGCTGGTCCTGAAGGCTAACGGAGTGGATTCAAAGAGAACGGAAGCGCAGTAGGGGGCGGCAGAAGGTTAGGTGGGCGGATGAGATTAATAGCTTAAATACGGTAGCCGCAGCTGGTAAAGAACAGGGTTAATTGAACAGAAATGGAAGAGGCCTTTGCCCTGCAGTGGGCTATAGCCAGGCTGATGATGAAGATCTATCAAGGCACTCACTTACCACGGCAATGAGGTTTTCAGCCTTGAGATTGTTCTGCCAAACAAAAGAAGAATATGTACGAATCATGAATTGAAATGACATAATTACGAAGCACTAGATATGCATAAACATGTGCATGTAGTAAAAGGCTATCTGCATAGTTTACTGCCACTTGAAGTCGTCAGCAATACATTGCACTTCAATCACCAGAGTATTTATTGATCGCAACGAGCGGATAATCTCACCTTGACTAGGTGCTGCCCCAACCTGGGGGTCTGAGTCCGTAGAACAAACGCCAGATAGGTCTTAAATGCAATAATGTTCGAAATCAGTCAACATGATGTCCAATTATATAATCTTAATTTCGCTGCAGCGTTACCCCAGATTGTTGAAACGCTTCGTTACGCGGCTCACAGCTGCCTCCTTGCAGAGCATACTGTGGTACAGCTCGCTGCAAGTGCAGGTTCTGCCTACCAAAATGCAGCCTGTATTATCCCTAACTTGCTTATTGTATACTTTGTCCGGCGGTGGAGTGGAAAATACGAGCAGAACAGAGGGGCCCAACTGTTGACCCAACTCGTGAGAATCACATGGATAGAAACGGTAGTCCTCGTGCTTTCCACGCTAATTAGAACTAATCAGTTCGTGAGTGATGAATGCTGATATTAAAAAGAAACTGCTTTTTACCCGCCGCGGTGGCTCAGTGGTTAGGGCGCTCGACTACTGATCCGGAGTTCCCGGGTTCGAACCCGACCGCGGCTGCTGCGTTTTTATGGAGGAAAAACGCTAAGGCGCCCGTGTGCAGTGCGATGCCAGTGCACGTTAAAGATCACCAGGTGGTCAAAATTATTCCGGAGCACTCCACTACGGCACCTATTCCTTTCTTCTTTCAGTCCCTCCTTTATCCTTCCCTTACGGCGCAGTTCAGGTGTTCAACGATATATCAGAGAGATAATGAGCCATTTCCTTTCCCCCAAAACCAATTATTATTATTGTGGTCGATACTCGTGACGTGTTGCGAGAAAATGCCAGGCCTTTTGCCGATAAACAAATGCAGCGGCGACTCCACGTTCGCAACTGCTCCGTGTTTACATCTGTGAGATCCAGCGCAAATAGACCGTAAAATTAGTAAAATGAACACATACCTTGCGTTTCCGGCACTCCGAACATCATGCTGTGCACTAGTTCTCGAACTGTTGGGCTCGCATCGAAAGAAAAATGGCTGGCGCGATTCATCATTTCGGAGCGCAAAAACGTGCGACGCACGTGGGAAAGGCAGGAAAAAAACAAACCGCGCATGGAATGCTGGGATCATCCGGATCCCAGCATGGAATGCTGGGAGTACCCGGATCCGGTCTCCTCTAGTGCCCTCTTCAGGGCTTTTTTTGCACCAAATGCTCCCGAGGGAGCACCCGCATTCCATTCGCAAAATGGGAGGTAGCGATCTCCAGTGGAGCTACGCGCTCCGTACGTGACCCGACGGAGCGCTCCCGATCTGCCATTGGAATTCAACATTAAACTCTCTCCGTCGCCTCGAGAGAGGGAACGAGCCAGTACAGGAAGCATGGAGGTGGATGCCTTTTTTCGACGCCCGTCGCGGCGCGGCGCGGCGCTGGGTGCGCAGGCGCTCCGCACATTCGCGAGGAAGTGTCATGGAGTTGCCGCTTTACTCACATCGAGTCCCAGTATGGTACGCGTGGCTCTAATGCGATTTGGATCTCGAATGTCTTGCTGTATCTGTCACATGATGTCCCGAGTCGAGAGAGCTGCACGAAACCCATCATGAACAGGGGAAATCTGTCTTTCCCGTCGGCGTGCATTTGGAGCCAATTTAAGACAACGTGTTCCATTACATGACGTTAGCGGAATTTTGCAGAGGTTCCCAATCTCGAGTCCTTTTACCCGGTTAGGGATAATATCTGTTACAGAAAAATTGAAATTGAATTTTTTTTTACCCACTGAGGTGGCGCAATGGTTAGGGCACTCGGCTACCGATCCGGAGTTCCCCGGTTCGAACCCACCCGTGGCGGCCGCGTTTCGATGAAGGCGAAACGCAAAGGCACTCGTGTGCTATGCTATTGCAGTGCACGTTAAAGATCCTCATGTGGTCAAAATTATCCTGCTGCCTCCACTGCGGAACCTCTTTCTTCTTTCACTCCCGCCTTTATCCCTTCCCTTAAGGCGCGGTTCAGGTGTCCGGCAATATGTGAGACAGATACTGCGCCATTTCCGCTCTCCAAAACATTTTTCAAATTGGTTTTTGGCGAAGCAAATGGCGCAGTATCGGTCTCACATCTAGGCCGACACCTGAATCGTGGCCGTAAGGTTACGGAGAAAGGAGGGACAGAGAGAATAAAGCAAGGAAAAAAGTGCCGTAGTGTTGAGCTCCGGAATAATTTCGACCACCCGGGGATCTTTAGGTTCCCTGACGAACCATCCGGATGCAGCCTATCGTACCCTCATTGGATTCAGCCATATCTGGCTTTGAGAGATTCCTCTTCCCCCGGCATGGAAAACGGTATTAGTGACGTTTACTCCTAGGGAAGGCAATAAAATTGATGAAGAGCAACCGCGCCCTATCGCCCTCACATCTTGTGTCGGCAAGCTGATGGAGAGTATGGTGCGAGACAGGTTGTCCGCTTACCTCGAAACACATCACACTTTTTCAGACACCATGTTTGGTTTCCGACCACCGAAATCCGCACAAGACATCCTTCTACAACTCCATCATGGCATATTAGAGCCCAAAGAACTCCCTACAATGACAAGGTAGTCGTGGCCTTGGGTTTCAAAGGAGCCTTTGATAATGTGATACATGAAATAACAACTGTGGTCAGAATACATACCGATACATCTGGCAATTTCTCGCGGGTCGACAGGCTTACTTTCGAATTCAAGACAAGGAACATGTACCCTATACTATCAGATCCCGGGGTACAACACAGCGTGTGGTTTTATCTCCCCTAGTTTAGTTGAGTTGAGTGGTTGTAAACTACCGGTGGGATTAGCCTTGCAGTTGCTGCCGGCAATTGCTCCACAGTAGCGACATTTAAATAGAAATCACAGAAACACTGTCCGCAAAAACCCAAATAGACACTCCTGAGGTCACCATGTGGAGGCCAAATCCGTGTCCTGCAGGTAAAGTAGAAGGCGAGAAGCATCCCTTCTACTCGACTGGCTCCCGCGCGGGAAAACAATGTCCTGAAGAGAACTGTGAGGAACTCCTGTTTTCTTGAGGGATCCGAATAACACAGCCCGTTCCGCGTTGTACAAAGTACATCACAAGAGGTAATGTTCTATGTCACCAAACACACCACACTTTGAACACAATGGTGACAACGCTAAGCCAGTCTTATACATCCACGCCTGCGTACGAGCAGAATCCGTGCGAACGCGGTGCAGCAAAGTGGCTTGGTACCTTTTGAGACCCTTGGTCACACATGGCTGATGAGGAGAGCTCGACAAAGAACTGAAGTGGCACAACACCACATCTCTGAACATTTGCTTGACTTCATGAGGGACTCTGTACTGGAATCCCGGAGAGAGCTGTATTGGCGAGGTTGTCTGCTATCTCGTTTCCTAAGACACCTATGTGCGAGGGCACCCATGAAAACGTATAGAGAAGCCTTTGCTATGTAGATTCTGCACACAACGTAGGGATCTAAGACTCAAGGAATCAGTGGGGAACCCGTACTCTAACCTTTGAAGGGCAGATTTTGAATCCGTAATTATGACAGTAGGTTGAGGCGTACAGCACCGTAGCTTCTTTAGAGCTGCCTCAATGGCAACGCTTTTCATATTCCGTCTTTGAAGTATGATTGGTCTGTTCGTTTTACTAAAGTCGTGTCCTCCACAATGGCCGAAAGCGTTGCCATTGAGGCAGCTCTAAAGAAGCTACGGTGCTGTACGCCTCAACCTGGCTTCGTCCTGTTTCCAGGTAGGGGACGACGGTATGCGCGACTGAGCATAGACCTTTGATCAGTCTTGCCTTCGTCAGGTTAACCACATACGTTTTTTGGGCGTCACTATTGACTCACGCCTACAGTGGCGACGAGCTGTGGAGTCGATTGTTGCTTCACTATCTTCGCGTCTCAATGTGCTTCGTAGAGTTGCTAGTGAGCAATGGGGAAACCATCCTGCTTCAATGATGAGGCTTCACGATGCCCTGGTGACAAGTCGCATAATGTACCGGCTCCCTTTAATTTCCCCCTCGGTATCGCAGCTGGAACGCCTTGCGGTTTTGCACAGAATGGGACTAAGGAGGGCTCTCGGCGTTCCGCAGGCTGCTCCAAACAATGCAGTACTGTATGAGTCTCAATCGAAACCTCTTCGGCTAGCCGCTTCACAAAGACTTTTGCTGCAAATTGGCCGCCTCAGAGAGACTGTTGCCGGGAGAGCGCTTCTACAGCGCCTTCGAAAGAGATCTGAGTCCCGGGCGTACTTGGCTTTAAATACTCCTCGTTCTCTGGGTCTCGACCTTCGAGATCGACCTAAGACGTTGAAGCCACCTTGGTCCTTTCTGAGCCTCGATTGTTCCTTGAAAATTCCCCAAGTTCGCGCTAAGCGGAATTATCCTTTAGCGGCAATGAGTTCGCTTGTACTGGAACATCTTGAGACCGAATATGCCAGTCATCTTCAAATTTTTACAGACAGCTCTGTGGACAAGGTCAGAGGATCTAGTGCAGCTCCTTTTCATATTCCGTCTTTGAAGTATGATTGGTCTGTTCGTTTTACTAAGGTCGTGTCCTCCACAAGAGAGTCAGCCCAACACCTCCGAGAGAGTAAACCCAACACCTTGAAGGTAACATTTAACTGAAAGCAGGGCCTGTCGCGCTAATAAAGCTAAGCGTTTGTGTTGATATCCGGTTAACCAAAGACAAATGTCGTCTGCATATATCGACATATGGACATGCCTACAATGTTTTTGCACTTTTGCGGGAAGACCAGCCATGACAACATTAAAGAGTGTCTACAGGACACTACCCTGAGGTACCCCGCGCGATACCGCCCTTTCGGAGCTCATTGTACTGCCTAACCGCACTCGAAATTTGCGATCACTGAGAAATGAGTGAATGAATCGCAGAAGATAGCCCTGTACGCCTATGACCTGCAGACTATTCAGTATTGAGCTCTGGAGGACGCTATCATAAGCATTTGATACGTCTAGGAAAATAGCTAGTATTAAAAGTCCAAAAGCACGCTGATGTTCAATGTGGCTTATCAAGTCCAGGACGCTATCTTGCGAGCTTAAACCTGTGCGGAATCCAGTCATGCATGTTGGTAGTGCCCTTCTATCCTAAAGCCACCAAGACAAACGCTTACTTGCCATCTTCTCCATGAGCTTAGCCACACACGACGTCAGCGATACAGGACGATACGAGGCCGCGTCTGTCATCTCTTTGCTGGCCTTCAGCAGTGGGACTACACAAGCCACCTTCCATGAATGGGGAACGTCACCAGACTCCCACACTCGATTGAGATAGGTTAGGAGCATCTTCCGGTGTTCCAGAGGCAGGTTCTGTAACATTTGATTGGTAATGCCGTCAGGACCTGGCGCACAGCGACGCCGCAGGCTGCGGAGCGCTGTCTGTAGTTCTCAAAGTGTGAATGGGGCGTCCATAACAGACGGAGACGTAGCAGGCAGAGCGCAGGGATGAATGCCTGGTCTGGAATTTACAAATGCATCCGCAAATTCCTCTGCCAAGCACACGAGATGTTTCTGCGTGCGCAATGCAAGCGCCTCGAAAGGTTTACTCGGACGAGAGCCACCAGCAAGGCTGCCAACGACACACCAAATTCTCGTTATCGGTGAGAAAACAGTCAAACTAGCGCAAAAGGATGCCCACTGGGACCTACAGAGCTTGTTCGCATGACGTCTAATGGCAGAGTTGAGCCTGTTGAAAGTTGTCTTCAAGGCTCTGTCGTCCTTCTTCTGCAACAGTTGTCGCTCCGCCCTTCTGCGCGCTGCGCAGAGGTTCCTGAGTTTTAAATTCGGAGTCGGAAAATGACCAGGTAGCTTGAGCGCCGTGGTAGCTGCCATCTTAACATAAATCATTTTGTCTGTCACATCACCGGAAACACAGGCTAAGTGCTCCCTGTATTTGTCCCAATTAACAACATGGCAAATTTTACGACCACGCAGATGGAAGTCGGCAGTAAACACAAATATCGGGTAGTGATCACTTCCCATTCGGTCAGCTCTAGTTGACCACTGCACACGGACGTCAGGTGAATGTAAGGTTAGGTCTATAGAAGTGGGTGAGGTCGGAGGCCGAAAGAAAATGGGACTTCCGTCATTGGCCACGCACAGGTCCAAACTGTCGATGACTTCTACAAGTTGGCGTCCGCGAGGATCTGTGTTCCTGTCACCCCAGGCAGGGTGGTGGGCGTTGAAGTCACCGCAGATGATTCTGGGTGCTGGGCAGCGGTCACAAAGTTGCTGGAGCAACAAAGCCAAATCGACCTTCTTCCGCGGGGACACGTATACTGATGCAATGGACAGAGTTCGGAAGGCGAGCCGAATCCTCACAGCCACTACCCCAATACTGTCGGTGCAAAGATCGGTGAAGTTCAAAGCCACATGAGGAATCTCCCTTCGTATGTAAAGGGCGGCACTTCCTGCGGGAAAAGACTTTATGCTGCAATTCTTGTGGCCGACGTATCCCGGCAAAGACCTCCAGCTTGGCACGCCAGCCTCCGAGAGGGCCAGTACTGGAACACAGGTCTCTTTCAAGAACAATTTTAGTTCTGCTAATCGACTTATAATCCCAGCGCAGTTCCATTGCATGATAAACGGCACTTTTCTAGGGTTTTTATTTGCAACAGGTTGAAGAAAACTAGCCATCTAGGAGTTGAAGTTCTCTGCGAAGGCGGTGATCAAGCTCTCAAAGGAAAGCACCAGCTGTATAACGTTCTTCAAAGTGCCAGGCTGCATCGCTTGGCAATATGATCGCAGTACATCAAACAAAACGCGTACAAGATCGGAGATATTCCGGCTTTTGAGCTCCTTATTTTGCTGCACGCACTGGCGCACCACTTCGACAAAAGACGGGGACTGGGACCGACTCTTGGCCACGGTAGCTGGTGTCTGCATCTCTTTTAAGGCAAGGGGATGTCCTCCATGTTGTCGAGTCTTGCTGTGATCTGGTCGCTGAGGAACATGGACACTTTTTGCAGAAGCAGATCGAACAGCCAGCTCACCCTCGGAGGCCGTTGCCGACTTGCTCGGATCAGGTCGTGAAGCGACGTCGCTTGCTACCACGTCCCGAGCTTCTGACTCGAGCGCAGGGAACTCTTCACTTCCATGTATCGGCTTCTCAGTAGGTTGTGGTTTGCGGCCACTAATGAAGGACCTGTGACGGTGCAAGGCGCTTACACGGAACGTGCAGCCACTGAAACTCGCTGGATGGTCACCTCCACAATTAGCGCAAGCAAAATCTGCCTTGCACACTTTGTAATCATGGCCACCACCACATCGCTTGCAACGTTGATCTTTGTTGCAAACTCTCGCTACATGTCCAAAGCGTTGGCACCTGAAGCACCGGGTAGGAGTTTCAACGAACTCGTGGACTGCATGTTTGGTGAAACCAAGGTCAATTATTCCAGGGCGCTCGGTGTTGGGAGCAAACGTTAGCACAATAGAGTTTGTAGGCTTCGCTGCCCATTGTTGTTCTCCAGGCTCCACCCGGCGCATTGCCCGTCGCACGTGCAGAACTCCTTGCGGTTTCAAGTAGTCAAGAAGGGCACTTTCCGAATACCACACTGGTACTCCCCTTATAACATATGTGTTAGTCATGCAGGAGTGTGGCAACCGGGCTTGAACTCGTATGCCACCGATCTGAGAGCACCGCAGAAGAATGTCTACTTGCTCTTCCGTTGAGATATCTAGATGAAGAGCCCCTTGCGTTGTGAAGCGACTGCGAATCGGAGCAGATCCCAGTAGTACTTTAATATCATCGAACAGCCTGATAGGGTTCCACTCTCTGAAGTCAACACCTTTCTCTTTTGGCTGAACTATCACTGGGATGCCGACTGTCCGGTGCTTCCGATGACTCACCACTTTGAAGCCATCGTCTTCCATTTCCGATATGTCAGCCACTTCCTCGTCAGAGGCGACGATAGTTGAGTCGTCCCCACTGAGCGATGATGACGCACTGCACTGCTGAACGTCCCTGATGACTGGCTGATCCCCGCCATGTGATGCCATGGCCGCCTCCGCCCCACTGGGCTCCTTCGGATGGCGCTGTCCCTTTAAGGATACCGGCGCCAGAGCTGCCGTACCCTTCCCGTAGGGACAGTACCGCCTTAAAGACGCGGCCGTCTTCCAAGGATGGAAATAACCTAGTTATAACTAGAAAACAAGGCAAAATTACTGAGCTGAGGTGACAACAGATCGAGCAGCGTCGTCTTCCTCTTCTTCCCCTTATCTCCCCTACTCTTCAACCTCGCAATGAAAGTCCTTCCCGCTAAATTATGCTCCATGCCCGGCATCCGATATGCCCTATGTGCGGATGATATCTATATCTGGGCAACAGAAGGCAATCTCGGACACGTGTAGACCTGCCTACAACAAGCAGTGAAGGCAGTGGCCAAGTACGCTGCAGACATCTCCAGTGTTCTCCCGATTAGAGAGGCCAAGGAGATCTGCATACTCGGTCTCTTTATTCACCAGGAACGCATACCGGACCTAACACTCGCAAAACTCCGCATGTATGGTGATCAGGGGGGCCGTATGGTCCGACGAGTCTCCAACAAGCGTGAAGGTTCACGAAGGAAAAATGCTTTGCGGCTGGCAAATGGCTTTGTAACGAGTATAATTCTCTCCTCAACCTCCTACCTTCACATGCGCAAACACGACGAGGACCAACTCGAAGTAATGCACAGCAAAGTAATCAAACTGGCTCTTAACCTTCCCATTACCACATCTAACCAACGTTTCTTGGACCTGGGGTTGGTCAACACCTATCAGGAACTCCGAGATGCCCATCTCGTCACAAACGTCACAAAGGCGGCCGTGAGCTGTGTGATGTCAGTTGGTCGAAATTATTTCGCAGCTATCCACTACAGTACTCATTTCTTCCTTTATTCTGCCAGCCCCTGCTTTATCATTTCTCTTAGGGCGCGGTTCAGGTTCCTGCTGAGATGTGATAGATACTGCGCCATTTCCTTCCCAAATTACTGCGCTCTTTTTTTTTAGGACATGAAAGGGTGCAATACAACTGGCTTACTTCTACGGTGTAGTCCTTTACCCTTCCTAAAAACAAGTTTTCATGCCGAACACGTTACCTGCCATGGTGGCTCAGTTTTTGTTTGGTAGCCCTCTTGAGAGAGGACTAAACCTGAAAATTTATTTCTGCGTTTAACAAAATGGAGTCTTTCTTTGCCACAGTTGTACCTGAGGCAGGTGGTGTCAAGATTTGTTTCTTCGAGATCAAGGCGACCCTTCCCTGAGAAAATTTTATTCAAGTTAGGCTTTCTTCGGCTTTCCAAACTGTGTTATTTCTACTGTGGACAAGATGCGATGCAGTGCAATTAGATTTTTGAAAGAAGTGGTCTTTGCTTTCCGATTTCTAAATGCTCGGTTGTTTGCGATACCTTTCAAATGTCAGGCGTAAGAAATTGCTAAAAGATTTGCTTGACTCTGTCTCCCCTGAGCCAATATATCGATCTCTGTACAGTAGAGGCCAGGGAGGACATATTTTAAAAAGAGTAAGGAAAATGGTAGTGCCAGCGGGTGTGAAGACGTTTTTCTTCAAGTTGCACACCGGTACGTTTCCGGTCAAAACATGGATGGAGGACAAGGGATTGTTTTTACCATGGGGTGCTGACTGCTTGTTATATTACAAACCAGAGTCAATAGAACACCTCTTTATTGATTACTGAAAGGCGCTGCTCTTTTGGGACGTTCACCAGCATACAATAAAGACTCACCCTTGACGCCGTATGGGACACGATTCGTGGGCGTTGAGCCGGACTTTATAAATACGATGTAATTTTCCTTCTTGGCCGGCACAGCATTTGGCGAAGCAGGATTGCTGTACGATACTGCGATGAAGATGCTCGCTTTGTCCGAGATTACTTCATAGAAAACATACTTAAGCTACGTGAAGTGCACAAGGAGCTATGTTCTGGACATGAAGTTATCGAGTTAATGGGAGAGTTATGTTCTTTGAATAAGTGTTGATTTTCTCACGTGAGTGAAACGCATGTCCGCTCTTGATGTTTGAGAATGTAGCGGAGAACATGTTTCTGATCTGTTGTAAACTTTTGAAACAGGCAATGATTACAAAAAAAAAAGCCGTGGTTGCTCAGTGGATAGAGCACTCGGCTTCTGATGCAGAGCACCCGGGTTCGAACCCGACCGCAGCTGCCGCGTTTCGATGGAGGCGAAACGCTAGGGCACCCGTGTACTGTGTGACGTCAGTGCACGTTAAAGATCCCCAGCTGGCCGAAATTACTCCCGAGACCTCCACTAAGGCATCTTTTTTTTTTTAAATGCGATAGCGTTAAGGGCCCCGTGTCGCAGAAAAGCCGGTGTCGCTGGTGTCGGCGGCCTTGGTCGTGAGCGAAAACTGCGGAACAGATTAATAAATAAAACCGTGTAGGGAATAGGGCGAGTTGGGGAATTGAACCAGGGCCTCCGGAGTGTGAGACGAGCATGCTAACATGCACTTTCCCACGCCAGCTCGATGGTTTGGAATGAACAGAAGCGCATCTAGTGAATACGGTTTTTTTAATTTCCTTACGGCACGATTCGGGTGTCCAGAGAGAAATGCGAGACAGGCGTCATTTCCGTTCCTTAAAACCAATTTTCATTTCATCTTCCTTCCCTTACGGCCTGGTTCGGGTGTCCCCCGAGACATGTGAGACAGGCGTCCTTTCCTTAAATTGTACAACGGGGCCCGCGTCGTGTCGAAAGGGCGATGGCGTTCCGTGGGCCCCTTGGCAACCGTGCAATATGATGTCGCGTCCCACTCTTAAAGCGAAGGTTAAGCGACCTCCATTGTTTTGGTCTTTCACTCTCTCCTTTACCCCTTCCCCAACGGCGTTTTTCGGGTGTCCACCGAGATATTTAAGGCAGTTAATGCGCCACTTCCTTTCCTGAAAACCAAGCTTCTTTTTTTCAAATACGAGAGGAAATAAATGTGCATGCACTGACGTCGTACAGAATACCCTTTTTCTTCTTCCGCGCGCCATACAGCTACAATATATTAAAGAAGCAACGAAAGTAATCATTATTCTTCTCAAATCTTAATTGCTTTCTATAAACAAATGAATATTTCGCTGCAACAGCTGTAACAGAGCGTCATCGAGGCTGCAGGCATGAAGAAAAAGTCTTTAAGCTAACTGACTAAAAATTTCTGCTAATCGATTACATTTTTGGCCACTGAATACAATAACATGGTGTGCCTTGGCAGTTGTGCATCGGCTCTGTTTGCGGTGTGTGGGTTTTCGAAGAATATTTTTTAATATAATAGGCGCAACACATTGTTTTATAAGATCACACCACTTTAACAACGGTTATATTTCATTCCAATAAAGAGCCGTACGATATTTGCACATTTATGGGACAGAGGTAAAGGTGTCGACCAGAGGACACCATAAACCAAACCAAATCAGAAGGTCACTCTACTTCACAATCATAAATCCGTGGAAGTCCTCACACCACTCCTGGCGCAGTGGTGCAGCGGTGAAGCGATGCGCCACTGCCCTGCGATGGCAGATGCTCCCAGCGGTGGGTTTGTGCGACCCATGTTCCTCTTTGCGAGCCGCCGCGGTGGCTAAGTGGTTATGGCGCTCGGCTGCCGGCGCGAAAGATGCGGGTTCGATCACGGCCGCGGTGGTTGAATTTCGATGGAGGCGAAATTCTAGAGGCCCGTGTACTGTGCGATGTCAGTGCCCGTTAAAGAACCCCAGGTGCTCGAAATTTCCGGAGCCCTTCACTACGGCGTCTCTCATAGCCTGAGTCGCTTTGCGACGTTAAATCCCCATAAACCATCTTTCCGAGTGACCAATCAGTAATTTAACTACCACCAGCCTCAGTGGGCTGCTTGCTCATTTGCTGGTGGGCAGGTTGCGATGACGCCGCAAGGTCCCGTGTTATAGGTGCCCGCCTGTCTCCTAGATTGCTCTCTGAGGACCACCTGTCTTAGCCATTCTAGCCATTCGCTGACAACAGCGATGCCGAAAACGCCAACACCGGTTTTTCTGGGGAACGGGGCTTTTAACGCTCCTGCGTTATTAGAGAGTTTTAGTTTCACGTACGTAGAAGCTTCACGTACGTAGAGCTCTTACGGGTGACCAGTGCGCATGCGCAGAACGCAAAGGGTATGCGCGAGTCTCACGTACGTACGTGAGATTCGGATTTTTACGTTGGGGTCTTTGCATTGCTTGCGTACGTAGCGTTGACAAACATGGCGTCACCCTGCCCGCCGCTTCACGGCGATAACGGCTTCGTCGCTAATCCCTGGAGGCGATATGTTGTTCTAAACTGCTGTATTCGCCTTCGATTTGCCCATTCTTACCCTCGCATAAGGTTTCAAGCGACAAATAGTTTTTGTTTTTCATACAGAAGGGCGATTTTTCAGCTGCTAAGCCTGACGAACTAGCGTTGGTCGTCGTCATAGCAACGGTCTCGCTATGAATGACTTCGCTTAATGACTTGTCTTGGATGATTTTGGCTACAACCAGTGTCTGTGTTTCTTAGTAGATGGCGCTAGGCGTAACGCGCGGCGTGTTTCGCTTACGAGTAACTATAAGGGTTTCAAACCACCTGCGTGCAGGCTACGTAAACTTCTCACGTTTGCGTACGTGAACCCTCTACGTACGTGAAACTAAAACTCTCTATTAAGAGGGAGAACGCACCCATGTAAAGCGCAAATGGGACGAGGGCAGCGAACAGAATTTTCCAATTAGGAGAGAACCAGCGCCAAAACCAATTTGAAAATGAGAATTGGTTTTTGAGGAAAGGAAATGGCACAGTATCTCTCACATATCGGCAGACACCTGAACCACGCCGTAAGGGGAAGGGGGATTGAAAGAAGAAAGAGGTGCTGTAGTGGAGGTAGTAGTAGGAAGTGGTTTTTATTACGATAGTAATAAAAAGGAAGGAAAAGATTGTTGTTAGCCCCGGCATATAACATGGATACTGAAGCACCTGAGGGCGGGCCGCGGAAATAAAGGATAGCAAGCAGAATGGAGAAATTAAACGAAAGAGGTGAGGGGACAGGAAGGGAGGATAGGAGAGGTAGGAGAGGTAGTATTTTTTAAACTGGTTTTTGGGGAAAGGAAATGGCGCAGTATCTGTCTCATATATCGTTGGACACCTGAACCGCGCCGTAAGAGAATGGATAAAGGAATGAGTGAAAGAAGATAGCAAGAATTAGAGGTGCCGTAGTGGAGGGCTCCGGAATAATTTTGACCGCCTGGAGATCTTTAACGTGCACTGACATCGCACCGCACGCGGGTGCCTTAGCGTTTTTCCTCCATAAAAACGCAGCCGCCGCGGTCGGGTTCGAACCCGGGAACTCCGGATCAGTACTCGAGCGCCGTAACCACTGAGGAAATATACACAAACTATTTACACAATAAGAAATGTGTCCAGATTTTGTGCGTGATTAGTGCATGATGAAGCAATAAAAACACACGCGCACAGCACCCTTTTGACTACTACTGGTGTGGGGCGTCCAGTTGATAATCGTCTCCGGAATAATTTCAACCACCTGGGGATCTTTAACATGCACTGGCATCGCACAGCACATGGGCACCTTAGCGTGTCGCCTCCATTAAAACGCGGCGGGCGCGGGCGGGTTCTAACCCGGGAACTCCGGATCAGACGCCGAGCGCCCTAACAATTGCGCTACCGCAGTGGGTAAAAAGAAATTCAATTTCAAACTTTCTGTAACAGATACGATTCCTAAACAGGAAAAAAGACTCGAGATTGGGAACCTCCAACCAATTTCGCTAACGTCATGTCTAGGAAAGGTAGTCGAGCACGTTGTCTTAAACAGGCTCCAAAGGCACGCCGACGCGGTAAACACGATTCCCTCGTCCATGACTGGGTTTCGAGCAGCTCTCGCGAGTTGGGACATCTTGTGGCAGATACAGCATGAGAATCTGCATCCAAAGCGCTTAAGAGCCACGCGTACCATACTGGGACTCAATGTGACTAAGGCTTTTGACAGCGCGTCATACGCTGCTATCCTCCCTAACCTGTCACCGATGAACGGAGGCAAACGGACATACGACTACATCACCACATTTCCGAACCAGCGCACGGCTACCTTGCGTTTCGTGGACAAAAGTAGCGACAAAATTACTCTAGGCACTAGACGAACCCCGCCAGTGTAGCACCTTCTACACCAACCCAGGAGCGTCTGCTTGCGTTCAAAGATATTCTTGCCTACTACCGAGATACGCGGCGCGTTTACGCACCGCCGGCTCCCTCCCTAACCTTCATCCAAGCATCCCACTGGCGCCGACTACAGACACGAACTGCTCCCTACCCTATTGTCCATCTTGCCCGCTACCCCGATCAATTCCTTTCTTCTTGTAAGCTCTCCAGGAAAGCGGGAGACTTCCTTCACGTCCTCCTCACATTACCTACCTTCCCACACTCTCCATCACCCACCACGGGGGAGTCATACTGGGAGACTCTGCTGGCCAGCTCGGCGGCCGCTGACCAGCGCCGGATCATTACCTACGCCCTGAAGCGGATAGCGCTTCCAGGTCTGTCGTTTGCCCTGTAAGGGCAGCCTCCTAAGGGTTGCCCCATGCCATGTTAAGGAGTTTGCCCCCTCTGTATTTGGCAACAAATGTTTCCACCACCACCGCCACGGCAAGGCGCTGAACTTTCATCTTTTCTCTTTAACATTACTGTGAGCCACCTCTGGCGTCTGTTAGATGCTATCCCACATATATATCATTCTATATACGCCGAATACGTTACCAAATGGAGCAACTCTGGATCCGATGGAGAGTTTGCAGAATCAGTACAACGAGCTATCGACACGGTACTCTCGTGCTGGGGAATGGCCTCTCGTGTTCACCGGCTAATTCGGAACTCTCAGTTATCAGGAACAAACAAGCCTCACAGGCAGCACTCTACCCTTGTAAGCCCATCGTGTTGCATTGACAACCACCCAATACCTCGGTAGCCACGTTCAATGTTCTTGACATATTGATTCAGGATAATATTCAAAGATTGGACGTGATCCGCCGGCTACGCGTCACGGCGCACCGGGTAGGCGGGCTGGTGCAGCGCATTGCCATCCGTCGCAGGGGTTTGAGAACGAGGCACTATATAGCATCATTAGAACAGCAGAAAGGCGGCCCTTGGCATGCCGGCGTACGCCAAATCAGATCGACTCCTGCAGTTGGGAATTTTTAACACGCTCGCAGAGCTAATCAAAGCCCACAAGACGACACATTTAAGTGACCCGCTTGTCACGCACTGCTGCGGAAAGCCTAATTCTTGACAAACTCCACATACCCCCCCCCCCCCCGCGGTGGAGGTATATGCAACATCACATTTATCAGTCGAAATTAGTAGTACACTAGTTGCTAAAGAAGTAGCCAGGAGCATGCTGCCAGGCAGACAGGCCACCCGCAGGAAAGCAAGGGCGCTGGCACTTGAGAAACAGTACGACAGCGAACGACGAGCAGCGTATGGTGGATAAACCTCAACACAACAAAGGTGGAACATACGTGGCATATATTTATTTATTTGTTCCTCAAAGGTCTAAGAAGGACATTACAGCCACTCCAAAGCCGGCCGTCGTTAACGCCACAACCTTTGACGCCAGCTCTCACCCGAGGCAGAGGAAGTAGCTATCGCTGTGGTCATCGTGAATCCCGGCATCAAAACTATTCTGAGAGACCCTAAGAGCGCCATTCAAAATTCGCGAAAAAATCGGTAAACGCGCTCGCAATGAGAACTGTTCGCAACCGAACACTCGATCACAACATCAATCTCGCATGGGTTCCTGCTCGCGCGGGTAAGTCCGGAAACGCGGGTGTTGACCGTCTAGCCCAATTTTTAGCCAACCGGGGGACAGGAGACCTCTAGGGAACGGAAGCCCCCACCGAGGCGCCCCGCTCGTACGCGGAAATTACAAAACTTTATTGCGAGCTAAGATGCACTAACTTGGACTGGGTGCAAGCCACGACACTCAGACGCCTACAAACAAAGGCCACTCTTAGCCCCTACCTATTTTTAAATGACAAACGGTGAATACGACCCTGCATGCCCGCTCTACGGTGACGGGTCGCACGCCCCCCAATACCATATATTATGGGAATGTGCTAGCATATTCCCTGCGACAACACTATTGCCGGCTCTCTCGCTAGAGGAATGGGAATGGGACAAGCTCTTGGGCAGTTCAAGAACAACAACGCAGTTGGCTATCATCACGCGAGCTCAAGAGGTCGCCCCCGAGTGGAGGCCACCCTGGACACGCCCTATCTCCAGCTTATCACTTTCATTTTGTGGCAACAATGTTGTAACCACGACCACCCCCATTCCCGCCGCGGTGTCTACGCTGTTGATGCGACAGAGGCAATGATGAAAAGTAAAGGTCACGGGTCTGCGCACTGGCTCAAGCTGAGCCAAAATCGCTGCCACTTGCATACAGTAGGAGAGTTGAAAGATGTGAGAGGAAAGATTGAGCAACACGCGGGTCGCAACAACCACGTCATAAAAATAATAATAATAATTGGTTTTAAGGGAAAGGAAATGGCACAGTATGTGTCTCATATATCGTTCGACAGCTGAACCGTACCGTAAGAGAAGAGTAAAGGAGGGAGTGAACGAAGAAAGGAAGACAGAGGTGCAGAGTGGAGGGCTCCGGAATAATTTCGACTACCTGGGAATCTTTAACGTGCACTGACAGCGCACAGCACACGGGCGGCTTAGCGTTTTGAGAACCACGTCATCTGAAGCATCAAATAACATCCGGTGACAAGGAGCACTCGCCATACTGGTGAGAGCTCCTATACCCTGTTCCGGTAGGGTCAGGAAGCCACCTCGCGTTCTGCGGTGTCTGTGGTTGTTGCGACTGAAGGAAGATTATAAGTAAAAGTGCTAGCCTTACGGGGCTAAGATCTAGGGGCTTTCACACATGTGGTAGGGGCGGTGTCTAGGCGGTGAGCGCTGGCCTTTACTCAGAAAAAGCGGATCACGTGAATGGTCACATGGCTCAACTTGCGAGAGTGAGTGGTCAGAACGGCGGTCAGCGCAGCGGCGGAACGAGCGGGAGAAGTACTACAAGTCTTAGGTTTAGGGTTACGGAGGTTGAACGCCCCAAAGCGACTCGGGCTATGAGAGAGACGCCGTAGTGAAGGGCTCCAGAAATTTCGACCACCTGTGGTTTTTTAGCGTGCACTGACATTGCACATCACACAGGCCTCTAGAATTTCGCCTCCATCGAAATTCGAGCGCCGCGGCCGGGATCGAGCCCGCGTCTTTCGGACCAGCAGCCGAGCGCCATAACCACTCAGCCACCGCGGCGGCTTGTGCTACAAGTTACGTGTTATGATGTCTCAGCCTCACGTCCGGCGCGCTAGGGGTGAAATTCATGCGTCATTTGACCTTCAGGTGTGCATTCGAGAAGTGGAGCTTTTTGCTCCAAAAAGTTAGCTGTGGTTCAACCCGTTCAACCCGGCTGACCAAAGTAAGACGAGCGAAGGATCTGTTAAGGTAACCACACGAAGGTAAGTACACGCTACACGATTTTATATAGCTAATCGCGCGTCATGCGATTTCCGGCAGTTTCGCGCGTGGCGTTGGCTCCGCAACGCAGCGTCACGTGATTCGATAGTTGCAAGGCGAGCGAGCGCCGTCGGCTCAGCGCGCGTGGCTGCAGCGAGGCGTGGATAGTCGCGTGGCGCAACGTCGGAGGGAACATTATAAGGCGAAAGCCTTCCCTGGGTCATGAGCGCCGTGGACGGAAGTTGCACACGGAAGCTGTAGACGGACACTCTACATGGAAGTCGTCGGCACGAACTGTCAATCATAAGTTGTGTGGAAAATAAAACAACAAATTGGAGGACGCTTAAGGTTCGTCTTTAAGAGGGAGACGCGACAACCTGTCGCAGCGTTGTCGAGGAGTACACGAAACGCCATCGCCCGTTCGGCGCGACGCGTGGCCCGTTGTACAATTTAAGGAAATGACACCAGTCACATATCTCGGCGGGCACCGAACCGGGCCGTAAGGGAAGGAAAATGAAATGCACAAATGCTTTTAAAGAAAGGAAATTACGCCTGTCTCTTTCTCGCTGCACACCCGGATCGCGCCGTAATGGAAGGAAAAGTCGATCGATTGATCGACCAATCAATCAATCATTTATTCATTCAATCTATCAATCAATTAACCGATCGATCCATCAATCTATCAATCATTCAATCAACCGATTAATCAATCCATCAATCAATCAACCAACCAACCCTTAACGCTATCGCGTATGATCTCTTCCCTTACGACGCGGTTCAGGTGTCCACCGAGATGCGCCATTTTTCGCTCACGGCCAAAGACGTCGACGCCGACAACACCGGCTTTTCTGCGACACGAGCTCCTTAACGCTGCCACGTTAAACTGTAAAAGTTGATTAAGCAGCAGTTCTTAAGCAACGTATATATAATGATATAAACCAGAAATAGAAAAATAAAAACAAAAAGTAAAAATTAATAAAATAAAAATCAAAAAGAAAATGAAAATAAGCAATAAATAAACATAAAAACAGGAAAGCAAAATAAAGATTACAGAACAAACACGAAGTGAAAAATTAACGTAGAATGAGGACAGGGAAAGGCTTTCGCATTTACGCTCTTAGGCAGACTTATTTCTTGAGGGAGCGTAACCAACCGCCGACTTCGCCCTTCATTTCATTTCATTTATTCTACCCTCAAGGCCCGAGGGCATTGAAGAGGGGAGTGGTTGTATACAGGGGTTTAGTACAAGGCGTTTGATTTCTAATTATACAATAATAGCTAAGGCGGAACAAAAACGCTGATGGTCGATGATGGAGGCTGTACTTCCGGGAAGGTGGTTCCAGTCCTTTGCTGTTCGTGGAAGGAAAGACTCAGCTGCGCATTTTGTTTTAAAGAAAGGAATTCCGATTTTATGCGCATGATCAACTCGTGATGAAACATAAGCTGGAGGAAGTATGAGATCGCGGTGCAGTCTGGGGTTATGATACATTATTTTATGCATTAGGCAAAGGCGAGCGTGCTTTCGACGGCTAGCAAGAGATGGTAACTGTAATGTATTCTTCATAGAGGTTACGCTAGCGGTATGGTTATATTTCTGAAGGATGAAACGTGCCGAGTTATTCTGAATTAATTAGAGGGAACTGATCAAGTTTTCCGTGAAGTGATACCAAATGGACGCAGCATATTCCAACTTACTACGAACGACAGATATATAGAGAAGTTTCAAGGAAGTGGGGGCAGAGAGAAAGTTGCGGCGAAGGTAGCCGAGGGCACGGTTGGCGTTGTTAATCATTGAATTGATGTGAAAAGACCAAGTTAGATCACTTGCTATGTGAACGCCTAAATAGCGGTATGAAAACACTTGTTCTAGTTCGATGTTATCTAGATGATAAGAGGTGGGGTGTATAGAAATGCGTGACACACGTAGTACTTTACATTTGGTTTTGTTTATTGTTTAGTTCCATTGACCACGTATGACACCACTCAAGAATTCCATTATTGTCTTTTTGCAAAAGAAGAGAGTCGTTGGGTCGTTAATTTCACGAAATATTACTGTCATCTGCAAATAAATGAATGTGGAAAGTAACGGAAATAGGAAGGTCATTAATATATATCAGGAACAAAAGGGGCCCAAGGACAGACCCCTGTTGGACCCCAGAATGCACGGAAGTGAATGGAGAACAAATGTTATTAGTCATTACAAACTGTGTGCTATAACAAAGAAAATATTCTAACCATGCTAAAACATTTGGGAGAAGATTTAGCTTGCTAAGTTTAAAAAGAAGTAATTTGTGAGTAACCTTCTCGAAAGCCTTGGAGAAGTCTAGAAAGATACAGTCCGCGCATGAACGACGATCCAGATATAGCGTGAAGATTGTGCATGAAGTTAAGTAACTGCGTCTCGCACGAGAATGATTTGCGAAAGCCGTGTTGAGCGTCAGTTAAGAAGGAGTTAGATTCGAGAAAGGTAACTAAGTTAGTGTATAGGACGTGCTCAAAAATTTTGCATGGTATGCTGGTTAGTGATATTGGGCGGAAATTAAGAGGGGAATTAGTACTACCTGACTTGTGCAACGGAACCACCTTCCCGATCGTCCAGTCCGCTGGAAGCACTGACGTCTCAAGTGACTGCTGGAAAATTTGGAAAGGATGATTGAGGAATAAAGTTTAGGACTCTTCATGAACTTCGCGTTAATTAAATCTGTTCCAGGGCTTGTATAGGTCTTAAGATTTTCTATTAATTTTTCTATTCCTAGGGGCTCGATGGATATTGCATCCATGATTGAGAATTGGCAGTCCTTCACTGTAGGAAACGTGACGTTGGAAGAAAGAACAAAATTGCGACAAAATGTTTCATTTAGAATTTTAGGAAATCAGTATCAGCGATAGTTGAACCGTTTTCATCTAACAATTTAATTGAACGATTTCTATTGAGATTAATGGCACGCCAAAATTTTTTGGGATCATTTGTGAGCATGTTGGGCAGTGTGTGTTGTAGAAAATGATCTTTGGCGTTTTTCATTGCCGATACATACACGCTATTTGCCGCATGATAAGCTTCCCATTTAGAAACGGAGTTACATTTTTTTGCGGGGACGCGTTGAGCGTTCGCATGTGGACGGACGCACTCCACATCGGCTCCGTGTCTTTTCGAAGATTCCTACCCAATTTTCACGTGGGCCACCGAAAATTTTCGGCTACATCGACGGTTAACGTCACCTGGACCACGGCGACACCACTCCTGAGCCGATAGGCCCATTTTTTGGACTTTTATCGGACTTTCGAGTGGCCACCTGCGGCCGGGAGCGCTGAGCCTAGCGTAGGCCTAGCGCGCTCCCGGGGCGGCCCCGTGCGGTGCTTGCGTGTCTAGACATCGGCCAGCATGGAAGCCCGGGACGCTGACGACCCTATCATGAATGAACCTACCCGGACCTCGGCCCAAGGTTCGGCGAATATTGAAAGTACGGACGAATCTCCTGCCGCGCCGCCGGTCAATGCGAGCCCCGGACTTGGGGACGCAGTGACCGAGGCCATGGAGACCTCGCCACCGCAGCGGGACGACGGGGCCGACATCTACCCACTGCAAGACGAAGACATGGATCGTTGGCAGCTTGTTTCTTACAAACGGCGCCTAAAAAGGAAAGGCTCGAAGAAAGGCTCGAAGGGGCCAGGCGATTCCCGGGAAGAAGCAAGCAACAAGATAGCGCCGACAGCCGCAGCTGGCGGAGCAGAGACGCGAGCGAGTGGCGTGCCGCGCTTTACATTAAAACCACATCTGGCGGGAGCGCAGCGGCAGATCAGGCCACGTCCGCCGCCGCTACCGAAGGATGATATCAAAATCATTTATCGCCCCAAGGGAGGCCTAAAAATCAGCGAAATCCGTGTCGACCAGGCAACGCAAGCCCTCGTCTCGGCCAGCGGAGGAACGATCAAGGAAGAAGACTTCATCATGAGACTCCGGCCCGGATCGAACATCATGATTGCGAGCACGCCCGACCTGGACATCGGCGACGTGCTCAGGAAGATCGAAAAGCTCACGATCAATGACCAGACCTATGCAACCAGCACCTATCCAGCCCTACCGGACGACCTGAAGCGTGCGGTAATTCACGGCGTCATGCCGGGGCAATCACCGGCCCTACTGAAATCGAGGCTGCGGCTTCGATCACAAGGAGTGAAGATCCTGGAAGCGAGAATGCTGGGCAAGTCGGAAACGGCGCTCATCACGTTCGACGGCCCGTATATCCCGCAGTGGGTCATCTACCGATCCGGAGAATTCAAGACCTACCCATATCGTCCTACGAGACAGATCTGCTACGTGTGCGGAGAGCAAGGCCATCGTTCGGACGTCTGTCCAACGCCGAACACCAAGCTCTGCAGGACGTGCGGCACACACGACCCACCAGAAGGCCACCCGTGCAAGGCCAAATGCATGGTGTGCGAAGGCGACCACGTCACCACGGAGTGCCGTCGACGCCTCAAGACTACTGAGGAGCTCCGGGGCAGCACGACCGGCGGCCGGCAGTCCCGGAAACAACAATGGCAGCAGCAGCAGCAGCAGCACCAACTGCCGCAGCAGCAACAACCGCAGCAGCAGCAGCAGAACCCGCACCTGAGTCGAGAGCGCCGACCCAGGTGGCTTAGCTCGGAGCGGGACCATGGCCGCTCCTCGAGCCGAGGCCGTAGCACCGTGCGAGATCACAGCCAGAGCCGATCCAGGGATGACTCTTTCCCGCCGCTAAACCGGTCAACGGCCAAGCCGAAGCAGCAGCAGCAGCAGCCGCCGCAGAAACAACAGAAGAAGGGCGGCGTCAAGGTGAGCTGAGGAGCGGGCTCTCCAAACCCACTGATTCCGCACTCGGATCAAGATAATATTACGCGTAACTCGAAGGAAATTAAAGCTCTAAGAGAGGAGAATGCACATCTCCGAAAAAAAATCGATGACCTCATTAAAGAGATGCAGGCTCAGAGAACAGGGCACGTACCGCGGCCCCCGACTCCGGCGGCCGAAGTGCAAAGATCTCCAACCCCCTTAGAAGTGAGCCCCGAAGAATTCAGAACTTTCATGCAGCGCATGGAGGATTTCATGATTCGCACCGAAGGACAGTTCCGACAAACTCATGCAAGATTAGATGCCATGCAGGTCCAACTCAACCTGTCAGAACAGAACATCACATTACTACAGCAAAAAGTTGCGTTGCAGGACCAAAGTTTCCGCAGCCACGTCAAAAGTCAAAATACGCAAAGAATAACAAACGAGGCCCGGGACAGGCTCATACACGAGCGCCGTTTCGGAACTGAAGGCTCCAATCAGAACAATGCCCAAAACAATGGCTAAACAAACTCCACTAGAAATCTGGCAATGGAACTGCAGGGGGTACCGCCAAAAGCAGGGACTCCTAATGCAGTTTTTACATACGCAAGGTTCAACACCCGATATAATAGCTTTACAGGAAACTAACACGACACCGTCACTCAGGGGATATACGTGCTACGATAGCGGACGCACGGCAACCTTGGTCAGCAAAATGTTGGTAGCCATAGCCCATGACCCAATTCCCAACACCAAAATTGAACACTTAGTGACAGAAATTATTCCCAAAAAGAAGCGTAAGGAAAAGAGTGTCTTTCTAGTAAACCTCTATAGCCCGCCTCGCCAGCGGGACGCGAATTTTGATATACTCTTTCTAGGGGCCAGCAAACTTGCGAAAAGCAACTCGTTGCTCATTGTAGGCGACTTCAACGCTCGCGGACAGCAATGGGGATACCCCACTAATAATCACAAAGGTATACAGGTCGAGGACGCGGCGGAAGCGATCCAATGTACCCTCTTAACAGACCAACTTCATCCCACGCGCCTTGGCACTTCGATCTGCCCGGATACGTGTCCGGACTTAAGGTTTGTCAGGGGAGTGAAGCACGCAACGTGGGAGGATCTGCTGGAGAATCTAGGCAGTGACCACTATATCCTGAAGACCACGATAGCAGCCACCAACATCAAGCGCAAGCTCGGCACGGCCAAGATCACCAACTGGCCGGCTTTCCGCAAGGCTTGCGCGGACCTGGAAGGGGGGATTACTTCCATAGATGATTGGTGTCAACAACTTAAAGACATCCAGAAGCGGTACACTCAGGAAGTGGATCGCACCGAGCAAACACCTGAGGTGGACCCTCGGCTCATCAGGCTGTGGGAGGCACGTCGAGGACTCACCAAGCGCTGGAAGAAGCAGCGCTTTAACAGGAAGCTCAAGCTCAAGATCGCAGAAGTCACCAAGTTAGCGGAGGAGTACGCGACCCAACTGGCCAGGCAGAGCTGGCAGCAGTTCAGTAGCTCGCTGGACGGCACCCTCAGCACGGCCAAAACGTGGCGTATACTCAAGACCCTCCTCGACCCTACCCAAACCAGGGCCGAAAGCGGGAAAGCTATCCGCAGACTCGTCCGCACCTTCGAGGGTACGGAAGAGGAACTGCTAGATAAGGCCAAAGAGAAATGCTACGGCACGACCTTGCCTGCGGCATACGCGAAACCATACCTTGGGAAACCGAACACCCACTTAGACAGGCCGATCACCAGGGAAGAAGTGTTCGCTACCATAAAGGCATGCACGCGCAACACTGCGGCGGGAGCAGACAAGATCCAGAACGCACTCATACGCAACCTCTGCGACGAGGCGGTCGACCAACTGACCACCTTCCTCAACGGGCACTGGGCCGCAGGAACGGTTCCTGAAGAGTGGAAGCATGCAGAGGTCGTAATGATCCCCAAACCGGGTAAGAAACTCCAGATCGAAAATCTCCGACCTATCTCACTCACCTCCTGCCTAGGCAGGCTCTACGAGCGAGTCGTTACTCGGAGGCTCCAAAGCTACATGGAAGACGAAGACCTAGCTGTACCCCCACAGTATGTTCGGCTTCCGAGCCCACCTCTCCACCCAGGACATCCTCTTACAACTCAAAGAGGAAGTCCTCACCAACGTCCCGAGCGTAGGCGAGAACGTGGTTATGACCCTCGACATCAAAGGAGCCTTTGACAACGTTAGCCACACGGCTGTAATGGAAGGACTCGACAACCTCCACTGCGGCGAGAAAATTCACAGCTACGTGAAGGCCTTTCTCTCCAACCGCACTGCAACGGTTGGGCTCGGAGACCTTTGTAGCGCTAAATTTTCGACCCCAAACAAAGGCACACCTCAAGGGTCCGTCATCTCGCCACTACTTTTCAACGTGGCCATGATCGGCCTCGCAAGACAACTCGAGAAGATCGAAGGCATACAGCACGCAATATACGCTGACGACGTCACGGTCTGGGTTACCACTGGGTCGCTCGGCCAGAAAGAAGAACGACTGCAAGCAGCGGCTACCTGCGTGGAAGAATATGCCAGTGCACGAGGCCTCGCCTGCTCCACCGAAAAATCAGAACTCCTGCGAGTCCACAAAGGGAAACACAAGGAAGGGTCCCTCAATGTCTCCCTCGAAGGACAGCTAATTCCCGAACGAGACAAGATACGCGTCTTGGGAATGTGGCTGCAGAGCAACCAGCGATGCGGCCATACGCTCGGCCTTCTCAAGCAATCGACCACTCAGGTCGCCAGAATGATCACGCGCGTGTCGCAGAAGCGGAGCGGCATGCGAGAGGGGGATACCCGCGCCTGGTTCAGAGCCTGGTGGTTAGTCGCGTGGGTTACGCCCTCCCGTACTTCAACCTCAACAAAGGAGAAGTGGATAGTGCAGACACCATACTCCGCAAAGCTTACAAGACAGCCCTGCATCTACCAATGAACACCTCCAACGAAAAACTATTGGCTCTTGGAATTCACAACACCTTCGAAGAGATCAAAGAAGCCCAACTGGTCACGCAGTTAGCTAGGCTCCAGCAGACTCCTACGGGGCGCTCGCTCCTTAGCCGACTGGGGCTAGGCGGAACTGCGGAATTCGAGAATCGTACTGCGAGCATACCGGACGCAATCCGCCAGACGCTAAAGGTTCGCTCCCTTCCCCGGAACATGGACCCCAACTTGCATGCGGCCCGTAGGGCAGCCCGGGCGAGGTATGTACAACAAAATCTAGCTACAAAATCCACAACGGTATACATGGACGCGGCTCCGTATACAAGAAGCTCACATAACAGCACAGTGGCGGTAGTTATTGATTCGAACCTAAAGGAATTAGCTAGCGCCTCAGTGAGGGATTGCACGGTAACCGAAGGGGAGGAGCTGGCCGTAGCTCTAGCGGCGGTAGCTGGTTATCGAAGCAACATGTCCCTTACCATCCTTACAGATTCGAGAGAAGCGTGCCGTAACTACATGAACGGCCGCATAGGTCGCGCCGCGCTCCGGCTCCTCCAGAGCGCGACCCCACCAAAAGTCATACATAGCATTTACTGGGTGCCAGGACACACCGACATAGCGGGGAACGAACGCGCCGACGAGGTAGCTCGAGGGTATACGAGCCGAGCTTCCTCCCAATCGGACGATCTACCCGACCGAGTCAGTCCTACGTACTCAGACATTCTCAACTACTATAAGGGGGTACGGATCCGCTATCCGCCGCCTCATCCTGATCTAAATCAACTGGAGGCAGTGTATTGGCGAAGATTGCAGACAGGAGCATTCCCAAACCTGCATATCCTTAGCAAGATTTACCCGACGCAATATCGGGACACTTGCCCGTGGTGTGGCAGCAAACCATCATTGTACCACATCACGTGGGAATGCAGTAAAAACGACAGCTTTCGCAAAGACCCGAGTGCGGAACAGTGGGAGAGCCGGCTCTCCAGCGGCGATCTGGGTTGCCAACAAGGTCTGATCCAGCACGCCCAACGAGCAGCGAAGCTCAGCGGAGCCCTGGAATAGGGGCACCGACCCTGTGAGAAGAAGGAAGATGGACCTCTTCTTTCTCGTCTGCTACTAGCACCTTTCTAGAGCATTAAAAGTCTTTCCTACCTAGCTACCTACATTTTTTTGCGTTTCGGTAAAAGCGTTTTTTCCTGTTACAAAGCCTTCTTATGTGAGCGTTGTACCACAGTGCATTTCTATGAGTTGTAATGGTGCGTAGAGGGATATATCTTTCCGTTAGTTCGTTAGCCTTAGCAACGAAAATGTTCCAGTTCACCTGCTCCTCCCGGCTGTCAAAATCTGTTAAAAATGCATCGAGAAATGAAAATAGTTCTTCGTTGACAGCCTGAAAGTCAGCTCTGCTATAATCACGGATACGCTTGACTTTCTTGTCAGCGTTATTGGAAGGAATGCAGAAATTAAACGAGACTAGGAAGTGGTCAGTTATGCCGGGCATGCAGGTCAAGTCTGAAACGAGATCAGAATGGGATGTCAACACTAAGTATAATGTGTTAGCAGTGGTGTCTGATAGACGGGTTGGTTGGGATACTAGCTGAGAGAGGGAAAAGAGTGAACAAAGGTTCAAGAACTCATTGCCTTGCGACGATGGGGATGATTTAGGAGTTATTTCCGAAGACCATGTCAGCTCAGGAAAGTTAAAATCGCCTAACAAATTAATGGGCGCTGCAGGGTGCCGCGTAACAACAAGGTCAAGCACATCATGCAATTCTGATGTGAACGTGGAAGGATAATTGGGAGGTCGATAACATACACCAAAAACGTATTTGTGATGGTTTAGTTCTACGCAGGCCCAAATGGATTCTAGATTAGTTTGTACAGGAATGTGTTAGGACTGTATTGTTTTCGATATTGCAAGCAAGACACCACCGCCTGGTCGCTGAGTGCGGTCGCGTCTGTAAACTGAAAAGCGGGATGAATCGTCAAATATCTCACTATCGTGTACGTTAGGATGAAGCCAGGTTTCTGTTATTGCGATGATATCAGCCTCGCACGTGTCGATAGCGGAGTGAAACGATTCGCGTTTATTAAGAATGCTCACAGCGAAATACACATTACTCCATTTTGTCCAAGAGAGCAATGGCGTGCTTTCATTCGCATGTAAGGATAAAACATGCTGTTCATGTTATTTAGCCATCTGTGACACGATTACCATCCGCGCTGATATTAGACACCTTTTAGCATACACCGTACCATGCTACCATTACCGTAGTACCGTGAGTCCGGGCGTCGTCAGTGCGCATGTGCAGATCGCTTGGAGGGCGCCAGATGGCGCCACGTCTCTGGCAGCTGCGCGCGCGCCTGGCGCATCGGTGATGGCCGGACTCTCGAACACTGGGGATGGCCGGACTCTCGAACATCAACACGGTATGCTAAAGGTGTCCAATAGTTTGTGAGCTCGATTCTCGCTTGAGCCGCTTCGGAGACGGCGACCACCCTTATTAGAGAGACGACGAAATGTTCATGATTTCTATGTCTAGTTGGCGTTTGCTTAAGTGGTTATTAAATGACTTTAATGGGCTGCTTTTTGGTCACAGATTCCCGAACAACTAGGCGGCGTAGATCGCAAAAAAGTGTTGAAGGGACCTCGAAAAACAGGATTTCCGCTTCCAACGGCCGCGGTGACCTTAAAAGGTGGCAAAAAAACTCTTATTGACCCTCAAATGTAACTATGCAATCTCAAGCATTGTAGAAGTCTTTGGACGTGGCTGCGGCCAATCTAGATAAAGCTATCCACTTGTCGCGTCAGGAAATGTTAAAGCCGCGTAACAGCGGTTCTGAACAAGAACAAACAAACATTGAGAACCTTTGCGGGATTGCCCTGTTTCGAAGAAGAATCGATCAGATGCCTAACAACAAAGAGGTGTCGAAAAAAAATCGCCAGAGACGCATAAGACTGGTTACGTGTATGCATTAGAAAGCATTACAGTCCCGCGGGGGAAATGTTTAAAAAAGGATGAACTGCTCACGATTGCGCCCATGCCTCAGCCTCCTGTTTGTGCCTCTGCAGCATTGCTTCCACTTCACCTTTCCGCAACTCGACGTTGGCCACACGCTTCTGTCGCGTCATGTCCAATTCTCGCTTGCGCAGTTCAACCTCTCTATGCCGCTTCAGCCGTTACAGACTGGCTTTCCGCGCTCTTAACCGTAGCAGTGATCGTTGATGTTGCTGCCGGCCTCTGCAGCCGTCGTACAGCATTTATCGGCTACCATGCCTTGGAGCAGTGGCATACCTTCGTGGGCACCCTAGCCTTCCTGTTGACGGACATGCGGTCGCCTCGCAGGTCGCAGACGTTGACGCCGTCGCCGTTCCATCACACTGCATCACACACACACCATCAACACGGGAGTCTGAAGAGAATGACGCACGCGCAGCAGCAAAATCCTTCGCAGAGACACTTATGACTCCTATCGCGTGAGCGCTGCTGGCGTGACTAAGTCATGTGGCGAGTGGTCTGATAGTGGCGCCTACTGCCTCCGACGCTCCGCCCCGTTCGGTACTTTTGCACACGATGAATGCTTTTCGGCTATTTCTCTTCCGACGCCATCTGCAGTCCTATTTCTCTGTAGTGCTCAAGAGCCTTTTCTACTGCGACGCCCTCTCCGGTAATGTTTCCTCGCAGCGAAGCTGCTCGAGTCACTTCCCTCTCCACTACTGGCCAGGTTACTAGATAGCCGCGTCGTTGTCAAACCGCTACCCAAGAACATGCTCCCTGGCGACACGACGCACGCAGTCAACGCAAAACCCGAGCATTGGATTTATATCGTGCCGACGAACACGCACACGCAAGACACGTGGACGCGGCAGGGCAAGATGACACAACCTACGTGGTCCGTGCAACCACGCCGCAATCTACCCTTATCTCCACCGCAGCGGTGCGTGCCCTCTCCCCCACCGCAGAGGAAGAGACAGCGATAGCGCTGTCCCTAGCTGACCGCCGTACGCGCACTGCCCTCAGTGACTCAATACGAGCAATCTTAAATTACACGGCAGGCTGCATCTGGATTCCTGTCGCACGCATCCTGCGCGGCTGCACTCCCGGCTGCTAAATTAACCCAATCTATGTACCCGCCCGCGCTGGCAACGCTGGAAACAAAGGGGCCGAGCGACTTGCCCAGGGATTAACAACCCGGGCATCTAGCCCCACGGATCCAGGCGCCATCGCTCAAGCCCCCTACCTTTTGCCCGCGTCACCAATTTTCATAAAGAGACGAGACGCCGATTCCCGCCTCGACCGAGCACAGACCATCCTGCTTCACAAATTCCGGATGCACTCCATTCTTAGACAGTCAAGGCTATCACTAATCACCAATGAGGAATATGAACCCACATGCCCAAATTACCACCACTGATAGCCCGCCGCTCAGGCGCACATAATTTGGGGAGGGAAAATATCCTGCCCCCACGTGCCCACCTGCCAGCATCCTCTGCTGAAAGCTGGGACCAACTCCACACCGAGCCCGACAAGATCACTCAACTTGCACTGATTTTATGGGCCCAAGACGTCTCCTCCATCTGGGGCCACACAGGACTCACTTGCCCTAATTCCCGACACCTGTGGCGACTAAAGTTTCTCTCTCTCTCTTTCTTCACTTATTTCAATCTCGATGGCCCTCCGATATTTTGTGCCAAAATGAACACTACGGGCATTAAAGTAATAATATTAATAATAATAATAATAATAATAATAATAATTGGCTTGGGGAAAAGTAAATGGCGCAGTATCTGTTTCATATATCGTTGGACACCTGAACACCGCCGAAAGAGAAGGCATTAAGGAGTGAGTGAAAGAAGAAAGAGGTGCCATAGTGGAGTGCTCCAGGTTAATTTCGACCACCTGGGGATCTTTAAAGTGCACTGATATCGCACCGCACACGGGCGCGTTAGCGTTTTGCCTCCTTAAGAACGCAGCTGCCGCGGTCAGGTTCGACCCCGGAAACTCGGGATCAGTACCTGAGCGCGCTAACCCCTGAGCCACCGCTGCAGGTTTACAATAATGCGACATATAAAGCTTTCGCCTTGGAATAAAGTTCATTAATAGAAGCGCATGGCTATATTAGCGCTCATAAAATGGCTTTCTACGCATGACACGCACCACTTCTCTTAGGGGTCGACGTCGCTTGTATCTAGCCACTCCATCATGAACAACTTCAGATTCCTGCTGACATAGTAGGCGAATCATCTTGTACTACCCGAAGTAGCGGCGAAAACATTTCCACTCTGTCCACAGTGGCGAATGGGCGTCCTAACAAAGACTCGGTGTAGCTGGCTTGTATTCTGCGTGGCGTCGACGTCGATTGTAGTGTGAATCTTAGGTGCGCTACTCGTCTTGAATGCTCAACCAGACATCGGTGTTTTTCTGCGCACTGCATACGCTAAAATGAAAGGTTCAAAAATTTAGTGAGGTGTCCTGTTTCACACTCCCTTTTATGATATGAGTGCGCTAGATTACAGCTGCTCTCTTTTTTGCTTCCATGTGGGCGTATTCGTGTTTGGAGAGAAGTGCAGGGCCCGTATTCCTAGTTTGTGTCGGTGACCCAGCACCAGGTAGGTATTTGAAAGGCAGAAAAGAACGTGTCTTGAACACCAAGCCTGAAGAACCGCAAATGGAGCCGGATGCTTATTTGATTAGGTACCGCTAGCTAATGTATTCAGCGCACGAAAAATTAGTGGTCCAGTAATAGGCTTCTGCTCAACAAATTCAATGTCTAAGTGGAACCCTTGCTTGCTTTCAACGCTGATTGTGTACTGGGCGCCGTTGCATCGAAGTTTTATTCAATGTCACATTAGAATATGAGATTTACAGGGAGCGGAGATATCATTGTTACTCTTCATTTTGATTTACCCTGTTGACGCGCCGCAAAAAAATAAAATAAAAATAAAAGCCGTGCGCTGTACAATGAAAATTGGCCTTTGAAAAATAGGTTACCCGCCGCTGTGGCTCAGTGGTTACGGCGCTCGTCTATTGAGCAGGAGCACCAAGGTTCAAACGCGACCACGGCGGCTGCGTTTTTATGGAGTCATAACGCTAAGGCGCCCGTGTGCTGTGCGATGTCGGTGTACGTGAAAGATCCCGTGTGGTCGAAATTATTCCGGAGCCCTCCATACGGCACCTCTTTCGTCCTTTCTTCTTTCACTTCCGCCTTCATCCCTTCTTTTACGGCGCGGTTTAGGTGTCCGCCAATATATCAGACAGATACTGCGCCATTTCCTTTCCACGAAAACCGATTATTAATACTATTAAAGACAGGTTGTTTTAGGAAAGGAAACGGTGCAAGAATTGTATACTCCCGGTGGACACCTAACCGCACCGTAAGAGAAAGGAGGAAAGTGGCAGTGAAAGAAGAAATAAAGAGTTGCTGTAGTAGAGGGCCCCGGAATAATTTAGACCGCCTATGCATCTTTAATAGCACAGAACACGGGCGCCTTGTCTTTCCTATACACTACCATTTTCATTATACTACAAGAACAGGGCAAAACTGAAAACAAAATTTGTTCAGTGCACGTTAAAGATTCCCAGGTGCTAAAAATTATTCTGGAGCCCTTCACTACGGCACGACTTACTTTCTTCTGTCAGTTTCTTCTTTATCCCTTCCCTTACGGAGTGGTTTAGGTGTCCGTCGAGATGTGAGATACTGCGCCATTTCCTTTCTCCAACAACCAAAACGTTGTCAACGCCAATGAACGCCCCGGGTTCGAACCCGACCGCGGCGGCTGCGTTTTTATGGAGGAAAAACGCTAAGGCGCCCGTGTGCTGTGCGATGTCAGTGCACGTTAAAGATGGTGGTGGTGGTAGTGGTTTTATTAAAAATAATAGTAAAAAGAAAAGAAAAGATTTTTGCTAGCCCCGGCATCTGCCATCGATACTGAAGCACCTGAGCTGGGGCAGCGGAAATAAAGGACAGCAGGCAGAATGGAGAAATGAAATGAAAGAGGTGAGGGGACAGGAATAGAGGACAGGGGGAGAAGTAATATGTACAAACTATTTACACAATAAGTAATGTGTCCAGGTTGTGCGCGTGATTAGTTCATTTTAGAGGAATTAAATCACACACGCGCACAGCACTGTGTAGGTTACAACTGGAGTGGGGCGTCCAGTTATTAATCGTTCAAGGTAGAACTCGCGGAGCGTTCGGTCACTGCGTGTAACTACCTGACGGAGAACAGACGGGACGTCAAGCCCGTGTGTTCGAGGAATGCACAGAGGCTCACCAAAGTTCGCTCACGAGTGCGCGCACTGCCCTGCGGCCACAATAGCGTCTTGATGGAGTCTGGTAGTATGCCCTGCGCCCTATAGGCCGCGAGCATATCGCGACGAGCATCGGCGAACGCGGAGCAGCGAAGGAACAGATGTTCTAGTGTTTCCACTGCACCGCATCCGTCACACACATCACTCGTCGCGATTCCGTGACGCACCCGTCGTTCCCCGGGCCACACGCAGCCAATGCGCGCGCGGAGGACCATTGCACGTTGTGACCGTGTAAGTGCGCGACAGCCGGTGACACTGTCGATGCGCTCACCTCCCGCGATGCGTGGGTCGGGGTGCTGCTTTCGGAGATGGTCGTGAATGGCCGCACGCACGTCCTCCAGCGCAAGGGGCAGATCGCTGGCAGGTAGTTGGTGTGCAGCGGTCGCGAGGTCGTCAGCTTCTTCGTTGCCGGCGATGCCGCAGTGACCGGGCACCCACTGTGCACGCACGGCACAACCTCTCTGCGCGAGGCGCTCGATGCGCGAGCGAATTTCCCGCACTAGTGGGGTACCGCGGCCGTTAGATTGCAGGCGGCTGAGGGCGGCGCGGGAGTCGCACAGCAGAGCACTCCTGGGCGGCGGAGGGCCGAGGGTGAGCAGCAGGTCCAGCCCGAGCCGGATCCCCATCAACTCCGCCGTGGTGGAGGAGCCCAGGAAGGTTGCGTGTTGCTGGCTGTGCAGTCGCAGGGCGGGGATGGTGGCCGCCGCAGCAAGGGAGCAGCTGTCGCGGGCCACTGAGCCGTCGGTGTACACGAGGAGATGGTCCTGGAGCTCCTCGTGTATGACGGCTCTGGCCAGCTGCTGCACAGCGCAGAGGGGTGTGCTCCACTTTCCCGCGATGCCGACGATCTCTCGCTGTACCTCCGAGGCAGCAGGCCAGGGCGCGCAGGAGCCGTAGGGGGGTGGGCCTTGGGTCAATTGCTCATACTCGAGCAGCGCCGCGCCCATTCGTGAGCGCGGGTGCGAGCGCATACGCTGCACCAGCGAGCCGCCGTCCGGTGCGCGGTGAAACCGGTCGATGTGATTCAGTGCCCTGCGCGCTGCTTGGAGCTCAAGGGGCCACGCTCCTGCCTCGGCCAACGTTGCGGCGCACTGCGAGTTTTTGGGCAGGCCTAGGCACACGCGCAGGGACTTGCGGTGCTGAAGCTCGAGCCTCTTCCAGCACGGCTTGCGCACCGTGACGAGCGGCAGCGCATAGAGCACCGCCCCCAAAGCTGCGGCATTGTATAGACGCAGCGCGGCTTGCTGGGAGATGCCCTGGCCTCGAGCGGTGAGCTTGTGCACGGCGGCGGTGATCCTCTTCATCTGCAGACAGGCCTTGGTCGCCGCGGGGCGGAAGGAAAGGCGCCAGTCGATGTCCAGGCCAAGGTACCGCACCAATTTACGCCAAGGAATCGGAGTCCCGTCCAGTGACAGTGGCGCAAGGTGCGCGCGCGAGCGTGAAACGCAGGCCATGGCCACCGATTTGTCCGCGCTCAGCGACAGACCAAGGCCGCGCAAGCTGGCATCGATTGCGGTCAGGGCTCCCTGAAGGCACCCCCGCACGCGGAACGCCTCGCCCGGTGGTCCCCGGCACCACACAGCTATGTCGTCTGCATATATGGACATGTACACATGGTGTCGCCCGCTCGTGGGGAGGGAGGCCGGCACCACCGACATGGCCACATTAAACAGAAATGGTGATAGGACAGAGCCCTGCGGCACGCCCATGTCGACCGGGCGAGGCTTCGAGAGCTTACCCCCTACTCGTACGCGCATGGTGCGCCCGCTCAGGAAGCCATGAACGTATCGCAAAAGGCGCCCGCTCACACCGGCCCCCTCAAGCACCGCGAGAATTGGTGCGCCTTGAACTTTGTCAAAAGCGCCCGAGACGTCCAGCAGCAGCAGCAGCGCAACCTGGCCTGCCGCCCTGGCATGCTCCAGCGCTGTAACAACGTCCGATATAGAATCAGCCGTGCACCGCATCCCACGGAAACCCGTCTGCCGCTCGTCAAACAAATCAGCCTCCGCAGCCCGCTCGTTCAGACGCTACAACGCCATATGCTCCATGAGCTTACCTGCCGCCGATGTTAATGGCACTGGCCGGTATCCGCTCAGCTCCGTAGGTGGGCGCCCTGCCTTTCGGATGGGACAAACGACCGTGGTTCGCCAATCCTCCGGTAGCTCCCCGCGTTCCCACACCAGGTTGATCTGCTGCAGGAGGATCTGTCGTTGCTGCGCATCCAGGTTTCGCAGCATTTGGTATGTCACCCCGTCCGGTCCGGGCGCCGAGCGGCGGCGGCAGCGCTGCAGCGCATTGTTCAATTCCGCCGCGGTGAACGGCGCATCACATGGACCTTCCGAGGCGACGGGCGAGGGACTGGCGTCGCTTCTGGGGCTCTCAGGAGCAGCTATGTTAGCGGCGTTTGCGGGGCAGGGCGGCGCGAACCGATCGGCAAACCGCTCTGCCAATTCTACAAAGCTGAGCCCGCTGGAGATTGCGAGGGCGGCCAGCGGTTGACGGTTTGCCTGTGGTTCGGTGATGCGCCGCAGGGTGTCAAACAGCCTCCGCGAGCTGACATCTTCCTCCATCCTTTGGCATAGTGAAGCCCACTGCCGGCGGTATAGCTTGTTGGCGTGGCGGCGCGCTGCTGCGTCCAAGCGGTTGTAGACAGTCCAGTCGGCGGCTCTGTCAGTCCGTCGCGCCCGTCGCTCTGCGCAATCTCTCTTCTCGCGCAGATTCAGCAACTTCATATCAGGTGTGGGCTGCCCTGCCCTTACCTCTGCTCGTTGGGTGGCTGCGAGAGCGCTTCGGACTAGACTTGAAAAGAAATCTGCGCCAGTGGCCGCCGCCTCGTCGACCGCCCGCCTGAACGCACTATAGTGGGTAATGGAGTAGGCACGTTTGGGGCGCGCCTCCATCGCAGTGGGTTCAATTAGGATGGAGTAATGATCCGAGCCCCAGAGAGATGGTGATCGGCGCCATGTCGCCTCGATGCCTCTGGATGCGAAGGCAACGTCGATGCAGGAGCCGGTTGTTCCGCGTCGTCGAAAGGTGGGCTCGCCGGTGTTCAAGGGGGTGATTCCCAGCTGCGTTGCTGCGTCGTGCAGGTCGTCTCCCTGCGCGGAGTGGCGCGCACTGCCCCACGCACTATGCTGGGCGTTAAAATCACCACAGATGATTTGGCGCGGGGCACAGCACGAAGACACAGCACGAAAACACAGCGCGTTCCACGCGACAGCTGGACGCACATAAACACTGGCCACCGACGTGTCAATACCACCGACGCGCACTGTCACCACCACGCACTCCTGGGCGTCAGATGTCGCCGCCGCCGAGCCGACGAGGGTGTGCTGGACGTCCTGCCGCACGTATATCGCGCACCTTGATTTCCCGGGGCGATGAGATGTGACACAACAGGGCACTCTAGCACAGGTGGGTTCCTCGCACGTGGTGGCTGAGTGGTAGCCAATATAGCCAGGTAGCCGCATCTGGGGCTCCCCGTCATGTGAACGTACGTACGTCTCCTGCAGCGCGATAACTTCCGGCGAATCCTGTGCGATGCGAACTCGCATTTCGGCGTACCGCGCCGCAAGTGAGCGCACGTTCCACTGCAGGATGGATGGTATGCGGGAGGGAGTCCGGCGGCTAGCCATCATGCTGGCTTATCTGTGCGGGAGCACCCGCTGCTTCTAAGCAAGCCCGGTGTCGATCGGTGCCCTCCGGGAAAAGTGCGCTGAGGGCGCGCAACGCCAGATTTAGGCGCGCGATCTCCGCGTCCCGTGCGTCAGGGGGCTGGCCGGCTCGGGCCGCGCTGTACGGGACGCCGGGCAACCGGATCGCCGCTGCCGCTGCCGGCGCTGCCGTTGCTTCTGTGTCTGCTGCTGCTGCTGCTGGGGTGTTCCCCTGACGACCTGCGCATAAGAAAGAGCGCGCGGCGTCTGCTGATGTTGCTGGGCTGGGGCCGCTGTCTCAGCCTGGACGACGGCTCGGACAACCCGCCTGGACATCGGGGCCATGGATGTGGCCGCCATTAAAGTGGCCACGTGACGCTCTCGCTGCCAGTGCGGGCACGCTGGGTCAATGGCTGCGTGCCGCCCCCCGCAGTTAATGCAGCGGGACTTGCTCGCGCAGGTACCAGGCTCGTGTGGCCCGCCGCAGCGCGTGCATCGGGCAGGAGCACGACACACCTCAGTGGCATGCCCCAGGCTGGCGCACTTGGCACACTGGAGCGGCCGGGGACGGCAGGGGCGGACCGCGAGCCTGCGCTTGAATATGGTGATGAACGCCGGGGGTGTCGGCGCCGCAAAACGGAGAGCGAGTGTGCTGCCCGACAGAGACGCCGACACCACCGGTACCGTTGACTCCGCCGCCGCTAGCAGCTCCTCCGCCGTCCTGCGCCCGTCCACAGCGAAGACCAGGCCGGAGCTTTGATTCCGAGAAGGAGGCTCCTTGGCGCAGACCGGCACGCCGCGGATGACGGCCGTGGCTAGCAGGGCCTGGAGAGCTCGCTGCTCCCCGCGTCCACTGCCACCACATTCCGCCGCATGTTTACCAGGACGGCGAGGACGCCCGGGCGGGATCCGATCTCCTCGGCCAACTCCCAGCCCTGTTCCCTGGTGAAGGCGGTGCCCCGGTTCGCCGGCCGAAACAGCACCGTCCCCACCAGGCTGGACGGGACCTCCACGGCAGCCGTGGCTCGCTCCAGGGCAGCTCTCCGACGCCGCTGCGCCTTGGTAGTGATAATGCGCCACGGGACCAGGCTGGCCCCAGCATCAGCGTCGCCGCTGCCTGCGGGGCATTGCTGCGGCGCGCCGCGGAGTTGGGCGCGCTCGGTGCCAGCAGACGAAGCCCCAGCCGCAGCCTGGTCTCGTGCGGCGGGATTTGGTGAGGTCGCACCCGTTTTTCTTTCGGACGCCGTCGCCCCACCAGCAACAGCAGCAGCATCAGCAGCAGGCTGGAGGTGGGCTCCATGGGGCTCCTGCTGGGAAGGCCCTGCTCCTTCGAGTGTGGAGGGAGAGGGAACAGTGACGGGGGGGGCCTTCGAGCTTCCCGCTTGGCCACCGCGATGTCCCTTTTGGTTTCCGAGTCCCTCTCCTCCTCGGACCCCGTTGAGCGTCGCCGTTTCCGGAGAGCAGACTCGTCCATTGGGGTGCACATGATCTCCTCGGCTGCAGGTGTCCGCGGTGAGCCCGCAGCAGTAGCATCAGGGGGAGAGGGCATCACAGCCGGTTCCCCAGGAGCAGCAATGGCAGCAGGAAGCGCAGGGGTGGCCAGAAATGGCGGGGAGGGAGCCGCCATGGAGTTCTGCGTCTGGTGAGCGAGCGCCATGGCGTCCCGCAAGGCTAGAACGCGTGGGTCCGCCGGCGACACGTCCAAGGTCCCGATGACGGACTCAAGGTTCTCCGAGGTGGTGATGAGCGCCGCCGTCAGGCACCTCACCGTGTCCCGCAGATCAGCGATCTCGGCCTGCATTCGCCGAATGGTGCTGGACGACCTTCCTCTGGACGGCGTTCGTCTCCGTGATCGTGAGCGAGAGCGGCCTGCCCTTCGTTGCTGATTGTCACCGCCAAACACAGGCCTTCGCTTGTTCACGGTGTCTGTGGCCTCCATGGGGAGACCCCGCAACGCCGCGAAGCCTTAGGCCCAGCGTCCGAAGGAGCAGAGAGCTAAAAAACACGTCCGCTCGCTTCGAACGCCCACCGAAGAATCCCGTTAAAGATCCCCAGGTGGTCGAAATTATTCTGGAGCCCTCCACTACGGCACCTCTCTCTTCCTTTCTTCTTTCACTCCCTCCTTTATCTCTTTCCTTCCTGCGCGGTTCAGGTGTCCAACGATATATGAGACAGATACTGCGCCATTTCCTTTCCCCCCAAAACCAATTATTATTATTGTTATTATTATTAATGAACGCCGGCGGCTCACTTGTTTCGTTTGCTTATTGAGGAAAGGAATGGGCGCTGTAACTGCCTCAAATACCTCGGTGGCCACTCGAAACGCGCCGTAAAGGCAGGGATGAATATGAGCGAGCGAAAAAAGGAAGAGGACTGAAAACTGGATTTTGAGGAAAGGCGTAGCGCGGCACAGCGGGGTAACACTTGTGGCTCGGTGCAACGAGTGGTGAATGCTTAGTACACAAGTGACGCTTAACTGAATTGCGCCGCTGGCTTGCGTAGTGTAGCTTTCCCTACAAAATTTATTTACACACGTGCAATTCAATCAGCAACGCGATACATGAACATTCACACTAGGACACCGGATTAGAATAAAAATTCAGGGGGCCACATTTTTGAACTAAAGTGCAGTTAGGCGAAAGCCTTTAGCGCGTTGTTGCTGCTTTTGTCACTTATGTGTGGTTAAGATGTTAAGGACACAACTGTTTGTGAATCTTGAATGCTGGCGACACAGGAGGGCGTTTGGGAGGTATCCGTCTGATTCGACGCCATCCCACACTCTCCAGCGTCCTAGCCAGAGAGAACTACATATGAGTTTGCAGGAAATAATATATTGGAGCCGCCTCCACGCGATAGCTTCTCTATTATTTAGGCCAACATCTAGCGGGGGTACCAGTCTACCTCCCAATTTACAATGGTCGATGATCTCCCCTCCGTTTTGCTGGCACTCGTCGTATGCCCAGTGTGCGGGGGGCCCCTACGGCTACTCGGAAGTTAGCTAGCGATAGCTCGTGAGCCGCCTCATTGCCGTGGACGGAAACTTGCGCGGGTGTCCAAATTAACTGAATATTCCTATTCAACGTTCTTTGGGTGAGAACTTTGGCCGCTTCCAGTGACATCCTCTCCTTTCAAAAACATTGGACGCTTGTTTTCTGTCGCTTAATTTAACCTTGGCTTCCGTTCCTACACCAGCGAGCGCTATCGCAACTCCCTCCTAAGTCTCTATGTTGCGGCCCCGGATGGTCTGGGCGTTTCACGTGCTGCCATAACTTAGGGATAAGGATCACTGGAAACAATGTGGGGCGAGAGGGACCATCGACCACATAAATTGGTCGTGCCTACAATCACCATTCGTGGGACAAAATACAGTAAGTAGAGAAGCCTTGGAGACCTTGCTGCAAAGCACGGATCCTTCCATCCGGCGACGCACCATCCATCCGGCGGAAGAGGCCGCAAAATTCCTAAGGCTGCCAGTGAGCCTCTAATCCGCGGGCGCACGACTCCCCGTCTTCCCAGGCCTGCGTGCCATCGGCTGGGAGGGAGGCGTATTTTTTCTGATGGAAATAAGAGTTGTTTCAATCGATCAATCAACCAATCAATCAATCAATCAATCAATTTTTTCCTGCGAAAAGATCAAAACACAATCTGTAGCGAACCATGACGGCCGCTGCGCATTTTCGTTGCTGTCGCATATCCCTTGACTCCTTTCGCCGACACTCGCTCGCCGGTGTCAGCGTTCCCGTCGCCATCAACTGGTGCAATGCTCCCGAGCGTCCCCCCAGCGGCTGCTTCCAGGCTGCTGCTCCTGCGGGCCCCCGGAAGGCACAGCAGACGCCGTGACGTGGCACTCCCACCGGTCCGCCGATCTCGAGCCCACACTAAGGAGACGACGACGGCGCCGACTCACCGGCGCTGCAAGGCCCGTTCGTTGGCCCACTGGTTGCCTTGGGTTGGTTCGGAGTGTCGTTGGAGTTGGACGCACTCGATGCACGATCCCGAGCCGACACTCGCATCACCGGTCCTGCCTGGCGACTTGACGACTCGCTGGCAGCACCAAACCTGAACTGGGAAATTGACGGCGAGCTTTTCGTACGCGTCGGGTACTCTGACAGGTGTTTGCGGGACCGAAACTTTTGCCCGTTCGGCTTTAAGATGTACACGTCGTACATTCCAACTGTTCGGCCACTCTTACGCTGGTGAATAAAACGGGGAATATAGTTTACGGCTGGCGACACAAAACGGCAGGCAGCACGGAACACGGCCGGTCCAACCGAAGTGATCTCTTCTTCTTCGTCTTCTGCTTCTTCATCGGCGCTTCGTCAGTGATCTGCCTTGTCGGCATCAGGTGTGGCCGTCATGATTCGCTACAAATCATACAAAAAGAACTAACTCCTAGTGTCAATCCCACGCAATGCTGCAACGCTTCTTTTTTTTAGGCAATTTTTGATTGGTCATGACCAATTCTTTTTGGTCTTAAGAGCTTAAATGGCAGCTAAAGGAAATATACAATTCAACAGCTGTGTTGCATATGGATGCAACACAGCCATGCAACACAGATGGCAAATTTGCTGCTATTTCAGATTTTTTCTAGCCTCAACAAGCAAAATCTTCAATTCATCCGTATTTATAGAAGAATTTCGAACAACTTCAAGGCCATGCCAATTATTGGTGTAGGAAAACAATCCTTAAATCACTCTCCTTTTCTTAGGAGGTATATCGAGTATTCCTCAAATACGATTCTCCACAGACACATGGTCGCCCGAGATGGCCCATTGTTCTCGACGAGATGGAGTAGTTCGCTTCCAACCGATTTCTCTCGCTGGGTTGCTGAATCTACAAAGTGAAGTAAGGCGGTTTATTTAGTTCGTGCTTGATAAATTTTCTTTATCAATGCTCCATTGCAGTGAGTGCAGGAAGTCTTTTGATGATCACATTTGCCGAAGCACAGAGAAAATAGTAGATGAAGTGCAACATATAATGATGCTGCAGTAGGAAAAGGCCACCGCCGTTTCGCTTAATTTCGTCTGCGTCGTAAAGAAGCGCGTTCTTTTTCTGTCCCCGGCACAACGGAAAATAATATGGCGATGACGGCCGCAGACTGCATAACACATGCCCAGTAGCAAGCGTACACCATGGCGGCACCTAGTATGGATTATGAAAATGAAAACTGGTTTTATACGGAAGGAAATGGCGCAGTAACTGTCTGACATATCTCAATGGAGACACTAACAGCGCCGTATGGAACGAATAAAGGAAGGCTTAAAGAAGAAAAGGAGAAAGAGGTGCCGTAGTGGAGGACTCCGGAATAATTGCGACCGCATGGGGATCTTTAACGTGCACTGACATCGCACACCACACGGATGCCTTAGCGTTTGGCCTCCATCGAAACGCGACCGCCGCATTCGGGTTCGCTTCCGGGTACTCCGGCTCAGCAGATGATCGCCTTGGTTCACAGTTTAGCCAAAATTAACGAGGCTGCCAACGCTTTAGCCCGAGGTTCTTTCAACCGCGCACCGGCGGCCTCCGATCTGGAGTTCTCACGGGAGCGCATGCATTCATTCAGGCAACTGACGCAGGCCTGCAATGCCGAGCGTCGGCTCTACCTCCCAGCCCATCCCTCACTCGACAATTATCACCAGACACTTTGGAGACGGCTGCAAACACGCACCTTACCCTCCCCTTTTATACGCTCGCGCTATCACCAAGTCCACACAAACCCCTTCTGTACCTTCTGCACGACCCCAAAGCCACTCTTGATCATACCCTTTTCCTGTGCCCGGTGAATCCTCCGCCCCGGGGCCTGGAACACCTTACCACTAGGGAGGGTTCAAAGACCCTACTGCGCTGCCAAGACACGGCCAAGCGAGCCATCGCCACAGGTTGGGCTGTCAGCGTCATGAGCCTCCGAGACATGAACATTTGTGTGCAGGGGCCGTGCGGGGGCCCAAGGACCTGCGTGCCCTTAACTCCTCTGTGTCCATTAAAGCTTTCGCCACCACCACACTCGGCACGCTTTCAATAAAGATAAAGGTCGAAACTTTGTTTCACTAGGTAAAAAAAGGAGCCTTTCCGATATTTCTGGTCAATGATGTATTAGCTTTTGGAACAGGAATAATACCGGCTGGATGGTATTTATTTTCTGTCAACATGTATTGGCTTCCAAACATGGCACTGTTCACGAAGGCGTGATTAAGAAAATTGCTTTTATACATACTTCTATGAATTATGGATCGAAGGTGTGCATATGCAGAGAAAAATGCAATGAAACATACCCTGTTTTGATGTAATTTTTAACCTGCGGTTTGAATGAGAGGTGATTATGGATAATCCGTGTCGATGCAAACCAATTTGTACCAACACGCACTGACTCACTACCCCTTCTTGTGACAGTCGATTAGATGCCTTGTGATTATAACCAAACTGCAAACGCAGAAGCTAGCGATAACCACTATTTCGCATCATTCCTTTGTTAATGCGATAACATAATTTGCCAATATGCGATTTCCTGTGCACACATGTAGTAAAACAAGCGGTAAAGAGGGCTCGTTGATAAGGGTCCTGGCGCCGTGACGTTCTGTCGTGTGCTCTCGGAAGACACTCCCTCATGAACCAACCATGCTTTCTTTACGAAATATTGGAGCGGCGTTTGCTCGTAAAATTCCGCTTGCTACTAGTGTGATGAGATTTTTATAGCATGGTTTGCACTGCAGTGATGTTTCTGTAATGATCGTGTTTTTGGGGAATCATATACAGGGTGCGCCAAAAGTTCCCAGGCCACGAGGTGTAGTATTCAGGAGCTCATTCTGGCTCTTGCGACAGCTGTGAAAGTATTAAGCTCTTTACAAATGAGAACGACACATTTCGTACCGCCTTAGAGAATTTGAAATTTAAGTTTGTTGTATATGTCCGACTGCACTGCTCAGAGGCACACTTTGTGGCCTAACAACTTTGGACTCACCGTGTACAGGGTTGGTCAAAAGTTACCAGGTCACAGGGTCTGCTTTTCAGCACGATATCCTGAGACTTAGGATGTCTTTAAGGCTATCAAGGCTCTCAGAGGTGAAAATGATACTTCTCCTTACTTATACTGAGATTTTGAGCTTCGGGGTTTTCGCAACTTTTGACTTGCCCTGGACGTATAAATCAATAAAGCGAAATGGTTAAATATAGCTTGACTACAAACGAGAAGGTTTTAAGTGCAAGAAAAATTATTTATTTGCTCTTACTGCTTCTTTCTATTTCAGAGGCACTGTTTCCGGGTGCTGTACTTTCAATGACGGCATTCATGTCAAGATTGCAGACATTGTTAACTTGTGGGTGCGAACAGAAAAGGCACGCAAATATATCGGCAGAGAACACTGCTCGTATGCAATGTGCTGCGTCTGTAAGATGTTGAAGCTAAACGCATTGTTTTCGGGTTAACCGCGTGTGCCAGAAGCTCAAAATTCTCATTTGAATGAAAACACCCTATGGGCTTCCACGGAGAAGATGTTCGTTACGATTCAGAGACCTCATATACTGACCACTAACAATCGGCAAGGTACCAATATATATATATTGTTGAACTGCCAGAGATTCAACTTAACGTTTGTAAGATATTGCGATAGTGCGGTGTACGCTATGCTCACACGTTTCAATCACCTCCTTTAGTACTATTTCACGCATTTATTTATTTTTTATGCGAGAAGCCACACGGGGTAAATATGTTCTAATTCGAGAATTGTATTGTTTCCCACGTACACCTTGGTATAAATTGGTCACGTGTACCACATACAAGATATTCCTGCAATATGCCTATTTTTTACCCTTTTGCAGTTTTACTTCCTTTCCAGTTGTAAGAAGTGTGATATATAAGTTTGTTTCGCGTTTCCGAAATCCTTACGCTATCTTCATTGTATTTTCAGAGAATTCGCATACTTTCAACGTCACTGCCTTAAAAGACTCCTGATTTAGAAGGCTAACACTAAATTAACTTTTGGTGGCTAACACTCTTAGATAAACTTATTTATCCCCATCTCACTTCACCATATTTTTCTTCCAGTTGTTGTGCGCCTTCCTTCGGTGTCCCGACTTCGCCCAAAAAAATTATGCGTGGCGCGTGTCGGTCATTAGGATTTGAGAAGTCATTTATACCACGCACAATCATCAATTTAAATATTTTTCATTCGTCCTTCTGTTTTTTACATTTAAAATAGTTGCGTGTGTGTGTGTGCGTGCGTGTGTGCGTGTGTGCGTGTGTGCGTGTGTGCGTGCGTGCGTGCGTGCGTGTGTGTGTGTGTGTGTGTGTACTGCTTTATATCCTGTATTGTTTACTGCCTTTCAAAGATTTGTATCATAATGTTCTCATCCGCGTATTTTTATTTACTAGCTTGTTGACTACCTCTTTCTACCTCTTGACCTTATAGTATTGCACTGTAGAGTACACCTCAATTACTTTGGGGTATTCTAAATGAACTATGACCTGTGGGGTAATTCTGAAAACGTAAATAAATAACCATGAAATCAGATACCCAGGCCGAGAATTTAGTTGCAAGGTGCATTTCCTTGAATCAGCAGTATGGTGTTGCGCACATTTAAGTCATCGCCTAATCTAAAAGCTTTTACTTGTAAACCCACATTTTTATGTCATAACGAACAAGATACGAGAGCCTACCTCATTCCTCTAAAACATGCTCTATATTAAGACTAATCTGCTCTCTGATTGCTTTTTTTTGCAGATCTTTAAACATTTCTCTGCGCGTGTATCCTCCTGAAGAAGTGTACTAGGTGCTTTTCGTGTATTACGTAAGTTTATTACGCTACTTGCAAAACCAAAATTTTGCTCGCAGCATTTTTAAGATGTAAAATTAGGCAACCGTAACAAAAACGCTTTCTAACTTGCCAAAAAGTGGCATCGGTTCCACTTTTGTTGGAGACCGTTGCTATATTCCGGCCGAGAAAAAACCGACTTCCTGTTTCTGGGGGGACCAGGGTGCTAAAAGGGATGGGTAGACAAATGGTCGACCACACTTATAAGCCATAATTTGGTGCCATCTTCGCATAGTCCTTCAATGAGATCCACGGCTGAATATTCGTGGATATCTTGGGTATATCCCCGAGTAATCTGATGTGTGCGGAGGTCGAAATACTGGAATAGTGGGCAGGATGTTCATCCTCTGAAGCGGGAACATATATGCCGTATCACCACGGCTTTCATATAATAAAAGAAACCACCGCCGCAGGTGAGTAGCTTCGGGAATTGCCTACTGATCCAGAAGAAGTTGGATTTGAATTCCCCGCCCCCCTTCATTGGAGGTAGGACATGAAAATTTCCTGTGTGTTGCCGATACTGCAGTGTCGAGATACTAGAATGTAGGTCGCCGTCATGTCGCCAACTGCATTTTCCAGAGGCTCATAAAACTGTCAACTCAAGACATCGTAGCTATTACCTGCGATTGCATCCTTTCCACCACGATATCCGTTGCGCGGGCATACTGTGTACTCTTCAGTTCGACCACAAACTAGGCACGGAGCTCTTCACTGCCAAATCCCAAGCGGTCATCTTCGCGGAACAAGTCCCTCAGTGCACTCGTGGTTTCCTCACCCCTATAACGAAAATAAGCTGCCTCCTGCTGTGGTGGACACCAGAGGTGCAGAAATATGTTTGTATGATTCAGCAGAAAGTTTTAGTCTCGTTGGGCAGGGAAGTGCATAAGTACTTTTAGCAGAGCACGTACTGCGCCCCTCAGTACCCACACGGTGATTGGTCCCGACGCGGCATGCTTGCACGCGGTTGATGAAAACGTTGCGCCATGTAGCTTCCTAGGGCGATCTGCGCGTGCGCAGTATCGAGGCGTGGTAAGCGAGAGCGCTTTGCTAAAGGTATCTAATAAGACCAAGGTGGCTATCTCCAAACAGGAGGAAGCAATCTGCACTTTGGATCTTCAGAGAAATGAAAAAGAAAACATGCTCTAGGAAAACGCTAGTCAGTGGCACTGAAACGCCCATTGAGTCCATCGTCCAGTTGAGCATAACTTGTGGCCGCTCGGAGTTGGTTCGTGCCATACAATGGATCTGCGTGGCATGAACAAGGGGATGGTGCCGACATGGAGGACCAGGTGCAGCTGAATGAGGAGAAGTGCCAGCACACAGACGACGAATTTGGAGGTGGCAGTTTCGGAGGTTCGAGGAGACACATCACGTGCCAGCCACCTTTTGATAATTATCGAAACTCAAAAGGCGCCCGTGTGCTGTGCGATACGAGTACACGGCAAAGATCACCAAAATTATGTAAATCAATAATATCACAGCCATTGCCATGGGGACTGTTTATTTTCCAGTTGTGGAGCTGAGACTCTCCCTGAATACGAGGGCATGGCAAACCCGGAATTCCACAGTCCCATCACTGTCGGGAAATTGAGGGCTGAATCTAGACGACGGTTCCATTCGGAATCGTACAACAAATATGCAAGAATGCTGGGGCAATTCAGAGATACAGCAAGCATGGAAAGCTGCGAACCTGCTCTTCATTCCGAAGCCAGAGAAGAAGCTCAAATTTGAGCATCTTAGAATTGTTTCCATCACATCTTGCGTTGGAAAATTGATGAATCACGTAATTCAAAACTAGACTGATTAGATTCATAGAAAATCACTATCTTTATCCTGGCACAATGATAGGCTTCAGATCAAACCTATCGGCATGCGATGCCATATGATACAGCTTAAGGAGCAGGTGATCGATAAATAGACTATTGATACTAGGATCAATGTGGGACTGGACGTCTCCAAAGGTTTTGATAGTGTCAAACACGTGGCCATACTTGAGAGCCTTAGCGCACTAATTGTTGGAGTCAAGGCATATAACTACGTAAGGGGCTTCCTTTGAAATCGGACTGCCACCATCAGCCTGGACGGACAATCACTCGGAAACATTAGAGTGGGCAACAGAGGGACGCCACAAGGGTCCGTTCTCTCTCCGACTGTGTTTAATGTAGCTAAGATGGTTTTCCAGGGCAGCTGGGCGGAATCACAAATCTCCTTCACACGATATATGCGGATGATTTGACGCTGTGGGTGAGCTGGGGCAGCGATGGACAGATTGACAGCACAATTCAGAGAGCCATAGATGTAATCCAGAAATATCTGGAGCGGTTGGATTGAAATACTCGGTAGAAAAATCAGATGCTCTTTTTCTGTCAACTCAAAAAAGAAAAATGTTACCATAACCTTGGTAGACGCGCTCGCGATGCGATTTGTGCGCAACCGAACTCTCTGTCACAACATCAATCTCGTATAGGCTCCGGCTCACGCGGAACTCCAAAACGAGGGGGTGGACCGTGTAGCCCTATTTTTAACCAACCGTGGGATAAGCGACCTCTCGGAAACGGAAGCCCCCGCCTTGGCGCATCGCTCGTACGCGGAGATTACAAACTATTTTGGGAGCTAAGATGCACTATCTCACCCCTCACCCCGACCTGGACAGGGTGCAAGCCACATCACTCAGACGCCTGCAAACAAAGGACATTCTTAGCCCATACCGATTATTTAATGACAAACGGTGAATACCACCCTGCATGCCTGCATAATGGTGACGGGACGCAAGCCCCGCAACACCATATAATACGTGAATGAGCTAGCAAACTAACCGCGACGACACTCTTGCCAGCTCCCTCGGCAGAGGAATGGGACAAGATCTTGCCAGTTCGAGAAAAACAACGCAGTTGGCCCTCATCACGCGAGCTCAACAGGTCGCCCCCGACGGGGGTCACCCTGGACTCGCCCGAGCCCCAACTAATCCCTTTAATTTTCTGGCAGCTAACTTGTAACCACCACCACAACCCATCCCCGCCGCGGTGTCTAGCTGTTGCCACTTCTGGAAGAATGGAAAGGAAAGTAAACGGGACTGCCCAGTGGCTCAAGCTGAGCCATAATTGCTGCCTCGTGCAGACAGTAATAGAGTTGAAAGAGATAGAAGAAAATTTAAAAGACAATACGCTCGTCGCAACAACCGCGTATTCCAAAACGACGACGACGGTTTAGCAAGAGATACACCCGGTGACAAGGAGCCCTCGCCAGATTGGTGAGCGCTCCTATATATCCTATTCCCGTAGGGCCAGGAAGCCACCCCGCCTTCTGCGGTGTCTGTTGTTGATGCGACTGAAGGAAGATTATAAATGAAAGTGCTGGCCTTACGGGCTCTCACACATGTGGTTGGGGGGGGGGGAGGCGTCTAGGCAGTGAGCTCTGGCGTTTAATCAGCAAGAGCGAATTACGTGGTTAGTCACGTGGCGCCACTTGTGAGAGCAAGCGGTCTGAACAGCGGTCAGCGCAGCGGTGGAATGAATGGTACCAGTCACGTGTTATGACGTCTCAGCCACACGTGCGGCGAGCCAGAACTCAAATCCATGCGTCATTTGACCTTCAGCTTTGCAATCGAGAAGTGGAGCTTTTCGGTACAAAAAGTTTGCTCTGGTTCAACGCGGCTAAACCTAGAAACATGGGCGAAAGCTGATTTAAGGTAATCACACGAAGGTAAGCACACGCTACACGTTTTTATATAGCGAATGGCGCGTCACGCAATTTCCGGCAGTTGGGAGAGGGCCGTCGGCGAAAAGTGCTGCTGCAACAATGCTACCACTTGGGTGTAAGAAAGTTCGTTCACCTTGTCTGGCGCGCATCAACCACTAAGTAAATCCACGGTGTGGGTCGTCAGCGCTGCAACCAACAGGGCCCGCTTCTTCTTGTCGTCCGTGATGCCATTGCCTTCAAAGAAAGCCTCCAGTCGAACTTGGTAAGCTGGCCACTTGTCGCTCGTCTCGTCAAACTGCGGCGGGCTGGCATATCCTCCCACGGTGGCGAAGGCTGCGGCGTACTAAGAGGGCGGCCCGTTGTCATCCCATTCTCACTGAAGAATCCGCACCATACACAGCGGTGGCTGGGCCAAGACAACGTTTATTGCTTTGAAGCGTGTTAATATATACGTTGTGTGAAACGATTACAGAAGGAGTGTGAGGAGGACAGCGGCGATAACAATTGCCCTAAGCGTGAGTCACGCCGTAATCGGGCGTGAAGTCATTCCGACGTAGCACTACTCGTCTTATAATTTTTGCGCATTGAGTATTTGCTGCGAGCATATATTTACCCCTTTCCACCATGGCCTCACTGTTTCTCATTTGTAACTCAACTCCCATCATGTCATCTTCTTGCTGCAGTGTGATTGCGTTTTACGCTTCTTCATTCGATGTAGATTGGCACTTAGTCCATAGATTGAGCATGGCCACCAGCTGTAGGCCTAGTAAAGGGGCCTGATGGAATAAAAATAACCAAAAAGAAATTACACACAAAGTTATAGGACACCACCGGAACCTGGCAGTCCAGCCCATAATTGGCGGTATACCATCTGGTAAGCTCCACGAAGTGGCCCCGTGAGATAGGAAAGTTTCGCGAATCGAGATTCCGCGTTTGGTGGGGTAGAAAAGCTCTGCCTCCTGCCATAATTTTTTTTCTCTGTGAGACGACAAAGATTGTTCTTCCAACAGCTGCAGTAAGTGTCAATGGATACACCTAACAGAGTATAATTGAATATTTATTCAAAGGTTCAACGTATAAAAATTAAAATCGCATTACAGCCGTCGCACAATTGAGAAGTGATTCACTGCAATCCGCATTTGGAACCCAATTGCAGCCTTGGCAGTAATTACTGCCAAGGCTGTAATTACTGCCAATGACTATGTCGTTAACGACACAGGCATTGTTAAAAATATGACCTTTACATGTGCTGCAATGACAAAGGGCTAAGAGTGCACGTCAACAGGAAAAAATATGCTTTGTCACTGAGTGAAAATAAAAGCATCCTAAACCTTGTATTGTGCAAAAAAAAAACAACGCTTGCAATACTAGTAACAAAAGCAGAAAAACAAAAATCTAGAGATGTTCAAGCACTAAGTAAGTGCAGCCTTTCCCGTGTGGGCCTTTTCAATTCGGAGACGCAGTCCGATTCTGCTTAACGTTCGTTTTTCTCAGGCGCGTGTCTCCGGTCGGTTGAGTTCTGGGTGGTGTCGAGTGCATCCATGTGAGGCTCCTGGGCGAGACGGGATGCAGGCAGGTGTGGAAAAAGGAGCCCTGAAAGGAGAGAGCGAAAAGCATTCAGGAGCTGTGGAGATGGATCAGTGCCATAAACTAGGTGAGCTGATTAGCACTTCTCGAAAAAAGATGTCGAGGACCTGATGGGACCCGCAAGTTTCTGATCGTAGTCAAAGGAGAAAACGTCGAAAGGTGAACGTAAGGAACAGGTGCTAGCAAAAAAAAAAATTTAAAAGTATTGGGAATGTGTACTCTTGTAGAACTGTCTTCCACGCAGTCTATGAGCTGAAGCTTCTGAACAAACAGAGTTGCGTTCCACCGTGCCAAGTGCTTAGTTGATATATCGCAAAACAAATTGGCGAAAAATAAAATAAACCTGGAATTGACGTATGTGGGTATCGGGAGCAGTTTCCGGGTAAAGTCCATTGGTAGCGGTAACTTATTCATGGAAGTCGAACAATTGCAGGCAACAAAGTGAGAATCTTGTGAAATGTCTCAATGAAGACGTAAAACAGTTGAGATACGATGCCAAAATGATTCTATCAGGAAAGAAGGAATGACAACATTAAGTTTCTGACGAATCCACGAATAGTAACGGTACCTTAATATACTATAACCCTGTGAGGAGGTTATTGCAAATAGAGAAGCTAAATGTGAAGGAGAAATCACAAGGGATGGCGGAGAGTTCGGACACTGGGACGCCAGCATCGTCCGGCGGCGACGGCGGTGATCGAAGTCCGCTCTCGCATGGCTCTAACGCTCAAGTTCAGTAGGGGCTGCACTACTCGCGTGTCCTTAGTGGAATGTTGTAACGCTTCACACACACACACACACGGCTAATGTGTCTTACAGTGGTGGCCCACTAAGTACTCATCACTGATATGGCTTGGGCTGCTTCAGCTCTTAGTCGGAACACGCGGTCTGTCCTGCGGAAAACGTTGGGGAAGAATGTAATGGCTGAGGCCACCTCGAACATCTTAACGTATCGTAAGCAATTAACTGGAGCTTTTGCTTTTCTTCTGTGTTGAAGAGTGGCCAGTACATCATGACTTTAGCCCATGAAATTGTGTTCATAAAAAAAATGTCAGAGGGACCAGAATATATAGCGACGATCCATGTGTGAACCTCCGTCCTCTTGCCCAGTTTGGATTTCTGGAAGAAATAGCAGTGCCCCATTTGAAACGGGGTGGTAGCATGGCCACCATTCTAGGCACTTTTTGCTGTTTTTTTAATGACGTAGGTCTGCAAATTCGCAATTTTCTTCAAAGTGCAATTCCTAATCCTGCTGTTCCAAGCTGATGTCGTCTCCCAAGCTTTTGAGCCGCCAATCTTCCAATCCCATTTTGCTAACTTGTAGCGCTGATCCGTTCACCTGACGATTGTTGTCTCTAAACGCTGGAGCCTCACGGAGAGTGACCGCGTTCAAATCAAATCAAATCTTTATTTTCCATCAGGTGCCACAGACGGAGGGGCTACGGAAAAAAAAAGCTGCCACTTGGCGGCTTGACGAGTCCGCAGCCTAATATATAATGCTGCGTCTAGACAGCCCCAGAGAATCCGGGAGATACCGCCGCATTCTTGGGTAAGGAATTCAACCTTTTGTAATGATTTACTACGCATTGCTCAGGTGTCTTCTTGTCGGCTAGTTTTCTTTTTGTATATTCGCGTTCTAAGACACCCTGATCTGGCTTGAAAGAGTAGGGGACTGTCTGTAGAGTTATGATAGAACTATTCGTTATTGATCTGCATTTTACAGCTTTATAATGTTCTACATTCTGCTTTTTGCCATTGAACTGATCATGTTTTTACCATCTACGTTGCATCTTGTATATGTATTGCGAAAGTGGAGAACGGAAGGGAAAACTTAAGGGTGTTTACGAATGTTCCGACAAGAGGACTTGACTTCGTCTGGGCAAAGCATTAATCATTGACGGGATCATTTACGCGCGTTGGTGAGCGCATCGATCCCTTCATTGATGAGAATATATATTAAATTTGTTTGCCATCCGTTCGTCGATGAGTTCAATAAGTACATTCAGTCGATCCCATCATTTATGAGAATTTGTATTTAATTTGTTTGCCACCCTTGGTCGATGAGTTCAATGAGTACACTCAGTGAACTCATTGACCAACTGGTTGCAAACGGAGCTCGAAAACAGTATATCCAACACTTCCTCCGCGGTCATACTGCCAGCTCACCGACAACCGCCCCAATAAGCTCACAGGGTTTTTGTATTTGTGGGCGAAAATGGCGCGCGGTTCCCATAAAGGACAGCCTAATGTCAAACAACTCCTGTATTTCACTTACATACCACCAATTCTTGAATATGCCTGCCATGCATGGGACCCCCGTTTGCTTACTTATCTCACTTGACCGAGCGCGTCCAGAATAATGCTGCGTTATTTGTGCCCAATAATTACAGCTTGTCAACTAGTGTCAAGTCTTAAAATCCACCTTGGTTTTGGATCTTTAGCCAACCGTAGGAAACATTTGAGGTTGCAAATCATGCATCGCATCTATTTTGGAAAGCTGAGGGTTGACAAAGACTGGTACCTGCTTCAGCCTCACTTTTTCTCTAGACTTGATCATCAGTGGAATATCCCAGGGATTAAATGTAGGAAAGATATTTACAACACCTTGCTCTTTCCACGGATGACCAATGCTTGGAACCGGGTGCCAGCCGGCGTCACTGAGTGTTGCACGGATGATCATTTCGGCGCATTCTTATCTAATGTGTAACTGACGTGCAGTTCACTTGCGCGCGTCTTTCATTTTGTTAGCGTCATTGCATTTCTGGAGTGCGGTTGTCCTTCTTCAGTGCATCCATTTCCTCATTCATTATAAGCTGTGTCATTTTATTTTTGTTATTCTGTGGTACTTTCGGCCAAACGAGCAGAAGTTATTGTGTTTCCCACCCTGCATTAATGCCTTCGGGTGCTGCAGCTCTCTGTAATAAATAAATAAATAAAACCTCAGATATAGCAACACTGAAATTTTAGCGGGCGTCAGCAAGGGGTACCTGGAAAGATGTCCCACACATAAATAAGGATTTGGTCTTGTCCACATTTCCAGAGCACACAGATGTAAAGAATTGAAGCTTCCGTAACTAACGCTCTTAAGTCCACCACTGAGGCAGTGTTGGAGGTCTATTTTCGGCTTTTGTCTTTCGGTATTTCGTTCCGCCATGATTACTAATCCCTTATCTGAGTTTTCAGGTCAACGCAGCCAGTCATACCTAAAGTCCCTAGAAAAGTTTATCTAGGGGCTTTAGTCATACCAAGTCACCTGTACCAGCTGGACGCACAGCCCTTCCTGGCCACGCACGCTATCCTCTCCACGCTCCCTGAATCCTTTCTGCGGAGCTGGTCTTTTATATCGATTGTGTTAGAAATGTCGTTTGTTTTAAGGCACTCTCTTGGCATGGCATGACGTCATTTTAAACGTTGTTATACCCGCATGTAAGGATAGGACTTCTGTCCTGCTGAGGTATGAAGCACCGATTAGGGAACGGACCAACTAGAACGAAAGAGAGAAGGTCGCTTTGAACCCTAACCACAGGAACAAGCTTGTGCACTGTAGATCGAATATAATCTATCGGATTCTGCTGACCTGCGGTAAAGTGTAAGTCGGGCAAACTGGCCGTAGAATGAACTTTACATTACTCCATGATTCGCATCCCTTACTTGAATCACGGGGCCAGCATCTGCCTAAGCATTGTAAGACCTGCAAGCATCATGACCAAGAATGCACTCCGCTTTTCGGCAGGACTAAGGATAACGGACGCTCTACGGAAAAGAAATAACGCGAAATTGCCAAATCCTTGGAAATCGCGAGACAAGGGCCTGAAAAATGTGTTAGTGGGGCATCCATCCACATGTATTGCAAGGAGTTTGAGTTTCTCGGGCTGACGGGATCATTACGCTTTTTGCTTTTTGTGTGTTGGTGTGCATGCGCTTTGTTGTTGCAGGAAGAAGGTGTTGGTGGAATAAACCAGTTGTTAGTCGGCACTCTCGTCCCGTGTGCTTCCTTCATCTTATCCCGTTCTTTTTCCGCAGTTATTTATTGTTCTTATAATGACGTTCCAACTATAGCTCCTTACAGCACTCTTCTTGAGTAATAACTTCGCATGAAACGGAAGTCAGCGTACCCTTGATCCTGATCACTAACCGGAGCACTTGGTGCGCAGTTCAACCCCACACGTTAATGGCGTGACGTTCGCTCTATTGAAAAGGCCAAAGCAAGAAAGGGCCACAAGTGGGCTTTTACCGCATGAGGTATATTTAGCGTTGCTTGACGGCGGAACGAATCTCTCATCCCTCAGCACAACTGTTTGGCCGAAGGCCCTTTCACAAGTATTTCATCGAGAAGAGCCGAGCACCAGGCCGGAGGAAATCTTGTACACATTAGAAAACCGGTAGATACACGGCGGCAAAGGGGATCCAACGCAGCACCTCCCAAATGCGAGGCGGACACGGTGCCACAAGGCCCCCGCTTCGAGAAATGCGGCTCACACCTGCGAAAAATAAATACGACTACCCAATCTGCCCTGAATAAAGCTGAGCTTCTATTTCCGAAATCTTTTTATTGTTAGATTCCAGTAAAATAGTGCAATTTCCACTCCATCCAGCATACTCATTTGTAAATCTAAGTGTGGAAGATTAGACTGCTAGACATAAACGCACCCAGATGAGGTCTTAGCAAAGGAGTATAACAATAACTGGAGCATATGATGAATTTTATTTGAAAAGGAACGTTGGCCATAGTCACTGACCGGATGAATTTCTCGCCTTGCAGTGACTGCAGATAAAAAAAACGGCCGTGGCTTAGCTTGGTTAAGCCTGGTGATTGCGAAGAAATAGTGTGTTATTCTCCGATCAGCTGGTAGTATGGCTGGTGGTAGTCTTGGGTTATGCTAGTGTTATGCTAGACTCACTGTCGGGCAAACTCATAATTTCTTCCTTTGATTCTGCGGTTTCCACAGAGGAGGTTGCACGTTGTCGCCGAGCTGCATACTGGGCACGCCGCTTAGAAAGTCGTTCTTCTCGTTCTTCCGTCTCCGTAGCTCGCTGATGCTTCCTCTTTGCATTCTGCCGAGCTGCCTTGTTCGTAGGCACAATCGTAACATCTGGCTGTATGACTGCCTTGGCGAGAGCAGCGGAGCTGTTTTATACAGCTGGTGTGACGTTACTCTGACCGTAGCGCCCCTGGTGAGAGGAGCGGGAGTTAGGCCGCTGTTGGTGGCTACCGCCTCGCCTCGCGACGGCGTGAGATGGGGTCCCGTTTTTACACAGCTGGTGCGACGTCACACCGACCGTAGCGCCCCTGATGAGAGGAGCGGGAGTTTGGCCGCCGTTGGCAAGGCCGGTCTTGACGCGCGCTTTCGCTCTAGAGCGCGCGCTCATCTCGAGACCGGCCGTGCCGTTGGTGGCTACCGCCTCGCCTCGCGGCGGCGTGAGATGGGGCCCCGTTTTTACACAGCTGGTGTGACGTCACTCTAGGTCACATGGTGTGACGTCACGCAGCGAGGTCACGCTAAAGGTCAATGGTGCCTACCACCGCCTCGCCACGGAACGGGCTGAAGTGCGACCTAAAGTAGTATTGCTTCGCAATAAAAGGCGGTCGAAATAAAAATTCCAAATTTTCTTGTCGTGCACTGACCGAGCACCAACTGCCTACGGACGGGCCGCTCCTGTCCCCATTTCATGGAGAAATTCGATTCATCCGATAATACGCCTGCCCTCCAATCTTCTGCAGACAAACCGAGGTAGTTTGTGGCAATGTCGAGACGGAGTCATTTGTGTTGCGCGGTGAGAAGTAGCCTCCAGCAAATGATGCGACTATAGGGGAGGTATATTCCTGCTGACCGAAGGCGTTTCTTAATCGCTCACAAAGACACTGCCTGGATTCCCATTTCCTCTTCTATCTCGGCAGCGGCAGTATGGGGACTGCAGAAGGCGATCTTCCTCTTCATTGAGAGATCTCGGACGTCAGCTAAGGTCAGCGTCGTCAATCCTCTCTTCTAGAAAAACACGCACAATGCGGGTTATGGTCCCTACTGCGCACCCTACATCGGCAGCAATGCTTCTCCGTGACCTGCCTTCCCTGACTAACAACACGATTTCCACTCTTGCAGCGAAGCTGACGCGCGGCATCTCTTTTTTCCTTCTGGGGAGATCGGGAGTGCTCGAATCTAATTTATAACACCTCTTATCGTCCGTCACGAATATGGCGTAAGATATCACCGCTTTTATGGACTTGTTCTATCGCTTAGGCAACAACCGATCGATTATTTCAGGCAATTATTCCTTATTCCTCCATACTCATCGTTCGGCAGAGTGGCTAAGGCTGCTCCCGAAAATAACTGCCATGCATGCAGAAAACAAACAACTATCCCCATCTTCACCCATCGCCTAATGGAGCAAAGCAGTATCAAAAACAAAAAAAAGGAAATACTGACGGTGACATAGAAAAAAAATTCGTAGCAGGCATTAAAATATCTTTTAACTGCGGGAAGGTGGAGGCTATTTGAGACTCATTGCACTGATTTGAATTTGAGTGGTGACGTCACGCCGCGCAAGCGCAGTGTTGCTTGGCGGCGGATCACACCAACCGCCACAGTGGGCAGTTTGCTCAAAGTCCAGTTGGCAGGTAGTGATCACGTGAGAAGGTTATTTGACACGTGACAGGGTCACATGACCTAGGACGTAACGGATGGACACTGCGAGGTCACGTGACCGGACGGACGGTCACCGCGAGTATGAACCACTAAAGGCTTTTGCCTTAAATTTTGCTGTGGCCTGACAGTCCGCTGAAGCCCCTATAATACTGAAGAATGGGAACGGCCCATCACTCTCGTTATCAGCCTTTCTATCACCCGCGGGGCCACGCCACGTCATTCCGGCACTCCGGTGAACCCCCACGTGAGCTAGTTTTTTTACTCGAGACATTACTTGATGACAGCCGTTACGTTTCTCACAGCAGCTGCGTTTGGATGAACGCCCTGAATCTGTTCATTGTTTATAGTCGGATGCAGCTTAAGAACGCAGTTGTTTTTGCCCGTCAAAGGACCCCGTTCCACCCTATAAATAGCGTCGGCCGATTTTTATGAACATGATAGTGTGACTAAGCAGGGCGTGGTAGATAAAAGGGGATGCTCCCTTTCCTCTGTGGTCAGGGATAGACTCCTGTCTCTATTGCGGCACCGCTGCCTGAATTGTCAGGCTAGCAAAGTCACGACAATCGGCCGACCCCTTAATTATTGGCTGGAAAGGGGTACTTTGATAGGGAAAAGCTGTAGCGTTATTTAGTTGTATCCGACTATACTCACGACTATAGTGCAGCTTGGTCTCAGAGGATATTTCCTTTCCTCATGTATGTCATAACGAGCACCTCTTTCCATTGTCTGATGAAGCGATTAAGCCGTGGTTATTCCCCATTGATATGCCACCCACTGGGATTTTAGGCTGGCAGATGCAAATGAATCCGGAAAGCGGGAGAAAAAAAAAAGTAGGTCAAAGGGGTAAATTGGTCGACCAGAGTGGTTGGAGGGACTCCTTTAAGGGAAACTTGCCGCTTAATTCTTGATTTTTATATGACTATAGTCAGATACAACTCAAGCACAAAGTTCTCTCATCGTCAAAGAACCTGCGTTCGGCCAATGCAGTCGTCAGATTCTCATGATCTGTTTAGCGTAACAATGCAGGGAACCGTTCGACAATGCAGAGATGGGACTATACCCGACCATGGAAAGAGGGGGCTATCACCTTTCATCTGCTACTGCCTGCCTGGAATATAACACGAGAAAACTTATCGAAGCATAAATTGCAAGGCCAGAAGACAGAAGAGTGGGATAGAGAGAGAGAATGAAAAGGAAACACAGGGAGGTTAACCAGATGTGAGTCTCCGGTTTGCTACCCTACACTGGGGATGGGGGATAGGGGTTAGAAAGATGACAGAGAGGAAAACGCAAAAAAAAGGAACGTGCACACATGGAGACACACACACACAAGGCGATCCAGTTAGTCTTTCACACAGGCCGGTAGATTGTAAGAAGCGCAAAAGCGCTTGCACGGCCTTCTTCTGCGACGGTAGATCCTTTCGATGTTATAGAATTCTTTTTTCGGATAGCGGTTGGTCGTCCAGTTGGTCAAGTTCGTGGCTAAGGCATGCCCTCTGTGGACTGTACTGCGGGCAGGAGCACAATATATGGCCAATTGATTCTTCATGGCCGCAGTGGTCACAGGTAGGGGTGTCGGTCATCCCTATGCGGAAGGCATAGGCTTTATTAAAGGCAACACCAAACCCAAGTCGATATAAAAGCGTGGCGTCTCTACGGCGAAGCTGTGATGGCGCTCGAAGACTTAATGTTGGATCAAGTGAGTACAGTCCCGTATTTCTTAATGTGGCTCTTTCCATTGCGACTCGGTGCACTGCCGAGCAAGTAGGCGGAGCTTCCGTGCCGCGTCAGTTCTAGAAAGAGGAATTGGGACGTGGCGCTCCTCAGTATGGGCTGAGCGGGCAGCGTGATCCGCCCGTTTATTGCCGATAATCCCGCAGTGACTTGGAAGCCACTGGAACGTTATTTCATGGCCGGCATCACTTATATGGTGTAACGTCTCTGTAATATAGAAGATTAGTTGTTCGTGCGGTCCGCGTCATAGAGGTGACAGTATGCAGTGCCGCCTTCGAATCGCAGAATATTGTCCATTTGTGTGGCGGTTCATCACCAATGTGATGAAGGGCAGTTAAGAGCGGTGCGAGCTCTTCTGCCGTCGATGTTGTCGCGTGGGTCGTCTTAAATTTAATTGTTGTAGCTTTCGCTGGAATGACGATTGCCGCCGCGGAGCTGCTTGGAAGGACAGATCCATCAGTGTAAATATGCGTTGAGTCACGGTAGTTCTCGTAAAAATGTAGTAGCGTGAGCTGTCTAAGGGCTGGTGGTGACAGATCAGCTTTTTTCGAGATACCAGGTATTGCGAGGTTGATTTTTGGCTGAGCGAGGCACCATGGAGGGATCGAAGGTCTCGCAGCCGGAGTGAAACAAGCTGGCAATGATTCGTCATATGCAGTTATCGTTTGGCTGAAAGATGTGTGTGGCCTGTCCGCTGGTAGAGAGGCTAAATGATGACGAGGATTCCTGGCTAGATGCCTTATATGTGTCCTGAGTACTTCAATTTCAATGTGGGTCTTGACAAGGTGGTCTCTAGCGATTGCTATCGTAGCCACTGTCGAAGCACTCTGAGGCAGGCCTAGACAGATCCGGAGCACTTGACCCTGAAGACTGTATTGTGCGTAGATTCGTTTTGCCTGTGTTGTTTATTGCTGGCAAGCTGTATCGCAGAAATCCTAGAAAAAGCACCCTGTACAGTTGTAACATGGCACTAGGCGACATTCCCCAGGTCTTGCCAGCGAAAAACTTGAACAGGTGGCAGATGCCTGTCAACCGTTTTTTCACGTATGATATGTGTGGGCTCCATGACAAGTACCTGTCGATTATGACACCTAGAAACTTGTACAATCGGACCCGTCGTATTATTTGGCCATTTATCATTACACTGTAGTTTGCCATGGGTTTGCGCGTAAATGGCACTAGTGCGCATTTCTCGAAGGAAATTTCGAGGCCTCGATTACGGAGGTAGATAACAGTTTGTGTGGCGGCTCTCTGAATTCTCGCTCGCAACTGTAGGCGTGTTACTGCAGATGTCCATATGCAGATGTCATTCGCGTACATTGAGAGCCTGACTGTGGTTGGCACGTGCTCAAGGAGAGCAATTAGTGTTAGATTAAATAACACGGGGCTAAGTACACCGCCCTGGAGGACGCCGCGGTAGCTATAGTGAAGAGAAGTATGGCCTTCCTCGGTGCTTACAAAGAAGGATTGCATGGATAGATAGCTCCGTATCCATTGAAACATCCGGCCACCCACTCCTACCTCTGCGAGAGCAGAGAGGATGGCTTCATGCGTAACGTTGTCATACGCCCCTTTAACGTCGAGGAATAAGGATGCGCAGAGACGCTTACGGCATTTCTCATGTTGAATGTAGGTCACCAGGTCGACGACGTTATCGATTGATGATCGACCGCGTTGGAAGCCCGCCATGGCATCTGGGTAGGTGTTGTGGTTCTCCAAGTACCACTCCAGGCGTCCTAGGACCATCCTGTCCATTACTTTGCCCACACAGCTCGCCAAAGCGATCGGGCCATATGATGAGAGCTCCAACGGCGACTTGCCAGGCTTCAGCAGTGGAACAAGGCGACTTGTCTTCCAGGTTGTTGGTTGCGTGCCATTTCTCCAAGATTCATTGTACACCTCAAGAAGAACTCCTCTCGCTCGCTCCCCCAGGTGACACAGAGCTCGGTAGGAAATTCCGCCAGGTCCTGGCGCTGATGTGCGGCTACACAAAACTAATGCTGCCTTAAGTTCGTGGATCGAGAATGGTAGATCCAACCGGAAATCACATGGTGGCGGGTAGCTGCTCGAAGGCGATGGAATGTTGGTAGCTGTGAGTTGGCCGGATAATCTGGCGCAGAAATCCTCTGCCACGTCAATCTCCGATCTCTTTTGAGAGAGGGCAAGCGCCTTGAATGGGAATCGCTCTACGGGAAGTGTCCGCAGCCCGCGCACCGTTCTCCATAGTTGCGATAAAGGCTTGCGTGGATCTAGCGACTCACAGAAGGCAGCCCAACGTTGCGATTCGAGCTTGTCTAACCGGCGCTGTATCTTCTTTTGCGTGCGCCTGGTGGTCCGTAGATCGTCCATCGTTTTCGTACGTCGGTACCTTAGTTCAGCACGTCGTCGGATTCCTCGTAGTCGTTCTAGTTCCACATCAAAATCATTAAGTTTCGAGGAGCATTTTAGAGTACACATAGTGTCTTGCACCACGCTCTTGATTTCCTCTTCCAAGTCGAAAGATGAATTGGCGTCTCAGTGTTCTTCCATAATAGACTGAAATTTAGGCCAGTCCACTCTTTGGATCGTATCCTGTGTTTTGGAAGCGGTCAATCCTCTGATCTTGATGTAGGTGGGGATATGGTCGCTTCCGTGCGTCTCTATGACCGCAAACCACCTTGCACGTCTGACTAGGCTTCGTGAGACGAAAGCCAAGTCAAGACAGCTGCTGTACGTGGAGGCACGTAAGATCGTAGGACTTCCATCATTCAGCAGCCAAAGTTCATTACTGGAGGCGAAAGAAGAGTGGAATTGACTGTCTACACAATGTGCCCATAATTTGCATGATTGTCATAGCTGCCGCCATACTATCTGGGACCAATAACACTGCGAAAACGTGTTCGTTTTTTTGTTCCGCTTACATTTCCAAGTGATCCGGGCGCACAGTGCTGTATCTGGACTCTGCGCCCAAAAACGGCGCACCAGATGTCATCTGAAAACTTCCAGGCAAAATAGAAATGTCTCTATACATATTAAATTACTCTATATTGTTGATATTTTTACTAATCGCCTAATAATTTTTCGCGCACTGAGTCTTTGCGTATATATTTACCTATGTTCACCATGGTCTCACAGTTTCTTATTTTTAACTCTGAACTCACCATGTAGCTCTCGTTGACGCCGCGTTATTGCGTTTTACACTTCCCTCGATCTAGCTTGGGACTGAGTGCACAAATTGTGCGTGCCCACCAGCTATAGGGCCTAGTAAAAGGACGTCCTGGATTAAAACAACTTAAAACAAGTTAAACAAAATTCATAGGGTACCACAAGAACCTGGCTGCACTGGTTATAATTGGCGCTACCATCTGATAACCTCCACTAAGTGGCCGCATGGGACAACAATATTTCACATCGAAATTCCGCAGTTTGTATGGTTTTAAAGGGCTACCTCCTACCATCGTTTCTTCTTTTTTACTCTAGGGAGACGATAAAGAGTATTCGTCCAACAGCTGCAGGAAGGGCAAAGGGACACGCGAAACTGAGTACAAATATTTATTGAGAAGTTCATGATACGAAAGTTAAAATCGCATTACAGCTGTAGCACACATCAGAAATAATTAACTGGAATCCAGCATTGGAGCCCACTCGCAGCCTTGGCAGTAGCGACAGAGGCATTCTCAAAAATATCATCTGTATACATGTGCTCGAATGACAAAGAATTAACAGTGCATTTCCAAAAGAAAAAAGATGCTTTAGCGCTTGAATGAAAATAAAAGCTTCCTAAACCTTGTACTGTGAAAAAAAAAAAACAATTGATACAACACCAGTAACAAAAGGAGAAAAGCAAAACTTGGTCGCTGCCCAAGCTCTGAATAAGCGCAGCCGTTTCCATGTGGGCGTTTTGAATCGTAAACACAGGCCACTTCAGCGTAACCTTCGTATTTCTCCGACCCGCGTCTCCGGTCGGTTGAGTCCTGGGCGGTGCTGAGTGCCTTCGTATGAGGCAGGCAGGTGTGGAGGAAGCAGCCCTGGAAGGAGAGGGCGAAACACGTTAAGAATCTGCGGGGATGGATCAATGCTTTAAATTAGTCTGGGTGATTAGCACTTCTGAAGAGAAGAGGTCGCGAACCTTTTGAGACACGCACTTTCCTATTCGTAGTCAAAGAATAAAACCTCGAAAATGTGAACTTAAATAATAGGTGCTAGCACGAAAAAAAAATTAAAAATCTCAGGAATGAATGCCCTTGCAGAACATTCTTCCACGCAATCCATGAGCTGATGTTTCTGAACGATGAGAGTTGCTTTCCACTGTGTAAAGTGCTAAAGAAGTTGTACTCATGCCGGAAATCTACATCGATGTATAACTAGTTGCAGTTGATTGACGGAAATCTTTCTGATATGCAGCTCAGCTGGCCCCATTCGAAGCCCTTTAAAATCGGCCTCTAACAGTAATCCATGCTGATAACTCTGCAAAGCCCGCATCGCAGGATACGAGTAAGGCGCTGCGCTTATCACAAACCGTAACGAGTGTATACAGGCCGGCTGCACTCACGTTCAGTTGAAATACACACTGAATGTTGCCCCATGCAGAAACTATTTTTTTCGTGTTGCCATGCACACAGGACCCATTTCGCTTTTTCGATTTCCACGGTTACAGGTATGCGTTATCTCCTTGCTGGCATTGATCATTTTGTGTGCCTGTAATATCCACAGCAGTTTTTCCCAACGTGAATTCTATCACGGAAATAGGAGAACTACACGAAGTTGATGTCGAAGATTTTGTTCTTGCGAGCCAAAGCCATAGAATTTTGTTCAGTGAATAAAAGTTGTTGCATCAGCCTGCAACAAACTCACTTATCCTGTTAGAAATTTTCATATCTACAGTGTTTTATCGCGACCAACCTCGTTTCTGCTAAAGCGAACTAAAATCTACAGGTAATGAATGATACATTCGAAACAGTGCGAAAGCACATTTCGTGCTGCATGGAAGACGACTATGAGCAGGCAGTGCCGAGAGACGGAGCGCTCGCGCTAGGCCAGCTGGGAACGGACAAGGCAACAGACAACGGGCTGCTTTGCTCGGGGTTGGTACGGGCCGGAGCAGTTCTTACGCCCGAAAAGAGAAATTTGTCATTCTGGCATTGATCTGTAGGAAGACACAATGTTTCGTTTCGTCTTCTTTCGACGCTAAATTTCCTGTTCTCTTGAATTTGCTTCCACGAGAGTAAATAATGATCGGTGCGCAAAGTTGCGCTTTTACATAGTGTCACGTGCACGTGAGGCTAGCCTAGCAGTGCTGTTTGAGGAACTAGCGGGAATTAATTGGGATGTGATAGGGCTTAGCGAGGTTAGGAGGACAGGTGAGGCGTATACAGTACTAAAGGACAGACACATACTGTGCTATCGCGGGTTAGAGGATAGACGAGAACTAGGTGTGGGATTCCTCATTAATAAGGATATAGCTTGCAACGTAGAGGAGCTCTACAGTATTAATGAGAGGGTAGCAGCTATAGTAATTAGGCTGAATACGAGGTACAAGCTGAAAGTGGTGCAGGCCTACGCACCCACATCCAGCCATGATGACCAGACCGTTGAAAGTTTCTATGAGGACGTAGAATCGGCAATGAATAAAGTAAAATCGCAGTACACTGTACTGATGGGCGACTTCAATGCGAAGGTGGGCAAGAAGCAGGCTGACGACCACGCGGTAAGTGACTATGGGATAGGCTCTAGAAATAGCAGGGGAGAGTTATTAGTCGAATTCGCGATAGAAATAATTTACGGATCATGAATACCTTCTTCCACAAACGAGAAAACAGGAAGTGGACCTGGAAGTTTCCCAATGGTGAGATTAAAAATGAAATCGACTTCATACTATGCGCTAAACCTGGCATCATTCAGGATGTGGCCGTCCACGGAAAGGTGCGTTGTAGCGACCACAGAATGGTAAGGTCTAGAATTAGCTTAGACTTGAAGAGGGAACGAAAGAAACTAGTGAAGAAGAAGACCATTAACGAGTTAGCCGTAAGAGGGAAAGCACAGGAGTTTAGGATAGCGCTGCAAAACAGATATCCGGATTTAACTGAGGAAGATGATCTTGATGTTCATTCAATGCACGATAATCTGACATCAATAATTACGGTGTGCGCAGTAGAAGTAAGCGGTAGGACAGTTCGAAAAGATACCGGGAAGCTATCTCAGGTGACGAAAGATCTGATTAAGAAGCGCCAAAACATGAGGGCATCTAACCCTACCGATAGAATAGAACTAACGGAGCTATCAAAGTTAATAAATAAGCGCAAGGTAGCCGACATAAGGAAGTTTAATATGGAGAGAATCGAGCATGCTTTAAAGAACGAAGGAAGCCTAAAAACAGTGAAGAGGAAACTAGGCATAGGTATAAAAACCAGATGTATGCATTAAGAGACAAGCAGGGCAATGTCATTAGCAATATGGATAAGATAGTTAACGTAGCCAAAGAGTTCTACACAGACCTGTACAGTAGCCAATGTAATCAGAGCGTTAATGAGAAAGACAGCAGTGCACAGGAATGCGTCATCCCGCCAGTAACGAAAGATGAAGTAAAGAAAGCCTTAGAAGCAATGAAAAGGGGAAAAAAGCAGCTGGGGAGGATCAGGTAACAGCAGATCTGTTGAAGGATGGAGGGGACATCGTGCTAGAAAAACTAGCCACCCTGTATACGCAATGCCTTATGCCCTCGACTGCACCAGAAGCTTGGAAGAATGCAAACATTATCTTAATTCATCAGAAGGAAGTCGCCAAGGACTTTAAAAAATACAGGCTGATCAGCTTACTATCCGTTGCCTACAAAGTATTTACTAAGGTAATCGCTACTAGAGTCAGGGCAACGTTAGACTTCAATCAACCAAATGATCAGGCAGGCTTTCGTAAAGGATATTCCACAATAGATCATATTCACACTATCAATCAGGTGATATAGAAATGCGCAGAATATATCCAACCTCTATATATAGGTTTCATTGATTACGAGAAAGCATTCGACTCAGTGGAAACCTCAGCAGTTATACAAGCATTGCGTAATCAGGGGGTAGAAGAGCCTTATGTCAAAATACTGGAAGATATATATAGCAACTGCACAGCTACTATAGTCCTCCATAAAGTCAGCAACAAAATTCCAATAAGGAAGGGCGTCAGGCAAGGAGACACGATCTCGCCAATGCTGTTCACCGCATGTTTACAGGAGGTATTTCGAGGCCTGAATTATGAACAGTTGGGAATAAGAATAAATGGAGAATACCTAAATAATCTGCGATTTGTTGATGACATTGCCTTGCTGAGTCCCTCAGGAGGTGAACTGCAAATCATTATCAATGAGTTAGACAGGCAGAGCAGATCGATGGGTCTAAAATTAACATGCAGAAAACCAAGGTAATGTTCAACAGCCTAGCAAGGGAGCAACAGTTCACAATTGACAGCGAGAGCCTAGAAATTGTGACGGAATACGTCTACTTAGGGCAGGTAGTTACAGCTGATCCGGATCATGAGAGGGAGATAACTAGAAGGATAAGAATGGGGTGAAGCGCATATGGCAAATTCTCGCAGATCATGAGTGGCAGTTTACCAATTTCCCTCAAGAGGAAAGTGTACAACAGCATAATCTTACCGGTACTCACCTACGGGGCAGTAACGTGGAGGCTAACGAAAAGAGTTCAGCTTAAGTTAAGGACAACGCAGCGAGGCAAGGATAGAAAAATGATAGGTGTAACGTTAGGAGATCGGAAGCGGGCAGAGTGGGTGAGGGAACAAACACGGGTTAATGACATCCTAGTCGAAATCAAGAGAAAGAAATGGGCTTGGGCAGGGCATGTATTGCGAAGGCAAGATAACCGCTGGTCCTTAAGGGTAACGGAGTGGATTCCAAGAGAAAGTAAGCGTAGCAGGGGGCGGCAGAAGGTTAGGTGGGCGGATGAGATTAAGAAGTTTGCAGGCAAAGGGTGGATGCAGCTGGCAAAGGATAGGGTTAATTGTAGAGACATGGGAGAGGCCTTTGCCTTGCAGTGGGTTTAGTAAGGCTGACGATGATGATGACGTGCACGTGGTGACAGCACGCACAGGCCTCCGCTCGTACACGACCTCTGCCGAACAATCCCAAATTACTGTGGCAATAAGCCCGGCCTATTCGCCGAACGTAACTTATAGCGATTTTGCGTTGAAAAAATAAAAACGAACCGTGATTGAAGCAGTACAGCGCACAGACACACAGACAAAGATGCAAGATGAAGCGTACCTTTCATCATGAACTCGTGGTGCATGATGGCTTCGATGCTCGGCCGCCTAGCGGGCTCGGGTTGGAGAATCCACCGGATGAGGGTTCTCGCTTCGGGGGAGACAGTCGAGGGGATCTCGAATTTGTTCCTCTTGATTCTGTCCACGGTCTCCGCGTTCGACGGCGAATCGAATGGGGGACGCCCCACTAGCAGCTTGTACCTGCGGAAAGCAGTTTGCGGTCTGTCAGTGTCCGCTGTAATCCGCGCACTCTGTGGCGGCCACCATCTCAGCACGGCACAGCTTGAAGCAGAGCGGGCACAGCCATGCTACGACACCCCTACCGGCCTAGCGCCACAAAATGGTAACGTAAGTGCGGGCAAACGACGCTCGATATGCACGTAAGTGTGCGGTTTTGAACGTGAACTGCTTGATCTCATTTTTTTAACATGAAGAGGAAGCTTATAGCAATTTTATGGATAATATTTTCTCTGCACCAATCGCTACTTTCCTGCCTGGAAGATACATATACCCGGTTGCGTAACTGAGAATCACGCCTACAGGTTTTCAACCGTACTTTCTCGACAAATGATTTAACGCCATCTGGTGGCCGGCGTCAGCGAATTCCAACGTAACAGGCATGTCAGCACAAGGACTTTGCAGACGACTGCGCGGCAAGTTTCTGGCAATGAGGGTTGCAAAGAATAGTTTGGGCTAGTGGCGTAAGCTGATAGTTGTGAGAAACAGCCCTAACTGGATGAGATAGGAGAGAAGGAAGAAGTACATTTGGAAGAAATTTTAATTATTTGTCTCGCACAGTCTGCGCTGTTTTACGTCTCAAGGATAATGAGCGCCTCATTTACTGATTCATAGGTTTTCTCGCAACCGAAAAGTAAACCACCATGAAGGATCAAAAAGAACAAAAAATAAGGGTCATGATATATATCAGAGATATGCGCAAGCGCTTTGTCGCGTTAAAAGCGTGCCTGTCAACATAGTCAAATCAACAAGCGCAATTCAACTCTGCGGGATACGGTGACTAGTTGAAATACGAAAAATTCTGGCGCCTGCAATTTGCTGTAATTATATCAACCAGTTGTATAAAGCATCGAGTTCATTCGTAAAATTCACATATTCAACTCGATATAACCCGACATCGAGCAGGGCTACGAAGTTTGCACACAACCCACCACCGCCCTCAACTCTGGCCCGATTTGCTTCGCCCGTTTAAAATATTAATGCCACGGCCACACTTTATTCCCTCGTTATTGTTCCCATAAGGCAAGATAGGCGAGGATTTGCCATTTTTTATATTCACATTTTCGACTTTAAACGCTCCCTCTTATACATTTACGGACGGGTGCACCTGTGCGATGTGCAGCGAGCTGTCTTCGTAAGCATCAACTTGTAAACAGTTGCATACAGTTTTGCGCAATCATCGGGTGAGACTCACGTGATGCACCCGACGGCCCAGATGTCCGCTGCGTAGCTGTAGCCCTTCTGGCTCAGCATCTCGGGGGCCATGTAGTTGGTGGTGCCGCAGATGGACCTCTTGAGTTGCCACGAGTAGGGGACGCGGGTGGCGAGTCCGAAGTCGGCCACCTTGAGTAGCGAGTGTTTGGTGAGGAGCAGGTTTCCGGGCTTCAGGTCTCGGTGGATTACGTGCTCCTGCACCAGGTACTCGCAGGCGCGGAGCAGCTAGCGCATTAAATACCGCGCCTCGGATTCGGACCGCCACCCTCTGGGCCGGTGCATCTCTTCCAGAGACTGCAAAGTAAATGCGGTAATGAAGCTTGGGGAAGAACTTTGAAGGTCAGACACTCCCAATTTCATGACAAAAAAAAGGATTCCTTCAGGTTTTAGACTGGGACATGATGACTCTGCCACATATCAGTCTGGAGAAGGCTTAATTCACTTAATTGTTTTTCTTGCTACATGAGACAGTGCCCACACGAAGGCATCAAAATATTAAAGGACCGTTTTCAAAGCAATAAAGGTACTTTTTGATTTCTGGCTGTGCCTTAAATTATGATTCCAGAACGCTATGTGACCTTTCTCGCAAAAATTGCCGAAAGAAATTAACAACCAAATACATAATCGAGTAACCTCATCCAAGGTCGTCTAAATTACTCCGGAGACCTCCGCTACAGCTTCCTTCATAGCCTGAGTTGTTTTGGCACCTTGAGCACGATTAAACGCAATATATACGAACCTCGATAACATTAGGAACGTTTTCCAATGAATGTAAAGAAAATAAGTGGAAACGGGAACCACTGAGGTGCCGGAATGTTAACACACCTGTGTTGTGCACAGCTCCAAGATGATGTAGACGTTCTTGGCGTCCTCAAATCGGCCGTGGAAGCGAACGACGTTCTCGTGGCACAGGGTACTGTGGATGTTGATTTTCTTTTCGAGCTGTAGACAACAAATTAATTTGTAGTCTCGCAAAAAGTTGTATTAAGCGTAAGCAAAATAAGCAAAAGTGGTTGACTTAAGCCGCTGGTAGTTATAATTATAAACCCTTACGATGAAAATGAAAAAAAAAACACTGCGTTGGCAAAGGCAATCAGCCACTAGAACGAAATCTTGCAACATACGGCTCTACTAATATATGTTTACCGGAATGAGGTGTAAGTTTTGTCCCCTGCTTGTGACCCTCATCTTCAGATAGAAAGTTGCACGAAAATTGGCAGCAGCATTAAAAGGACCAGGAGAGATTGCAGTCTGCTTAGGTTAAGGCATGAAAGGACAAAACTGTTACTTTCGACGAAAATGGAGGTTAGATAAGTGTTAGAAAAAGCCAGAAATCGACATACAGTAGCCATAATCTATAAGAACCCACCATCCATATCAAATATATTTGGTCCTATCGCGATAGTCACTGTTCTGTGATGTTGACGCGTCTTTCAAGCGTCCCTAGAAGTCACCATTGGCTCATATGAGACCGGACCTCACCATATCAGCGAAAATCGTTCGGTTGTTCTCCACTCATGCTTGAAAGCGCTAGCAGCATGACTGAACTAGTGTTCCTAGATATGCTCCCGCAGGGAGGAGAGTTGCGTGACTGTTTTCCTCGCACCGCTCGTAACGCTATTCGCGGAGCGGCAATCACACAATCACGCTGACGTATTTTGTTCCAAACCGTGTCTGCTCATGGCCAACACATGAGCCGGAGGGGGACAGCCGCTCCCAACTTGAGCAGAGTCTCCTTTGTTATCCGACTGAGGGGGTATTGTGAAGTCCCCACTGGGAAGAGGATGAGGCCCGAGATTCCCCATGTTGAGCCCAGCCTGCTTTTTATCCGACTGAGAGGGTATTGTGAATCCCCGACAGGGATGAGGATGGGTGCTTCTAAACGGCCTTCTCATGAGGCGCCTGCCACACGAGAAGCAGCTTTCCAGCAGAGCTTGGAACAAAATGGCGGACTTTCGCGTAACTATTCTCCCTGCGGGAGCATATAGAGGAACACTAGCCTGAACAACAGTGACCAATTGGAGATCACTAACTGGACTCGAAATCGAAAGTGGTAAATGTATCATAATAGAATACTGCCGCAAGGCCCCATTCCGCGAAACTTTTGGGTTTGGAACTGGCTGGCTTTGACGACTCGTCATTTTGACAAATATGAGGGCAGGGCAAACATTGTGGGAGGGCGAAGGTGGGGAGACAACAACCAATCAGCGATCACGCGAGCTTTCTTGCGACTTCGCTAGATGGCGCAACTCATTTTGAACTTGGGCGCGAATCCTATGCCGCATCACGACCTTCGTTACTTTCGTTTTCATATGATTCGGTGCTTGTGCCCGCCTCGCTACACCGGCGTCGACAGAAAAAATGGGTGGGGTTCAACATGGCTTGAACTTTGTTATACGAGCGAAAAATCTGTTAAGCATGGTCTCCACTGTGTCAAATAAAATGTCAACGTGAGGTACCCAATAGGCATGTGATCTCATGGTCATAATACTAAAGCATGGGACATGCCACCGAGCAGTGAAGTTCATTTTGACCTCGTGAGGCATTAAAGGTCATTGCCTCATCGACATCGAAACGGGATGTTGTACCCCGAGGGGTAGAGCCCGCGGTCTAAAAGCCACAAAAGCATTTTTTTTACCTCAGTGTCTAATTAAAAAAATTTCTACAAAAAGAAAAGAAAGAGAATAGACGAAGCCCAGTGATATAGGAACTCACATATTGCCAGAGAATGTCCGATGTAAGATGCTTCTTGGGGATGATTTTGCCTGCATACACCACGTTTCCCTTTTTGTCCACGAACTCGTAGACGTACGCAAATCCGCCCTGAAAAATTAATGCCAGCCTTGTTGCATGGATATACAAATGAGGGGCGAATGCTGTGGCACTGTGTGACTGAAAAACTCAGGCAGTGGATTCCTTCCCTCGAGGGAGAAATCGGCTTTATGCCTAAGTGCTCAAATTAGACCCGAGCAGGGAATTCATGACATCTGGGACGAATACAAGCTGAAAGCAGGTATGTTTAAAAGGTATGATTCAAAGGTATGTTTCTAAAGTAGATGCCTTTTATTGCCTCAGTAATGCGTGTATATTAGCGGACGTCAGAAAAGAGGAGAATCGCATTAACAAATAACTGAGCAATATGACTTTAAAATGACAACTTTACACAATAACTCCACATCTGTAACCGAGTTCTTCCTGTTTTGCACAGTCGTAGTCGTGCGGTCCACATGACGAGCTACCCTCCGTCCGCCTCGCAAACGACAAACTCGCCGCGGTGGCTCTTTGGTTATAGCGCCCTTCTACGGAGCCGGGGTACGCGGGTTCCAATCCGGCTGCAGCAGCCGCGTTTCAATCGAGGTGAAACGCAAACAGCGAACATGTGCTGAGCGACGTCGGTGCCTGTTAAAGATTCCTGAAAAAACTGTTCGCCCTCTTTGCCTTAGCCTCCTTGCCTTTAAGAATAGCAAGATTCAGAATAAGGCAAATCTATCCTCTAACCAATACGGGTCCCAAAAAGTCCAAATTATTCCGGTGCTGTACACTAACACACCCCTACCTTGTTTTACTCCCTTGCCTCACGGCGCTCTTCAGGTTAACCGGTCTCTTAGTACAAAACCGTGCTTTGCATAAAGATACATTGTCCAACTGTTCTATGATCGTTTGATTTAAGAGTCGCGCTAACGATCTTGGTTGATAAAAGCCACCCGCAGTCTGGACTCCTAACGAGAAAGCAACCGTATTCTGACTACTACAAGAGCCGTTTTCACCAAAACGACTCAAACAACGAGATTTGATTCTCAGCGGTAGAGTGGAGACATTACGGTACCGCTCAAGTCTAAAACGTCTCGAAAGGTAAGCCTAACGGCTACACGCCTAGGGTGTTTGACCTCACACATTACACAATTTTTAAAGATATGCTTTTTGAGTTAGAAGACCGCTTTTATAGGCATAACACTATATACGCGGTATGAAAACTAAGCATAATTTTGACAGATTTTCCTGTCTGCTGGTTGGGTTAGAAGACTTATAAGAAACTACACATCTCCAGCCAAAAATTTAATTTTAACCCAACGTCTCGAAGCCGACTCGGCTCCTTCATCAGGGGTGACTGAGGGCAGTAGCTAGCTCTTAAAGAGGGTTCACCAGAGGCAGTGTCCATAGTAAATATATGAGAACTTTCAGAAGCTCTATCGTGCCTTAAAATGGCTCGATTTTCATGAGGTCTGTGGCAGCGTTTTCTTTTTCACTGGATAGAGGAAATGTTGTGGACCGATATTATATTTTAAGTTTCGTTTTTTTTTTAGAAATCAGAGGTAAATATTCAGAAAAATAGAACTTTAAAAATGTCAGTCTTTCATGTCGTCTCGTGAAAAAACTAAGCCAGATATCAGAATTTCGTCCTCAACGTTTCCTCCCATTTTTATTTTTTTATTCTCCAGCAACAATTTTTATCCATATCCAGCGTAGTGTTTGCGTTTTAGAGGCTCTGAAAGTTGTGTATGTATTTACTGCGGACATTTGAAATGGGCTCTAAACTTAACTAGCGAGACGTGGCTCCATCTGGCGTCCGAATACTTTGTCGCTACTACACTCTACCACTAACCCCTTGGTTGTCTGTGTTCATGTACCCAGGGTTTTACTGAGAACTTGCACGGACTTGAGCTGTTTCTCTCTTATTTTCTAGCTTGGGCTGTATTCGGAAAGGAGTTCTGTTTTTCTTTTTTGCTCGAGCTTTTGGCGCGGAAAGGAAGTGGGATGGAAGGGCACACCCATAAGCACCACCCCCCCCCCCGGCAGCCACAGAATAAGGTTTGTTAGTGCCAAAACACAGGAAGGGGGCTCCCTATTCAGGAGAGTGCAGGAGAACAGCATTGTTACTTGCCCTGGGTAGGGGCGCGGTAACCCAAGTGGCGATATAAGTGAAGAATGCAGCTGCAAATATTACTCATAGGAGGCCATCGAGCCAATTGCGGCGCTTACATCAACCCAACATGGCCTGGTTGTTAGGTTATCGCGCCGAAAATCGGTGCTGGGTTCATATAAATGCGCGCCGAGTCGGGTCCAGACATCTCCGCCACAAGGGGCACGTTGACTCAACTCGACCCTGATCCGATGTGCTTGTAAACGCTATCGAGTCGTAAAGTGGGGTTAGCTGGGGGGGGGGGGGGGGGTGGCATGATAAATGCGCGCTTGCTTTTCACGTGCGCCGTCGCGCCTCCGATACAGCGATGGCGTGCCTCAATCTTGGTGGCTGCTACTGCTTGCTCGAAGCTTGGTTTCGCTACAGTTGAACCAGTTTCGAATCGCTAAAATCGAATTCATTAAGCACGCACTGGTTGAGTTGGATTGACCATGCTGAACCCGACTCCTGAATCGACCCGACGCTCTCGGGTTCATGTAAAGAGGGCTAATGGGGCAGACTGATTGTCATGACGTCGCCATTAGCCTCCTTTCACCGAGGCAGTTGCCAATCATCTGCAATTTCATGCTATAATCGCGGTAAACTATCTATGGCTGTGCAACAGCCCACATCAAGGGGAGAAAGGACCGCCTCCTTCCTTTTCCTCCTCAGCCTCTGCTGCACTGCAACTGCGACGTCTGGAGAACCGGTCAAAGGCAACGTTGGCCTCTGGCTCCAAGCTAGTGCAACCAGAATGTGTCGGATCGGCATCGAAACATCGGTTCTCTGACGTATCTTTGGTCGAGTGTCGCTCTGTTCTCTCTAATTCTCCTCCCGACCAGGCATATCTCAGCCCAAATGTTCACGTTATCAGTGCAAGAACTGTCGACTGTAAGCGTCGGTACCCCCTGTCGGCAGAATAGAGCTCGCGGGTTTCCGAGCCCCCCACTCTAGAATAGACATCTCCGTAGTGTAAATAACATGATTTCAAAAGTTCGTGGACTGGCTGGGAAAATCATCAAGCTTTCCTTCTGAACCGGTTTCGCATGTGGCAAGCGTTCCCCAACCATTCTTCTTCTTAAGGTGTATTGTTGGGCAAGTTCGTGAGACATTCTGTAGGAAAACAACGCTCATATCTGTCTGTGATTCTTGTCCAGTGTTTTTTGCGCTGTTTTCCTGCAGAATCTTTCTTCCAATTAAAATACGCCCCGGCATGCGCTACACCTAGTCGTACCTCCTGCACTACGTTTCCAAAAGTCGCATATTTCAATAAAAAAAAGCTGGGAAGGGCCGCTATATAAATACATATATAAAATATATAATACATAAAAGCATAAAATATATTAAAACATAGAAAAGCAGGGCGCATAATGAGACTTTCCCAGACACCAAAGTAGGTATGAAAATCTCGCTTTCAAACCCGTGACGTCATGGGAATTTAAGTGTGCTTCCGTTTTTATGTACAGAAATAGCGGCACGCGGTTGGCGTGGCCGGCGCCCATGTTTTCTTCTATTAAAATCATTTTTTATTATTTTTAAAAATAAACCTCTAATATCAACTTTGTCCAGAACAGTTGGAAGTCGCTTGTGCAATGTCGAAATTTGCGTTCAAAGTCACCACGAATAGCAACAGGACGATCGCAGTGCTTTTGAAAACCACACATCTCACTCTTTTACCGAACTTTGATTTGTTCCGCTCTGAAATTATATGCAGTGAAGGAGACAATGAAACAAAGTATTTCAGCAGTAATTTAGTTACTGAAGTGAATGTCGCTCTTAAATAAACTGGAGAATTCGGCATCGCCGATGGCAACAAACGTGCTCGGTGGTCATCGAAGAGGAACCTGCAAAATAACGCGCTAAAAACAACTACAGCAGTCCAGGATAATGTCGAAAAAGTTTCGCCTGGCTGCAATCCTTCCAGATAACGCTGATTGCATCTAGCACAACAAAGTGATATTCTCGGGTGCCAATGGTTTTGAACTCGGACAAACAAATAGTACAACAGTTTCGCAGCATTACTTCTCCCAAAGAAGCATCGGCCGGATGCTTAAAAGAAAATTCGTCGTCGAATGAGCGTCCACACTCGCACACGGTCACGAGGCTTGTATAGCGTGGGGCGACGGAGGAATACGCGGTATACGGAATAGCCAGCCGAAGTTGAGGTGTTCCCAAGGGGTGCCAAAAGATGACTCACACTTATCTGTTCTGGCTAGGCGAAACCAGCATTGCTTCTACCTACAGGCTGTATAGCCCACCCTACTATTGTGTATGAATTTTCGCAGAAAAGATGCCAGGGAGCTCAGGGAAACCTAAACCGGAAAACGTACTTTTCCTTGTGGCAGCTCAGTTGTGGGTTACTGGATAAAAGCCCATTTTCTGACCACCACCCCTTGAGAGGGGTTATTCGCTTGTGCTTCTGTCTGCCAGCTTGGGCAGGATATACACAGAAAGTTGTCGGCCCTAGTTTTTGTTCGCGGAAAAACTAACACTTACGTGTCGCGGTAGAATTTATGCACCTGGAGAGGAAATAGAAGTTCCCTCCTTTTTGTGGTACTTAAGTGCTGCCATCTATCGACTGAAAATTTGAAATCTGATGTGCCTCGTTACTGGTGAGCAGTCTTAAGTATGGAGGGGGTCATTGGAACGAAAGCCTTGGGGGAGTGGGTAAAAGAGGGGGCTAAGGCTGTAAGTCACGTCGCACAGGTTTGCTTTTGTGCGGTCGTTGTTCTTCGGTGTTGACCACCCTGCCAGCTGCTAACCCCGACCCCAGGGTTGCCCAAGCGACACCCCCTCAATGCCTGCCAGAAAAGGGCATCACCAAACGGCAGAGGTCCCTCCTACTCCGGCTCCGCATCGGATGTTGTTGGACCGGGGCTAGGCTCCATCGCAAGGGTTTGGCCCTCACGGCAGACTGCTCCCGCTGCAGCCATACGGAGGAGACCACCGATCACCTCCTCCTCGATTGCCCCGCCTTTGCCACCCACCAGGCAAAGCTGGCTGCCTGCTACAGGGACCTGAGCCTTCCATCCGACTCGATCAGTGCCCCCCTCTACCCCACCGGACACAACGCTTAAAAGGCGCTCCGGTCTCTTCTCGCCTTCCTGGAGGAAACGGGCCTGGACGGCTATTGCTAGTCTAAGGCAGCTGACTGATATGACTGCGTCCCCCGCATCTTTATACTCCCCTTCGTCTGAAACTCTACCTATCCTTCTCCTCTCTATCTTATATTAAACTGCACAACTGCAGCCAAAACTTTTAACTTTAACCCAACGTTTCGAAGCCGACTCGGCTCCTTCATCAGGGGTGACTGAGGGCAGTAGCTAGCGTCTTTTAAGTATGGAGGGGGGGGGGTGTCAAAGGAACGACTGCTGTGACGCGAAAGGCGCAGGGGAGGGGGTTTATGCTTTTAGTCACGCTGGCGCACTGCAGGGAGGTGGTGACTAACAGCCTAAACCCCTCTCCCACTCCCCCGCGCCTTTCGCGTCACAGCTGTCGTTCCTTTGACACCTCCTCCTCCATACTTAAAAGACACTAGCTACTGCCCTCAGTCACCCCTGATGAATCAGCCGAGTCGGCTTCGAAACGTTGGGTTAAAGTTAAAATTTTTGGTTGGAGTTGTGCAGTGTATTATAAGTCTTCAAACCCAACCAGACAGGCAAATCTGTCAAAATGTTTAGTTTGCAATCCTCTTTATCTGCACGCCGGCAGTGGTGGTGGTGCGATAACATCAGTCACAGGCCCGTGCACTTTCCTTTCCTCTTCCCCTTTCATCCACATACTACTACTACCACCCTGAACAACAACAACCGCACAAAAGCAAACCTCCGAACAGTACATGCCCAGGGTCTTCCCTCTTCAACTCAACGAAAAAAGTCGCCAATGACCCCCTCCCCACGGTGTAACGTGACTAACAGCATTACCCCCCCCCCCTTTCGCATCACAGATTTTGTTCCTCTGACACCCTCCTCCCCTCCATACTTAAAGACGCTAGCTACTGCCCTCAGTCACCCCTCATGAAGGAGCCGAGTCGGCGTCGAAACGTGTTAAGAAAAATCTTTTTTGTTGGAGATGCGCTGTTTATTATATGTAAGCGGTCTACTACGCCCAAATACTACAAAGAAATCCTAACCAGCAGTCTGGTTAACTAATTTTGAATAGTTAACTTTTTATATATTATCGCAAAGCTCTGATGTTATCGAGAGTAGTGTAAACTTCCATATCTAATCTAAGTAGCAGTTCTTAAAATTTCCACAAAAGCCGTTACCGTCGGCGCTGTGGCCCAACAAATTTTGGCTATTCAATGAGTTACGTGCAGTGGAGAGGTTGCTGATATAGATAGTGGTAAGGGTGGGCTACATGCCTCTCAATAATGACAGAACCTAACAGCAATAGCTAAAACGTACATACTATTGAGTTTTGGTTAACCAGCCTGCTTGGTCGCACATCTTAGCTCTATTCTGGCGTAAGTACTACACCGCTCACAATGCTATACCAAAAAAAAGCGCCTTTCTAACACCAAACGCCTATTTTAAAAATTGTATGAAGTCTTAGGTGAAACACGCTGTATATAGAGCTTACGGTGCGCCATTCTTGCAACGTTACACTGCTAAGTTCATTGTCATGGTTACGCTTGCCAAAAACTGTACATTAACCACTCGCACAGCATGAGCATTCAAAGCTTATTTGCGCTTTACCCGACGCACAAAGCGACAGCAGCAATAAACATTCTAGCTCTTTTCACGGGGTGTTGTTCTAATCAGGCTATGCTAAAAGGGTACCAGCACGTTCTGCTGTATAGAAATTAGCACAGCCGTTGTCTAAGGCTACATACGTTGCCGAGAAACTTGCCGCGGGTGTATTCTGTCTTGGAATTCCTGTCGATGACGACGTGGGGGAATTCGTCGCTGGTCGACGCAGAAGCCATCACGGAGAGAAAACGCGATCTCGATTCCACACTTTGCACAGATGCAATGCACACTTCAGCACAGGCACCAGCGACTGAGCTCGACACTGCCGTTGCTGACCGGTGCGGGACGCTTTTGGAAACGTAGCACCACGTGCACGAAAGTAAGCCACGCTCTTGGTTGGCGCCACTCGACACTGATATGCATGCAGTGGCCGCACCTAGTCGGGTGTGGCCCTCCTTTTGTAGTCTATTGGATGGGCCCCAGAACTCCCTTCCCTTACCTTGCTTCGGCAATAGGCCTTCTAGACGCCTCAGGTCACCCAGCATGCTGGTCATTTCCGGGGAATATAGCTTTTTTTAGGGATCTTACCACACCTTCGCCAGAACGTGTTACAGCAGCAAAGGTTGACTCGTCACAAGGTTCGTGATAAGCTAGCATAGGCACTGTGAACAGCCCGTGCTATCTCCGCCAGTGTCAGGCTTCCTCCTAGTCATGAATCACGCTTTCCTGCTGTGGAGTTACGACAGAAAATTGCGTGCCGGAATATTAGTTCATCGTTTTCCAGGCAGGAGTCGGCGATTGCAGATGACTAAATTTATTTATTGTGAATTTCGCTTGGGTAAGTTTGTTCATAGTTTGAAAAGTACGTTCTTACGTCGTATGTGTTTCCTTCTTTGTCTTATTACGCAAGGACGTAGTTTTCAAATGTTGTATGACCACGTGTTTTCGTGCGGTATCTGAGCCTCTATATATTCTAGAAATGTTTCTATTAGCAATAATCACGTGGTGCTAGACTGAAGAAAAAGCAGGTTACATGCTGAGACTGTGAAGTATTCGCTTTCAGGTGTTGACTGCTAAACTTAACAGGGTAGACAGTGAAAATTCTACACTAGACCCGTGGGTGGATGCGCTGGAAAGGTATACCTGGAATAGGGAGACTGGGGACAACCGAATACTGAGGGAAAGTGCGGCAACTACCGACATTGTAAACGAAGATGGCGGACATGCCAGTGCAGAACATGTGCACGTGATGGGCAATGGCTTTGGTAGCTAGGGCAAGTTAGAGAAAATAGGTCAGAAAACAGGAATCACGAGGAGCTGTGAAAAAGTGACTCATAAGGCAGGCAGTGCTAGCAAGGAGAATAACAGTGAAACGCCAACCAAAGTGGTCAGTGTCAGAGCCAAGAGTATGGGAAGGAACAAAGCCATAAAAGCGGTGGCACCAGCAAGAAGGGGGACGAAAGTAAGTGAGCGGGAGGGAGTACACGCGTGCTAATCGCCGGTAATTCCAACTTGAGCCACAGTGCCCGATCTATACTGGAGCGGTGGGGGGGGGGGGGGGGAGGGTAGGCGAGTGGCATCGAGGATATTGCCGGAGAGGACAATAAACCAGAGACGAAAATCCGCCATTTTCCTACGATTTCCGCTTGAAGCAATGAGGGAAAACTCGTCTGCTAGCCAGAACACTGGTTCAATGCAAACGCATGGAAGCAACGCAGGCGACACCCGGATCCACGAGATCCGTACTCCGCCTTCCATGTGCTCCGTTCCTGCTTGAGAGCTGTTGTCACTTGTCATTTGCGCATGCGCTGAAGGAGGTGGTGGCTTGATTTCAAGCAATGGAGATGCGGGCATGAGCGTACCGCATATCAGCCGTGTGAAAGAGAATGTTGCAAGGCGTCAGCTGGTAAAAAGGCGCATTCACAAGACGGACGGTCGGTCCGCGGCCCGCGCATCACGTGTGCCTACCTCACTACAACTCATCTGCCGTCCGATGTTGCCAAGCGGATACGGCGGAACAAGAAACGCACCAAGCGAGCGGAATTTGCTGCAACGCTCGGAAGCAGGAAACAGAAGGCGAGCCTCGGCCTGCTGCCTACTGACCCCGTCTCTCCTATTCACCCTTCCACCTCTCGGCACATCTGTAGCCAACAATGAATGAGCTACAGTTGCATGCAACTCAAGAATGAATCGGCAATTGCCCCCTCAAAGGAGGTTCTCCTGTTGATGACATCTGCCGATTGCCGCCCTTGACTCATTCCCTCCCTCTCTCCGCTGACCGGTCACATTAGAACGGCTAATGTTAAATCGCAGGGGGTGGAAATAGAATGGGCAGTAACTAGGACTTAATCGGATTAATCGCGGCGTCATTTAAATCGGTCACAATGATTTATTTGTGTTACTTTATGGGGGTTTGACCTCCCAAAGCGACTCAGGCCGTGAGGAACGCCGTAGTGAAGGGCTTGGGTCGTTTAACGTGCGATCACATCGCACAGCACACGGGCCTCTAGAATTTCGCCTCCGTCGAAATTAGACCGTGGGAGAGACATTCACTGCAACCGAAGATATTATAGCAACCTTACTAGCAACCCTATGGAAACGTTGGAAAAAGTGGGCTGGTGGCCAGACGTAAAGCCCCTAACTTCGTGACCGGCCACTGAATCCTGCCGGGAAACACCAACTTGATATTTCTCTCTTGACCGGTCCACGGGCGGACAGCGCGCCTCGCACAGCATTGTGACGCGTGAACTGTGAGGCGCGGCCGCGGACCCAACAGTCTGTCGTGTGAATCGGCCTTAGTGGTAGCGGTACCTTGTAGTTCAAAATAGCTGCGGCAGGACTAAATGGTGCTCCCAATGGTCTCACTGCAACGTCGGAGAAGATGGATTTCTAATGGCAGAAATAAACAGGAAACTGCATGGAATAGGCGTTTTCGGAGTATTTGGACGAGATGGCATTCATTTTAGAGAAGGGCTGGGCGCAGGGATAGGCAGTGGCAGCGCCGTGGAATTTTTACGGGGTCCGTCGGCACTCAGGTCTTCCGAATACGTATCAGCAAATGCAATAATGGATGCCGAGGCCAACAACATATAAACTGGGAACATAAGAAACGAAATATAGAAAATAAATTGAGCACATGATCAGTTTCATAAATATGCATAAGGGCAGAGAAAGAGGGAAATGGTCAAAATCCTATCAGCATTTAAAGGAACGTGAAGTAGGTTCATGCGCTCTATTTGAGATTCAGGTATCTAGACGACCCTTCGTTCATTGATGGCTACAACTTGGAGGAGTCGAACAGATAAACGACGAAGTGAAGGGGGTAGGAACTGCTAAGTTGATATATCGCAAAACAAATTGGCAAGGAATAAAATAACACTACAAAGAACGTATATGGGCATCGGGAGCAATTTTCGGGTAAAGGTCATGGCTAGCAGTAACTTATTCATGGATGGCGGACAATTGGAGGCAAGTAAAAATAATGATCTTCTGAAATGTCTCAAAGAAGACATAAAACTGTTGATAGACGATACCGAGATGATTCTACCATGAAAGAAGGAAGGGCAACATCAAATGTCTGCACGGGTGGACAAATAGTAACGGAACCTTAATATACTGTAACTCTGTGACGAAGTTACTGCAAATCGAGAACCTAAATGTGAAGGAGAAATCACAAGGGATTGCGGAGAGTTCAGGCACTGCGACGCCAGCATCGTCCGGCGGCGAAGGCGGTGATCGAAGACCACTCTCCAGGCTGTAAAGTTCAAGTTCAGCAGGGGCTGCAATACTCGGGCGTCCTTAATGGAACGTTGTAACGCTTCACACGCAGACACACACACACACGGCTAATGTGTGTTACTGTGGTGGCCCATTAAGTACTCATCACAGATATGGCTTCGGCTGTTTCAGCTCTTAGCCAGGACACACGCTCTGTCCTGTGGAAAACGTTGGGGAAGAATGTAATGGTTGAAGCCACCACGAACATTTTAACGGATCCTAAGCAATTAACTGGAGCTTTTGCTTTTCGTGTGTGTTTAAGAGTGGCAAGTACATTAAGACTTCAGCCCATGAAATTGTGCTCATAAAAAAATGTGAAGAGACGAGAATATATAGCGACAATCTATGTGTTAACCTCCGCCCTCTTGCCCAGTTTGGATTGTTGGAAGATATACCAGTGCCGCATTTTAAACAGGGTGGAAGCATGTCCACCATTCTCGTTTTTCTGCTTTATTTTTTTTAACGGGGTTGGTCTGAAAATTCGTCATTCTTTTTAAAGTACAATCCCTAACCGTGCTGCCCAAAGCTGATGCCGCCTCCCAAGATTTTGAGGCGCCAATCTTCCAATCACGTTTTGCTAACTTGTAGAGCAGATCCATTCGCATGACCATTGTTCTCTAATCTCTAAGGCCTCAGGGAGAGTAACTTTGTTTCCCTCGACATCCGGAAAATACTGCCGCGTTCTTGTATATTGTGCTCAATACTTTCTATTGATGTACCACACATTGCTCATGTGTCATCTTGTTCGCTAAACTTCCTTTTGTATCTTCGCGTTGTAAGACAGCCTGATCTGGCTTCAAAGAGTAGGGCACTGCCTTTTGAGTTATCACAAAGCAATTCCTTATTGATCTGCATTTTACAGCCTTTTGAAGTTCTACATTCTGTTTTTTTGCCATTGAACTGATCATGTTTTTACCATCTACATTACATACTGCATATGCCTACGAAAGTGAGCAAATGAGGGCAAAACTTCGGGGTGCTTGCCAACGTTCCGACATGAGGACTTGACTTTGTCTGGGCAAAGCATTCATCATTGACGGGATTTAACCAGGGTCATCCCTCCGAGTTGGAAGAACCAGTGAGAGGGAGGAGGGTGGGAAGTGGGAATGGAGTTGGGGTGGGGAGTGTGAAACTTGTCCAGGCATAATGGCTGCTAAAGTTGATTATTTGGTCTACCTGCAAAACTGTTAATACAAAAAGGCAAGCTCAGCACAAAGGAATGCGGGTGTGTGGATCGTGGAGAGATAGCCATAGTGGCCTTGCAATGCTGTGTTTCCAGCTAGGACAGGTGGCTTGGTATGACTAGCTGCGTTGATCTGAAAACTCAAATAAGGGTGAAGTCAGCATGGCAGAACAAAATACCGAGAAACATGTTATAAAGTAAAAAGACAAAACATGAGGGCAAATTCAGAGTAATGGCGCGTTCACACTTGGACATTCGGCGGCGAACGGGAGCGGAATCCGCGGCCGCCGAAATGCTGTCTCGTTCACACTTCCCGGCCACCTCGTGGCCGCTCATCGTCTGTGCGTAGTCTTCTCACGGCGTACACAGATGTGGAAAGAGGTTAATCGATGCTGTCTACATACCAAAACCGTATGCACGCTTGCGTACGCTCAATGCAGCGATTTCGTCGGATTTTACGCCATTTATAACATTCTCAAGTTTTAAACGCCTAGTGGCGCCATCTGGCGGTTAGGAGAGGAACCATTGTTGTCAACAAACCGACGCCCCTCTTAATCCTAAAAGGCGAAAAATCGTCACCCGAAATAAAAATTAAAGCAATTTTATCGCTCAAACGTTTTCTTATGGGCGAGATAAGACAAAGCGAAAGACCGCTGGTTCTTTTATGGCCAGTGAACGCGCTAAAGAAAGGCAGTAACAGCGACGAATTCAGTCTGAATCGAGGCGTCCTGCATCGAAGGGCGCCGCCATGTTTGTCGCCGCGGGTACTCGCCTTTCTATTGGCTGACGAGATTCGGCGGCTTTTTTTTTCAGCCGACAGAATTCGGTCCTGGACAGATCGGTCTTTAAGGGCCCGTTCACACTTGTCCAAAAATCCGGCGGGCGAAGCGGATTCGGCCGCTTTTGACGCCGAGCGAGGCGGAAAACGGCGCGGAGTGGGCGATCGGACTGGAACCAAATTTTTCGCGTTCGCCGCCGCCGCGAAAAACATGGCGGCGTCCTTCGACGCAGGACCGCTCGCCTCGGAATGAGTTCGTCGTTGTTGCGGCCTTATTCAGCGCGTTCACTGGCCATAAATCAGACACCGGTACATCGCTTCGTCTCACCTCACCTATAGGCAAAAGTATGTTGTCAGGGTGGAACCAGCGGAACACAGACGCAGGACAAGAAAAGGAGGTACACACACCACACCGCTGGACTTGCAACTGATTTATTTCGAAGAAAACCACCACATTTAAAGGATTCCCTGCGCAAGCGCACACTCTGGATGAAGGGAACAACTGTATTAAGATAAAAGAAAGTTATATTCTTTATCCGTGATAAAAACCGAGGGATCGCTGACACACTTTTCCTTGTTTTTCCTGATTAGAAACGCTTCAAGAATTTCACGCTCTCGTCTTGTTCTCCCCCGACCGATAATGCTCGTGCGGTGAAGCAAAGGAGAACATCCCTCGCATACCTTAACATGCAAGGCTAAATTGCTGCCAGTGCCTGAATTGAACGTTGTTCGGTGCTGCCTCAGACGTTCATTGATGCACCCTCCGGTTTGCCCGATGTAGGTTTTCCCACAGGACAATGGGATGCAATATACCACCCCTACTTCACACGAAGTGAACCTCGTCTGGTGCTTGGGTTTTACAGGTCCCCTTTTTCTGCGGACCACCAGACATACGGGCGCACAAACCAGATAGTTTCCGGGGGGCAGAAAAAACCGCAGTGACACCGAATTTTTGTGCCACTTTTTTTAGACCATGCGATGTCTTGTGGCAGTAAGGAAGCACTTCAATCTTCTTCCTGTTCTCTTGCGATGGACTAGCAGACTTAGCCGACAGTTTCTTCATCTAATTCCCCAGTGATTCAGCCACTGCAAGCAAAACCGACGAGGGAAACCCAGAATCTGACAACCGCGCGACCTGCTCGGCCAGACTTTGCTGCATGACATGTGGGCAACTTTTCTTGAGAGCGTTCGAAAAACACAAATTTGCGATGCTGCGCTTCAGCAGCTTCGAATGCGCCGATTCATATGGCAAAAGCGACTTTTTAGTCCTGGGCGAATATTTCCAACACACGTGCCCATCGGGTAAAAAAGTCAATTCTAAATCAAGGAACCTAATGGTCTTGTCAGATGGAATCTCTTTGGTAAAAGCCAAGTTGTTAGAGCATGCGCTAAAAACATTTAAAAGCTGGTCTGCCACACGAGTGAGCTTGTCAGTTTCGTTTAATTTTAAAATGACTAGAAAATCGTCCACATATCTGAAAACCCTAATAACACGTGTGTCTTGAATGGAATCCTGTAGAATCGAGTCAATTTTTGCTAAAAAAATTTCGCACAGAAATGGCGCTACACACGAGCCAATGCATCTCATTGCATCTCATTGCATTGGCTCGTGTGTAGCGCCATTTCTGTGCGAAATTTTTTTAGCAAAAATTGACTCGATTCTACAGGATTCCATTCAAGACACACGTGTTATTAGGGTTTTCAGATATGTGGACGATTTTCTAGTCATTTTAAAATTAAACGAAACTAACAAGCTCACTCTTGTGGCAGACCAGCTTTTAAATGTTTTTAGCGCATGCTCTAAGAACTTGCCTTTTACCAAAGAGATTCCATCTGACAAGACCATTAGGTTCCTTGATTTAGAATTGACTTTTTTACCCGATGGGCACGTGTGTTGGAAATATTCGCCCAGGACTAAAAAGTCGCTTTTGCCATATGAATCGGCGCATTCGAAGCTGGTGAAGCGCAGCATCGCAAATCTGTGTTTTTCGAACGCTCTCAAGAAAAGTTGCCCACATGTCATGCAGCAAAGTCTGGCCGAGCAGGTCGCGCGGTTGTCAGATTCTGGGTTTCCCTCGTCGGTTTTGCTTGCAGTGGCTGAATCACTGGGGAATTAGATGAAGAAACTGTCGGCTAAGTCTGCTAGTCCATCGCAAGAGAACAGGAAGAAGATTGAAGTGCTTCCTTACTGCCACAAGACATCGCATGGTCTAAAAAAAGTGACACAAAAATTCGGTGTCACTGCGGTTTTTTCTGCCCCCCGAAAACTATCTGGTTTGTGCGCCCGTATGTCTGGTGGTCCGCAGAAAAAAGGGGACCTGTAAAACCAAGCACCAGACGAGGTTCACTTCGTGTGAAGTAGGGGTGGTATATTGCATCCCATTGTCCTGTGGGAAAACCTACATCGGGCAAACCGGAGGGTGCATCAATGAACGTCTGAGGCAGCACCGAACAACGTTCAATTCAGGCACTGGCAGCAATTTAGCCTTGCATGTTAAGGTATGCGAGGGATGTTCTCCTTTGCTTCACCGCACGAGCATTATCGGTCGGGGGAGAACAAGACGAGAGCGTGAAATTCTTGAAGCGTTTCTAATCAGGAAAAACAAGAAAAAGTGTGTCAGCGATCCCTCGGTTTTTATCACGGATAAAGAATATAACTTTCTTTTATCTTAATACAGTTGTTCCCTTCATCCAGAGTGTGCGCTTGCGCAGGGAATCCTTTAAATGTGGTAGTTTTCTTCGAAATAAATCAGTTGCAAGTCCAGCGGTGTGGTGTGTGTACCTCCTTTTCTTGTCCTGCGTCTGTGTTCCGCTGGTTCCACCCTGACAACATTATGAACCAACTAGCCCAGCAATTTACGCTCCAAGGCAAAAGTATAAGCGATAAATTTGCTTTATTTTTCATTTTGAGCGGCGATTCTGCCGCTACTAGGCCTAAGAGGAGCGCCGGTTTTGTTGACAGTACTAGTTCCCGTCCTGACAAGCAGATGGCGCCACTAGGCTGGGCGTTTGGTTGCGAGTCTGTTTGCATACGCTGAACTAAAAATGGGAATGTGCCTGCGTATACGTACGCAAGCGTGCATACGGTTATGGTACACAGACAGCATCGATTTATGCTCTTTTCTAACCATATATGTGTACGCCGCGAGCGGTGACGTGGTGGCCGGGAAGTGTGTGGAAAAGCGAGAAACAGCAGCGGCGCGGCAGTTCCGCCTCGCCCGGGCGTCAGCAGATGAGAACAGGTCCTAGTTTTCCCGGCGAGCGAATTCGCTCGCCGGATTTTTGGACAAGTGTGAATGCGCCCTAAGCATGACAGGGAGGGGAGGGGGGGGGAAATGAATGCCGAAGATGTGTTCCTGAGAAGCGGAACAAAGAGAAGTAGGGCGCAAGATAAACCTAATTTCAACAGTGAAGAGAAAAACAAATTGAATAAATATTTCCATATATGAAGGGATCGACGCGCTCACCAACGCTCTAACTCAAAGTCCACACTCACGTCTTCTCCCTGTCGCTTATATCCGCCAGCCGCGACTCAGGTGCTTCAGGTTTCGATGGCAGATGCCGCGTCTGGCAACATCTTTTCCTTACATCGTTATGTTATTAATAAAAAGTCACTAACCACAACATGAAACTGAAGTATATCTGATCCTGTTTTTACCATCCACGTTGCATCCTGCATATGTAATGCGAAACTGAACAAAGGAGGGCAAAACTTTAGGGTGCTTGCCAACGTTCCCACAAGAGGACTTGACTTCGTCTGGGCAAAGCGTTCATCATTGACGGGATCCTTGACGCCCGTTGGTGACCGCATCGATCCCTTCATTTATGAGAATATTTGTTCAATTTTTTGCCACCCGTTGGTTTATGAGTTCAATGTGTACACTCATTGAACTCATTGGTCAACGAGTGGCAAACAGAGCTCGAAAACAGTCTCTCCAACTCTTTCTGCGTGGTCATGCTGCCAGCTCTCCGACAATCGCCCCATGAAGCTTACCGGGCTTTTGTATAGTTGGGTGCCAAAATGGCGCAGTCTCAATAAAGTGCAGTCTAATTTCAAACAAATCCTGTATTTCACTTACATGCGAAAAATTCTTGAATATGCCTGCCCTGTATGGGACCCCCTGTTTGCTTACTTATCTGGCATGATCGAGCGCATCCAGAATAACGCTGCGTGGTTTGTGCCCAATAATTACAGCTTCTCAACTAGTGTTGCGTCTTTTAAAAACAACCTTGGTTGGGGATCTTTAGCTAACCGTAGGAAATATTTCAGCTTGCAAATCATGTATCGCATCTATTTTGGAAAGCTGAGCATTGGCAAAGACCGGTAATTGCTTCAAACTCACTTTATTTCTAGACGACTTGACCATCAGTGGAAGATACCAGAGAATAAATATATTACATATATTTACAAAACCTCGCTCTTTCCACGGACGATTAATGCGTTGAACATGCTGCCAGTCGGCGTCACTGAGTGCTGCACGGAAGATCAGTTCTGTGCATTCTTATCTGATGTGTGACTGGCGCGCAGTTCTCTTGCCCGTGTCTTTGATTTCATTAGTGTCATTGCATTTGTGGAGCGCGGTTGTCCTCCTTCAGTGCATGCATTTCGTCAATCATTATTAGCTGCGTCATTGTATTTTTGTTATCCTGTGGTACTTTAGCGAAACGAGCAGAATTTATTGTTTCCCACCGTGAAATAATGCCTTCGGGCGCTGCAGGTCTCTGTAATAAATAAATAAAAAACACCAAAAATGGCAACACTCAAATTTAGCGGGCGTCAGCAAGGTGTATCTCAAAAGATGTTCCCACCATAAATAAGGATTTGGTCTTGTCCGCATTTCCAGAGCACACCGATGTAAGGACTTGAAGCTCTCTTAACAAACGCTGTTAAGTCGACCACGGAGGCAGTGTTGGCGGACTATTTTCTTCTCTTTTTTTCGCTATTTGGTTCCCCCCCCCCCCTCAATGCTTACTAATCCCTTATCTAACTTTTTCAGTTCAACGCAGCGAGTCGTACCTTAAGTCCCTAGAAAAGTTTATTTTGGGGTTTTAGTCATACCAAGTCACCTGTCCCAGCTGGACGCACAGCCCTTCCTGGCCACGCACGCTATCCTCTCCACGCTCCCGAATTCCTTTCTGCGGAGCTGGTCTTTTATATCGATTATGTTAGAAATGTCGTTTGTTTTAAGACACTCTCTTAGCATGGCATGACCTCATTTTAAAAGTTGTTATACCCGCATGTAAGGATAGGACTTCTGTCCTGCTGAGGTATGAAGCACCGATTAGGGAACGGACCAGCTAGAACGAAAGGGAGAAGGTCGCTTTGAGCCCTAACCACAGGAACAAGCTTGTGCTCTGTAGATCGAATATAATCTATCGGATTCCGCTGACCTGCGGTAAAGTGTATGTCGGGCAAACGGGCCGTAGTAGGAACTTTACATTACTCCATGATTCGCATACCTTAGTTGAATCACGGGGCCAGCATCTGCCTAAGCATTGTAAGACCTGCAAGCATGATGGCCAAGAATGCACTCCGCTTTTCGGCAGGACTAAGGTTATCGGACGCTGGAAAAAAGAAAAGGACGCGAAATTGCCAAATTCTTGGAAATCACGAGACAGGGGCCTGATAAATGTGTTTGTGGAGCGCCCATCCGCTTGTTCCGCAAGGAGTTGGAGTTTCTCGGGGTGACGAGGTGATTACGCTTTTTGCTTTTTGTGTGTTGGTGTGCATGCGCTTTGTTATTGAAGGAAGGAGGTGTTGGTGGAATAAACCAGTTGTTAGTCTGCACTCTCGTCCCTTGTGCTTCTTCTCGCTTATCCCGTCTTTTTCGCGCAGTTAGTTATTGTTTCTTTAATGTCGTTCCAACTGCACCTCCTTACAGCACTCTTCCTGAGTAATAACTTCGCAGGAAACGGAAGTCAGCGTACCCTTGATCCTGTTCACTGACCGGAACCCTTGGTGCGCAGCTCAACCTCACACGTTAATGGTGTGACGTTTGCTCCATTGAAAAGGCCACAACAATAAAGGGCAACAAGTGGGCTTTTACCACATGAAGCACGTTTAGCGTTGCTTGACGGCGGAACGAATCTCTTCTCCCTCAGCACAACTCTTCGGTCGAAGATCCTTTTCCCAAGTATTTCAGCCAGAAAAGGCGAGCACCAGGCCGGGGAAATCTTGTACCCATTAGAACACCCTTAGATACACGAAGGCAGAGGGGATCCAACGCAGCACCTCCCGAATGAGAGGCGGACGCTCTGCCCCAAGGCCACCGCTTCGCGAACTGCGATTAACAGCTGCGAAAAATAAATACGACTACGCAATCTCACCTGACTAAAGCTGAGCTTCTATTTCCGAAAACATTTTATTGTTAGATTCTAGTAAAAAAGTGCAATTTCTGCTACCTCCAGCATACTCATTTGTAAATCTTAGTGTGGAAGATTAGACTGCTAAACATAAACGCACCCAGATGAGGTGTTAGCATTGAAGGAGTATAAGAAAAACTGGAGCATATTATTCATCTTATTTGAAAAGGAATGTTGGCCATAGTCACTGGACGGATGAATTTCTCACCTTGGAGTCACTGCAGAAAAAAAAAGGCGGTCGAAATAAAAATTCCCAATTTTCTTATCGTGCACTGACCGAGCACCAACCGCCTACGGACGGGCCGCTCCTGTTCCTATTTTATGAAGAAAGTCGATTCATCGCTTAATTCGACTGCCCTCCAAACTTCCGCAGTTCAAGCGAGGGGCCTTGTGCCAATGTCGAGACGGAGTCATTTGTGTTGTGCGGTGAGAAGTAGCCTCCAGCAAGCGATGCGACTATAGGGGAGGTATATTCCTGCTGACCAAAGCCATTTCTGAATCGCCCACAAAGACACTGCCTGAATGCCTATTTCCTCTTCTATCTCGGCAGCGGCAGTATGGGGACTGCAGAAGGCGGCGGCTACTATCAGCCGATCTTCCCCCCTCACTGACGGATCTCCGACATCAGCTAAGGTCCGCGTTGTCAATCCTCTCTTCTTCTAGGAAGGCACGCACAATGCGGGTTACGGTCCCTATACTGCGCACCCTACATCGGCAGCAATACTTCTCCAGGACCTGCCTTCCTTGACTAACGTCACGATTTTCACTCCTGCAGCGAAGTTGACGCGCGGCATCTCTTTTTTCCTTCTTGGGAGATCGGTAGTGCCCAAATCTAAATATAACACCTCTTATCGTCGGTCACGAATATGGCGTACGATATCACTGCTTTTATTGACTTGTTCTGTCGCTTAGGCAACAACCGATCGGCCGTTTATTTTTGGCAATTATTCCTTATTCCTCCATACGCATCCTTCGGGAGAGTCGCGGAGGCTGCTCCCGAAAATAACTGCCAAGCATGCAGAAAACAATACTATCCCAATCTTCACCCTTCGCCTATGGGAGCAACGCAGTATCAAAAACGAAAAAAGGAAAAGAGGGACGGCGACACAGAAAAAAAAATTCGTTGGAGGCATTTAGATATCTTTTTGCTGTGGGCAGGTGGAGGCTGTTTGCGGCTCATTGCATTGATTTGAATTTAATTGGTGACGTCACGCTGCGCAAGCGCAGTGTTGCTTGGCGGCTGATCACACCACCCGCCACAGTGGGCAGTTTGCTCACAGATTAGTTGGCAGGTTGTGACACGTGACAAGGTCTTGTGACCTAATATATAACGGACGGCCACCGCGAGTATCAACCATTAAAGGCTTTCGCATTAATAAATCTTTCAGGGCACTGACAGTCCGCTGAGCCCCCCCCCCCCCCCCCCCCCCTAATACTCAATAATGGGAACGGACCCTTGTTATCAGCCTCTTCGTCACCTGCAGCGCCACGCCACGTCATTCCGGCACTCCTGTGATCCCTCACGTGTGCTAATGTTTTTTACTCGCGACTGTTCTTGAATACCGCCATTACGTTTGTCGCAGCACCTGTGGATGGAAGAATTCCCTGAATCTGTTCGTTGTTTATAGTCGGATGCCGCTCAAGAACGCATCTGTTTTTCATCGTCAAACAACCTGCGCTCGGCCAATGCAGTCGTCAGATTCTCATGAACCGGCTAGCGTAACAGTGTCGGGAGCGGCTCGACAATGCAGAGCTGGGGACCGTATACCCGACCATGGAAGGAAGGGGCTATCCCCTTTCATCTGCTACTGCCTGACTGGAATAGAACAGGTGAAGAAAAATAGAAGCAGAAATTGCAAGGCCAGAAGTCAGAAGAGTGGAAGTGACTATCTACACAGTATACCCAAAATTCGCAAGACCCCTGGTCGTTTTTTTATCCGCCCATATTTAAACGTGATCCTGGCGTAGAGCGCTGTTTCTGGACTCTGCGCCCAAAATCGGCGCACCAGATGTCACATGAAAACTGCCTTGCAAAATAGAAGTAAGTCTCTACAGACAATAAATCACTTTGTATTCTTGGTATTTTAACTAATCACCTTATAATTTTACGTGCAATGAGTCTTTGCGTATATATTTTCCTCTCTTAACCATGGACTCACTATTTCTTATTTTTAATTCTGCCGTCATCATTTATTTTTTCTTGCCGCCGTGTGGTTGCGTTTTACACTTCTTTTCTCCAGGTCCCTTGGGACTGAGTGTACAAATCGGGCATGCCCGCCTGCTATAGGGCCTAGTAAAGCTGCTGGGTTAAAAATAACTGAAAACAAATTATACAAAATTCATACGGCATCATCAGAACCTGGCTGTACTGGTCATAATTGGTGCTACCATCTGATAACCTCCACTAAGTGGCCGCATGGGATAACAATGTTTGGAATCGAAATTCCGCAGTTTGTGTGCTTCAAAAGATCTGCCTCCTACCATCATTTTTTTTTTGCTCTAGGAGATGATAAAGAGTCTTCAACCAGTAGCTGCAGTAACTGCAAACGAATACACGAAATACACTACAAATATTTATTCAAAAGCTCGACGTACGAAAGTTAAAATCGCCTTACAGCCGTAGCACAGATCACAACTGATTCAGTGCTGTCTACCGTAGGAGCCCAATCACAGCCTTGGCAGTAAAAGACAGAGGCATTGTCAAAAATATCATCTGTACATGTGCTCCAATGACAAAGAATTAACATTGCATTTCAACAAGAAAGAAGATTCTTTAGCGCTTGAATGAAAATACAAGATTCAGAAATCTAGTATTGTGATAATAAAACAAATGTTACAATACCAGTAGCAAAAGCAGAAAAACCGAAATGTGACGCTGATGAACCACTGAAAACGCGACGCCGTTTCCAAGTGGGACTTTTGAATTGGGGACGCTGTTTACTTCAGCTCAACCTTCGTTTTTCTCCGACGCGTGTCTCCGGTCGGTTGAGTCCTGGGCGATGCCGAGTGCCTCCATATGAGGCAGGCAGGTGTGGAGGAAGCAGCCCTGGAAGGAGAGGGCGAAAAGCATTCAGGGGCTGTGGGGATATATCAATGCCATAAACTAGTCTGGGTGATTAGCACTTCTGGAGAGAAGAGGTCGCAGACCTGATGAGACCTGTACGTTGCTATTCGTAGTCAGAAAAGCAAACCTCGTAAATGTGAACGCAAATAATAGGTGCTACCACAAAAAACAAATAAAAATCTCGGGAATGTATGCACTTGTAGAACATTCTTCCACGCAGTCCATGAGCTGGTGCTTCGAAAAATGAGAGTTGCATACCACCGTGTCAAGTGATTAAGAAGTTGTACCCTAGCCTTAAAAGCTACATCGATGTATAACTAGTTGCAGTAGATTCGACGGAGAGCTTTCTGATATGCAGCTCAGCTGGCCCCATTCTAAACCCTTTAAAAATCCGCCTGTAACAGTAATCCATGCTGATAAATCTGCAAAGCCCGCATCGCTGGATATGAGAAAGGCGCGTTGCGTCTCACAAACCGTAACGAGTGTATACAGACAGGCTGCACTCACGTTCAGTTGTAATACACACTAAATGTTGCCCCATGCAGAAACTGTTTTTTCATGTTGCCATGCACACAGAACCCATTTCACCTTTTCGATTTCCACGGTTACAGGCACACGTTGTGTCCTTGCTGGCATTGATCGTTTCGTCTACCTGTATTATGCACAGCAGTTCTTCGCAATGTGAATTTTATCACGTACATAGAAGAACGACACAAAGTTGATATCGAAGATTTTTTTCTTGGGAGTCAAAGCCATAAAATTTTGTTCAGTGAATAAAAATTTCTCCATCAGCCTGCAACAAATTCTGTTATCATGTGAGAAATTTTCACATCAACAGTATTTCATCGCGAGAAACCTCGTTCTGCTAAAGCAAAAGGAAAAGCTACAGATAATGTTTAATACATTCGAATCAGTGCGAAAGCACATTTCGTGCTACGTGGAACACGACGACGAGCAGCCAGTGCCGAGCGACGGAGCGCTCGCGCCAGGCCAGCTGGGAACAGACGAGGCAACGGGCTGCTTTGCTCAGGGTTGGTACTCGTCGGATTAGTGCTTACGCGCGGAAAGAGAAATTTGTCGCTCTAGCAACGGCGTGTAGGAAGGCACAATGTTTCTTTTTGACAAGAATTGGTGCAGTAAGCAAAATAATTTCGTGTTCTTGCGAAATGGCTTCCATAAGAGCAAAGAGTGATTGGTGCGCACAGTTACGCTTAGACGTAGTCTCAGGTGGCCAAGGCAAAAGCACGCACAAGCCTCCGCACGTACACAGAAACAAGAAAGCCGGGGAAGAATTCAGTTTACTCATTAAACGTGTAGCCATATAAAAGCGACTCATTGGCGCTGATTCAGCAGATGTGCTATAATCGAATACAACTCAAGAACGAAATGGCAAATGGAACATTCCTGCCGATGGTATCAACCGATTCTCCACCTTCACCCACTGTCCCCATCTGGTACTTGATCGATCCCTCTGGACTTGCTTCCCACCAGAGGCGTCGGTCCATTCTCACCACCCTGCTTGTGAGACAATGCACGGAGCGGCGCCACAATGCAGAGGCGACTATCCCGGACCGTGGAGCTGTAGGGACAGGACTATCATCTTTCATCTGCCACTGACTCCAGGGATTGTCGCACTAAGCAGAATCAAGAGAAACGGCGGACACCAACTAGTACGCTGGGTTTCCTCCGAACAGGACCCTTAAAGCTGTCGCGTTAAAGAGATTGCGAGCTCCTAAGCAACCCTCGGGAAGCCGAACACGTCAGTCACTTCATTTAGTTTCGGTTTCAACTAGTTGAGCGTACCTGGTGACTGAATGAGACCTGATATGGAAAAAAAGAACAAATCGTGGGCATGCACGCAGCGTGACAAGTTAATTTCGGTGGCTGAATTTTCTGAGGCATCGGGGAACGAAGCTGCTTTCTTACCGCCGGTGCGGGTTCGAGTCGAGTTGTTCTCGGGGATAAAGTTCTTTCGGCTGCGTATCGTTTCCGTGACAACACTACAATGCTCCAGTTGGCTTTCCGTAGCCTACTACAGGAGCAATTGGCGCTGGCATCTGAATTACGTTGACTATCGTATATATATCGAATTGGCTGCCGAACCATAAGCCATGATTGAGGCAGTACAAAAAACGAACCATGATTGAGGCAGCACAGCACACAGCACACGGACAGAGATGCAAGATGAAGCTTACGTTTCGTCATAAACTCGTGGTGCATGATGGCCTCGATGCTCGGCCGCCTAGCGGGCTCCGGTTGGAGAATCCATCGGATGAGGGCGCTCGCTTCGGTGGAGACAGTCGAAGGGATCTCGAATTCGTTCCTCAAGATTCTGGTCATGGTCGTCGCCTGAGACGACGAACTGAAAGGGGGACGTCCCACCAGTAGCTTGTACCTGCGGAAAAGAGTTTGCGGCCTGTCAGTTTCCGCGGGAATCCGCACACTATGTGTCGGCCAACGTCACAACACGACACAGCTTGAAGGAGTGCGGGCACAGCCATGCTACGACAGCACTACCGGCAAATCACCACGAAATGGTAACGTAACTGCAGGTAAACGACGCACGTGATGGACTTAAGTGCCAGGTTTTGAACGTTAAGTGGATGATCTGATTATTTTAACATGAAGAGGAAGACTATAACAATTTTATGGATAATATTTTCTCTGCAGCAATCGTTATTTCCTTCCTAGAAGATACGTATACGCGGTTCCGTACCTTATAATCATGTCAACACGTTTTCAACCGTACTTTCTCGACAAATGATTTAACGCCACTTGCTGCCTGGCGGCCGGTGTCTGCGAATTCCAACTTAACAGGCGTGCCAGCGCAAGGACTTTGCAGACGACTGCCCGGCAAGTTTGTGGCAATGAGGGTTGCAAAGAATAGTTTGGGAAAGTGACGTAACCTGATAGTTGTGAAAAACAGCCTAAGCTGGATAAGATAGGAAAGAAGGATGAAGCGCCTCTGACGTCTTTTTAAATCTTTGCCTCGTCCAGTCTGCGCTGCTTTACGCCACTAGGATAATGAGCGCCCAATTTACTGATTCCTAGGTTTTCTCGCAACCGAAAATTAAAGCACCACGAAGGTTGAAAAACATAAAAAAGTAAGGGACATGATATCTATCACATATATACGCAAGTGCTTTGTCCCGATAAAATTGCGCCTGCCAACATACTGGGATCAACAAGATCAAATCAACTCTGCGGGATACTTGACTAGTTGAAATACGAAAAATTTTGCCGCCTGCAATTTGCTGTAACTAAATCAACCATTTGTATATATCGCCTAGTGCATTCGTAAAATTTGACTCGACATAACCCGACTACGAGCAGAGCAACGAAGTTTGAACACAACCCGTCACCACAGCCAACCCTGGCTCGATTTGCTTGGCACGTTTGGAATAATAATGCCCACGGCCACAATTTTTTCCTCGTTATTGTCACCACAATGCAAGATAGGCAAGGGTTTCATCCTCATCATCATCATCAGCCTTACTACACCCACTGCAGGCCAAAGGCCTCTCCCATGTCTCTCTAATTAACCCAGTCCTTTGCCAGCTGCATCTACCCTTTGCCTGCAAACTTCTTAATCTCATCTGCCCACATAACCTTCTGCCCCCCCCCCCCCCCCCCTGCTACGCTTACTTTCTCTTGGAATCCACTCCGTTACCCTTAAGGACCAGCGGTTATCTTGCCTTCGCATTACATGCCCTGCCCAAGCCCATTTCATTCTCTTGGTTTCGACTAGGATGCCGTTAACCCACGTTTGTTCCCTCACCCACTCTGCCCGCTTCCGGTCTCTTAACGTTACACCTATCATTTTTCTTTCCATGGCTCGCTGTGTTGCCCTTAACTTAAGCTGAACTCTTTTCGTTAGCCTCCACGTTTCTGCCCCGTAGGTGGGTACCGGTAAGTTCTCTTCAGGGAAATTGGTAAACTGCCACTCATGATCTGCGAGAACTAGCCATATGCCCTCCACCCAATTCTTATCCTTCTAGTTATCTCCCTCTCATGACCCGGATCAGCTGTCACTACCTGCCCTAAGTAGACGTATTCCGTCACAACTTTCAGGCTCTCGCTGCCAATTTTGAACCGTTGTTCCCTTGCTAGACTCTTGAACATTACCTTGGTTAACATGCAGAAAAGCAAGGCAAGGATTTGACAGTCTATATATTCAGATCTCGGAAATTAGACGCCCCCTCTTATACATTTACGCACGGATGCACCTGTACGATGTCAGTCGAGCTGTCTTCCTAAGCATAAACTTGTAAACAGTTGCAAACAGTTCTGCGCAATCATCACGTGAGACTCACATGATGCACCCAACGGCCCAGATGTCCGCAGAGTAGCTGTAGCCCTTCTGGGTCAGCATCTCGGGGACCATGTAGTTGGTGGTACCGCAGAATGACCTCTTGAGTTGCCCCTCGTAGTGGACGCGGGTGGCGAGTCCAAAGTCGGCCACCTTGAGTTGAGAGCCTGTGGTGAGGAGCAGGTTTCCGAGCTTCAGGTCTCGGTGGATGACGTGCTCCTGCACCAGGTACTCGCAGGCGCGGAGCAGCTGGCGCATTAAGTACCGCACCTCGAATTCCGACAGGATCCTGCGCCACCAGAGCACCTCCTCCAGAGACTGCGGGGGAAAAATGCGCTAATGAAGAATGGGAAAGAACTTTGAAGGACAGACACGCTTAAGAACATGACAACGAAAATCGTAAGCCTCCAGGTTTTAGACTGGAGCATGACGACTCTAGCACACTTGCTCTAATCCCCCCAGTCTGGAGAAAGCTTGATTGAAGTAATTTCTTTTATTTGCACAAAATACAGTGCCCACAAAGCAATATTAAATGTCAGTTTTCGAAACAACGTAGGCAGCTTTCATTTCTTGGCTGCGTCCTAAATTATAATTCAAGAGCACAATGTGGCCTTTGTCGCAAAAATTACCGGTACAAATAAACAACCAAATACATATTCCAGCCACCTAATTTCAGTCATAGAAGCAGTTTGGAGCACTGAAAACCTTGACTATCCTCTCATCGGGCCTTCAAAACTAAATAAGCGAAATACCGTCAGTTTCGTAAGAGAGAAAACGCCTCTTACGCAAAAGTCTCCGCGGCGGTCACATTTCGATGGAGGCACCAATGCAAGAGGCTCGTGTATTGTGCGAAGTCATTGAACGTTAAAGAACCCATGGTGGCCTAAATTATTCAAACATTATTCCACTACAGCGTCCCTCGCAGCCTCAGTTGTTTTGGGACGTTAAGCACCATTAAACGAAATGAAAACGAACCTTGATGACATTTTCCACATTTTCTAATCAACGCAAGGAAAATAAGTGGAAATATATACCACTGAAAGCAGGAATGTTAACACACCTGTCTTGTGCACAGCTCCAAGATGATGTAGACGTTCTTGGTATCCTCAAAGTGGCCGTGGAAGCGAACGACGTGCTTGTGGCACAGGGTTCTGTGGATGTTGATTTCCTGTTCGAGCTGTGGACAACAAATTAATTGGTAATCTCGCAAAAGGTTGTAGGAAACGTAAAGAAAAGAAGGTAAAGTGGTGGACTAAGATGCTGGTACTTGCCATTAATAAAGGCGTACGCTGAAATGATAAAAGCTATGATCATAGCAAAGGTAATCGGTCATTAGAGATCAAACTTGACATATGTGCCTGTGTTCCTATTTGCGTTGAAACAACCAGGTGTAAATTTTGTCCAATGCTTGTGACCCTCTTTTGCTGACAAAGAGTTGCAGGAAAATTTATGGTAGCATTAAAACGACAAGGAGAGATTGAACTTTGCCTGTCTCAATACGTTACCGTGTGAGCCATATTCTCTAAGCATCCGCAATCCATTTCCAATCTAGAGAACTTCGCACTTGTTCTGTTAAGCTGGCGCGTCTTTCAAGCGTCTCCGGGAATCGACGTTACCATTGGCTGACATGAGACCGGACCTCACCGTATCACAGCCAATGGTTCGGTTGCTTTCCACTGACGCCTGAAAGCCGCACTTGCATGACTGAAGAACTGTGATCAATTAGAGAGGACTAAGTGGATTCGAAATCGAACGTGGATAATGTATCAGAATAGAAAATGGCCACAGGGCCCAAATATACGAAACGCTTCGAACAGGCTAGCTCTGACATCTCGTCATTTTGTCGTAAGCGTGGGCAGGGGAACACTGTGGGAGGAGGACGGGGAAAAAATAGCCAATCCGCGATCATACATGTTTTCTTTGGCATTCGGTAGAGGGCGCCACTCATTTTGAACTTGCGCGCGAATCCTATGCCGCAGCAATTCCTTCGTTACTTTCGTTTTCATATCATCCGGTGCATCTGCCCGCCTTGCTGCGGCGGCGTCGGCAGAAGAAATGGCCGGGATTCAATGTGGCTTGAAGCTTGTTAAACGAGCGAAAGCTCTGTTAAGCATGCTCTCCTGTGTCTCAAATCAAATGTCAGGGTGAGGTACCCAGCGGGCATATGATCACGTGGTCATACTACCATAGCTTGGAACATACCACCGCGCAATTAAGTTCGGTGCGACCTCGTGAGGCATTGAAGGTAATCGCCTCATCCATATCGAAACCGCAAGTTGTACCCCGAGGAGATCTCTCGCTCTAAAATCCAAAAAATCATTTTTTTTTCCTCAGTGTTCAATTGAGAATATTCCTTCATATAAACTGAAAAGAAGGAAGACCAGCGATGTAGGAACTCACATATTGCCGGTTGACGTCCGATTGAAGATGACTCTTGGAAACGATTTTGCCTGCGTACACCACGTTCGCCTTTTTGTCCACAAACTCGTAGCAGCGCGCATTTCCTCCCTGAAAATGTAATGCAAGCCATGTTGCACGGACATCCAAATGAGGGGCGAATGCTGACGCACTGTGTGACTGAAACACTCATGCAGTGGATTCCTTCACTCGAGGGCGAAATCGGCTTATTGCCTAAATGCTAAAAATAGAGCACATCATGAAATTCAAGACATCTGGTACTAATAAAAGCAGGTATGTTCCAAAGGTATGATTCAGTTCCCGAAGCACAGCAGACAGGAATATGGAGGCAGTCCTTACGAATTCGCAGGAAAAGTGCAAGAATTTAGTGCTTTACCGCAATTATCCAGTAGTCGTTCGCAACAGGCTTTCTGAGGTATTAAGATGCCATTTATTGGCACAGTAAGGCATCTGTAGTAGGGGACGTCAGAAAACGGGAGAATCGCATTAATTAAGAAACTATTAAGTAATATGACTTTCAAATGACAACTTTTCACAAAAACACCTTATCTGTAACCGAATTCCCCCCGGTTTTGCGCAATAGTAATCGTCCGGTCGACATGACGTGCTACCCTGCGTCCGCCCACCAAACGAGAAACTCGCCACGCTGGCTCTATGGTTATAGCCGGGGTACGCGGGTTCGAATCCGCCTG